>NC_133330.1:239272508-239588758 GCF_042186555.1 Aquarana catesbeiana | reverse complement strand
AAGTTTTAACCCCTTGATCACCCCCTGTCACCAGTGTCGCTAAGCGATCATTTTTCTGATCACTGTATTAGTGTCGCTGGTGACGCTAGTTAGTGAGGTAAATATTTAGGTTCGCCGTCAGCGTTTTATAGCGTCAGGGACCCCCATATACCACCTAATAAATGTTTTAACCCCTTGATTGCCCCCTAGTTAACCCTTTCACCACTGATCACCGTATAACTGTTACGGTTGACGCTGGTTAGTTTGTTTTTTTTTTATAGTGTCAGGGCACCCGCCGTTTATTACCGAATAAAGGTTTAGCCCCCCGATCGCCCGGCGGTGATATGCGTCGCCCCAGGCAGCGTCAGATTAGCGCCAGTACCGCTAACACCCACGCACACAGCATGCGCCTCCCTTAGTGGTATAGTATCTGATCGGATCAATATCTGATCCGATCAGATCTATACTAGCGTCCCCAGCAGTTTAGGGTTCCCAAAAACGCAGTGTTAGCGGGATCAGCCCAGATACCTGCTAGCACCTGCGTTTTGCCCCTCCGCCCGGCCCAGCGCACCCAAGTGCAGTATCAATCGATCACTGTCACTTACAGAACACTAAACGCATAACTGCAGCGTTCGCAGAGTCAGGCCTGATCCCTGCGATCGCTAACAGTTTTTTTGGTAGCATTTTGGTGAACTGGCAAGCACCAGCCCCAGGCAGCGTCAGGTTAGCGCCAGTACCGCTAACACCCACGCACGCACCGTACACCTCCCTTAGTGGTATAGTATCTGAACGGATCAATATCTGATCCGATCAGATCTATACTAGCGTCACCAGCAGTTTAGGGTTCCCAAAAACGCAGTGTTAGCGGGATCAGCCCAGATACCTGCTAGCACCTGCGTTTTGCCCCTCCGCCCGGCCCAGCCCAGCGCACCCAAGTGCAGTATCGATCGATCACTGTCACTTACAGAACACTAAACGCATAACTGCAGCGTTCGCAGAGTCAGGCCTGATCCCTGCGATCGCTAACAGTTTTTTTTGTAGCGTTTTGGTGAACTGGCAAGCACCAGCCCCAGGCAGCGTCAGGTTAGCACCAGTACCGCTAACACCCACGCACGCACCGTACACCTCCCTTAGTGGTATAGTATCTGATCGCATCAATATCTGATCCGATCAGATCTATACTAGCGTCACCAGCAGTTTAGGGTTCCCAAAAACGCAGTGTTAGTGGGATCAGCCCAGATACCTGCTAGCACCTGCGTTTTGCCCCTCCGCCCGGCCCAGCCCACCCAAGTGCAGTATCGATTGATCACTGTCACTTACAAAACACTAAACGCATAACTGCAGCGTTCGCAGAGTCAGGCCTGATCCCTGCGATCGCTAACAGTTTTTTGGTAGCGTTTTGGGGAACTGGCAAGCACCAGCAGCCTAGTACACCCCGGTCGTAGTCAAACCAGCACTGCAGTAACACGTGGTGACGTGGCGAGTCCCATAAGTGCAGTTCAAGCTGGTGAGGTGGCAAGCACAAGTAGTGTCCCGCTGCCACCAAAAAGACAAACACAGGCCCGTCGTGCCCATAATGCCCTTCCTGCTGCATTCGCCAATCCTAATTGGGAACCCACCGCTTCTGCAGTGCCCATACTTCCCCCATTCACATCCCCAACCAAATGCAGTCGGCTGCATGAGAGGCATTTTCTTTATGTCCTCCCGAGTACCCCTACCCAACGAACCCCCCCCCAAAAAGATGTTGTGTCTGCAGCAAGCGCGGATATAGGCGTGACACCCGCTATTATTGTCCCTCCTGTCCTGACAATCCTGGTCTTTGCATTGGTGAATGTTTTGAACGCTACCATTCACTAGTTGAGTATTAGGGTAGAGTACAGCATTGCACAGACTAGGCACACTTTCACAGGGTCTCCCAAGATGCCATCGCATTTTGAGAGACCCGAACCTGGAACCGGTTACCGTTATAAAAGTTAGTTACAAAAAAAGTGTAAAAAAAAAAAAAAATATGAAATAAAAAAAAAATAGTTGTCGTTTTATTGTTCTCTCTCTCTCTATTATTCTCTCTCTCTATTGTTCTGCTCTTTTTTACTGTATTCTATTCTGCAATGTTTTATTGTTATTGTTATTATGTTTTATCATGTTTGTTTTTCAGGTGTGTAATTATTTATACTTTACTGTTTACTGTGCTTTATTGTTAACCATTGTTAACCATTTTTTTGTCTTCAGGTACGCCATTCACGACTTTGAGTGGTTATACCAGAATGATGCTTGCAGGTTTAGGTATCATCTTGGTATCATTCTTTTCAGCCAGCGGTCGGCTTTCGTGTAAAAGCAATCCTAGCGGCTAATTAGCCTCTAGACTGCCTTTACAAGCCGTGGGAGGGAATGCCCCCCCCACCCCCACCGTCTTCCGTGTTTTTCTCTGGCTCTCCTGTCTCAACAGGGAACCTGAGAATGCAGCCGGTGATTCAGCCAGCTGACCATAGAGCTGATCAGAGACCAGAGTGGCTCCAAACATCTCTATGGCCTAAGAAACCGGAAGCTACGAGTATTTCATGACTTAGATTTCGCAGGATGTAAATAGCGCCATTGGGAAATTGGGGAAGCATTTTATCACACCGATCTTGGTGTGGTCAGATGCTTTGAGGGCAGAGGAGAGATCTAGGGTCTAATAGACCACAATTTTTTCAAAAAAGAGTACCTGTCACTACCTATTGCTATCATAGGGGATATTTACATTCCCCGAGATAACAATAAAAATGATTAAAAAAAAAAAATATGAAAGGAACAGTTTAAAAGTAAGATTAAAAAAGCAAAAAAATAATAAAGAAAAAAAAAAAAAAAAAAAAAAAGCACCCCTGTCGCCCCCTGCTCTCGCGCTAAGGCGAACGCAAGCGGCGGTCTGGCGTCATATGTAAACAGCAATTGCACCATGCATGTGAGGTATCACAGCGAAGGCCAGATCGAGTGCAGTAATTTTTCCAGTAGACCTCCTCTGTAAATCTAAAGTGGTAACCTGTAAAGGCTTTTGAAGGCTTTTAAACATGTATTTATTTTGTTGCCACTGCACGTTTGTGCGCAATTTTAAAGCATGTCATGTTTGGTATCCATGTACTCGGCCTAAGATCATCTTTTTTATTTCATCAAACATTTGGGCAATATAGTGTGTTTTAGTGCATTAAAATTTAAAAAAGTGTGTTTTTTCCCCAAAAAATGCGTTTGAAAAATCGCTGCGCAATTACTGTGTGAAAAAAAAAAATGAAACACCCACCATTTTAATCTGTAGGGCATTTGCTTTAAAAAAATATATAATGTTTGGGGGTTCAAAGTAATTTTTTTGCAAAAAAAAAAAACTTTTTCATGTAAACAATAAGTGTCAGAAAGGGCTTTGTCTTCAAGTGGTTAGAAGAGTGGGTGATGTGTGACATAAGCTTCTAAATGTTGTGCATAAAATGCCAGGACAGTTCAAAACCCCCCCAAATGACCCCATTTTGGAAAGTAGACACCCCAAGCTATTTGCTGAGAGGCATGTCGAGTCCATGGAATATTTTATATTGCGACACAAGTTGCGGGAAAGAGACACATTTTTTTTTTTTTTTTGCACAAAGTTGTCACTAAATGATATATTGCTCAAACATGCCATGGGAATATGTGAAATTACACCCCAAAATACATTCTGCTGCTTCTCCTGAGTACGGGGATACCACATGTGTGAGACTTTTTGGGAGCCTAGCCGCGTACGGGACCCCGAAAACCAAGCACCGCCTTCAGGCTTTCTAAGGGCGTGAATTTTTGATTTCACTCTTCACTGCCTATCACAGTTTCGGAGGCCATGGAATGCCCAGGTGGCACAAAACCCCCCCAAATGACCCCATTTTGGAAAGTAGACACCCCAAGCTATTTGCTGAGAGGTATAGTGAGTATTTTGCAGACCTCACTTTTTGTCACAAAGTTTTGAAAAAAAGAAAAAAAAAAATGTTTTTTCTTGTCTTTCTTCATTTTCAAAAACAAATGAGAGCTGCAAAATACTCACCATGCCTCTCAGCAAATAGCTTGGGGTGTCTACTTTCCAAAATGGGGTCATTTGGGGGGGTTTTATGCCACCTGGGCATTCCATGGCCTCCGAAACTGTGATAGGCAGTAAAGAGTGAAATCAAAAATTTTCACCCTTAGAAATCCTGAAGGCAGTGATTGGTTTTCGGGGTCCCGTACGCGGCTAGGCTCCCAAAAAGTCCCACACATGTGGTATCCCCATACTCAGGAGAAGCAGCTAAATGTATTTTGGGGTGCAATTCCACATATGCCCATGGCCTGTGTGAGCAATATATCATTTAGTGACAACTTTATGAAAAAAAAAAAAAAAAGTGTCACTTTCCCGCAACTTGTGTCAAAATATAAAATATTCCATGGACTCAATATGCCTCTCAGCAAATAGCTTGGGGTGTCTACTTTCCAAAATGGGGTCATTTTGGGGGGTTTTGTGCCACCTGGGCATTCCATGGCCTCCGAAACTGTGATAGGCAGTGAAGAGTGAAAGCAAAAATTTACACCCTTAGAAATCCTGAAGGCGGTGATTGGTTTTCGGGGCCCCGTACACGGCTAGGCTCCCAAAAAGTCCCACACATGTGGTATCCCCATACTCAGGAGAAGCAGCTGAATGTATTTTGGGGTGCAATTCCACATAGGCCCATGGCCTGTGTGAGCAATATATCATTTAGTGACAACTTTTTGTAAATATTTTTTTTTTTTTTTTTGTCATTTTTCAATCACTTGGGACAAAAAAAATAAATATTCAATGGGTTCAACATGCCTCTCAGCAATTTCCTTGGGGTGTCTACTTTCCAAAATGGGGTCATTTGTGGGGGTTTTGTACTGCCCTGCCATTTTAGCACCTCAAGAAATGACATAGGCAGTCATAAACTAAAAGCTGTGTAAATTCCAGAAAATGTACCCTAGTTTGTAGACGCTATAACTTTTGCGCAAACCAATAAATATACGCTTATTGACATTTTTTTTACCAAAGACATGTGGCCGAATACATTTTGGCCTAAATGTATGACTAAAATTTAGTTTATTGGATTTTTTTTATAACAAAAAGTAGAAAATATCATTTTTTTTCAAAATTTTCGGTCTTTTTCCGTTTATAGCGCAAAAAATAAAAACCGCAGAGGTGATCAAATACCATCAAAAGAAAGCTCTATTTGTGGGAAGAAAAGGACGCAAATTTCGTTTGGGTACAGCATTGCATGACCGCGCAATTAGCAGTTAAAGCGACGCAGTGCCAAATTGGAAAAAGACCTCTGGTCCTTAGGCAGCATAATGGTCCGGGGCTCAAGTGGTTAAGAAAACGCGTATAAACATGCATCCTTGTGCAACCATGATCATGTATCTTTATGCAAACATGTATATTTATGCAATAATGTAAAAACATGTATCTTTAGCAACCATGTGTTTTAGCTAGTTTGCAAGTATGCACCTGCTTAACTGCAGTTGGCCCCATATTAGTCCTGCAAAATTTAGCCAAGCACATATGCACCATACTGGAGATACAACTCCTTAAAATGCATCCATGCTCATGTTTTTCCAAACGTGTATATTTAAACATGCATTTAAGCAACAAGTTTGCAAGCATGTATACTACGCTGCACCTGCCTGCCGAGCAGTCAACAATACTTTAAAGTGAACTGCTAACCATCCAGGGGTGTATCAACTTACAGTTGTACAGTCCCCCTGGATAAGCAGTAAATATGCAGCATATAATCATGACTTCTCTGTCACACAATTCTCCCATAGTATGTACTCATACTTAGTATCCACGGGCTGCTGCTATGTCTCCAGAGGCCTGCTGAACCTGTTGCCATGTGGCATGGCCGCCCTTCCACTTCCTGCCTATATAAAAATAGGCCATACTGAGCGAGTCTGCGCCCTCTAGTGGCTGGAGGAGAAACAGCAGCCCACATAACGAAGAAGTTTATAGCATGATTAAACAGCACACTGCTCCCAGTGGCCCTGGGTGAACAGACAGTCAGATCTCTATTTTTTTTTTTTTTTTTTTACGAGAAACTGCAAAAATGCAGACTTACCATTTCTGCTGCAGAGTCCAACAGGAGTCCAATCTTCACCCATCACGACGAGCTTTGTCATAAAAGACCTTCAGAGACTGGGTCCCCCTTTAATCTGAGGTCCACTCCCCTGGACCTGTAAAGCACCCTGCAGGAAAGCACTTTGGTCAGAACAAACACTGCACAGAGTTCCATTATGCAGGGTCCAGCGCCAAAAGGCTGCATTACAGGCAACCTCAAGGAATCTTCTCTCCTTCCAATGAGGCTCAGGTACCATCCATTTTGGCAGACAGCTTTTTTGAATGTATCCGATTGAAGTTCATGATTCTTAGTAGAACCGTCCAGACCTCCAAGAGTGCATCACATCAGTGACCACCACCTTGCAGACACTGGTGTAAAAACTGAGGTACTTCCTGTATGGGAGGGGTTATATAGGGGGACTTCCTGTCTTTTTGGTGTGCCAGTGGCCATTCACCTATAGCTGGTGTATAACCCAGATAATAATTACCTTTATCTGCTCTGTGTCCCGTGATGTACGATAAAGAAATTATAAATGGTATTCAAAATTTTTTACAAATAAAGATCTAAAAAGTGTGGCGTGAATTTGTATTCAGCCCCCGAGTCAATACTTTGTAGAACTACCTTTCACTGCAATTACAGCTGCAAGTCTTTTTGGGGATGTCTTTACCAGCTTTGCACATCTACAGAGTGACATTTTTGCCCATTCTTCTTTGAAAAAAAGCTCAAGCTCTGTCAGATTGGATGGAGAGCGTCTGTGAACAGCAATTTTCAAGTCTTGCCACAGATTCTCAATTGGATTTAGGTCTTGACTTTGACTGGGCCATTCTAACACATGAATATGATTTGATCTAAACCATTCCATTGTAGCTCTGGCTGTATGTTTAGGGTTGTTGTCCTGCTGGAAGGTGAACCTCCACCCCAGTCTCAAGTTTGTTGCAGATTCCAACAGGTTTTCTTCTAAGATTGCCCTGTATTTGGCTCCATCCATCTTCTTATCAACTCTGACCAGCTTCCCTGTCCCTACTGAAGAAAAGCATCCCCACATGATGCTGCCACCACCATATTTCAGGGTGGGGATGGTGTGTTCAGGGTGATGTGCAATGTTAGTTTTCCACAACACATAGAGTTTTGCTTTTAGGTCAAAAAGTTCAATTTTGGTCTCATCTGACCAGAGCACCTTCTTCCACATATTTGCTGTGTCCCCCACATGGCTTCTCTCAAACTGCAAACAATACTTCTTTTGGCTTTCTTTCAACAATGGCTTTCTTCTTGCCCCTCTTCCATAAAGGCCAGATTTGTGGAGTGCGCGACTACTAGTTGTCCGGTGGACAGATTCTCCCACCGGAGCTGTGAATCTCTCCAGCTCCTCCAGAGTTACCATGGACCTCTTTGCTCCCCTTGCCTGGACTGTCAGTTTAGATGGACGGCCATGTCTTGGTAGGTTTGCAGTTTCCATTTTCGGATGATGGATTGAACCGTGCTATGTGAGATGTTCAAAGCTTGGGTTATTTTTTTTATAACCTAACCCTGCTTTAAACTTCTCCACAACTTTATCCCTGACCTGTCTAGTGTGTTCCTTGGCCTTTATGATGCTGTTTGTTCACTAAGGTTCTCTAACAAATCTCTGAGGGCTTCACAGAACAGCTGTATTTAGTAAATAGAGTCCACCTGTATGTAATTTAATCTCAGTATAATTAGATGACTTCCGAAGGCAATTGGTTCCGCTAGATTTTAGTTAGGGATTACAGAGTAAAAGGGGGCTGAATACAAATATTTATTTGTAAAAAATGTTGAAAACCATTTATTATTTTCCTTCCACTTCACAATTATGTGCCACTTTGTGTTGGTCTATCACATAAAATCCCAATAAATACATTTACGTTTTTTGGTTGTAACATGACAAAATGTAGAAAATTTTAAGGGGTGTGAATACTTTTTCAAGGCACTGTATGTGTTTGATGGGTGTCACTGTTTCTTCCTTGCTAATACTGTGAATACAGACCAGCAGCCCTCTTTAAAGAGGCCCTTGTCACCAGCTCAGAGTTTTTAAATTTGAATCCTTGCAGCGATAGAACAATATTCTTACTTACGCTTTTCCCCACTTTGTCATATACAGTAAATGCAGAAGTGTTGGATCCTATACTTTGGCAGCCTGCACCTTTGCTCTACCCCTTCACACCAACTCATCTCCACCACCAAAACACTTGAATTTCTGAGCAATTCACAGCACAACCCAGGGGGAAATCAAATAACAGTGCCAAGACAGTTCTGGGAACTCCCATTCCATACAAATTTTAGCAGTAATCTTGTGCAGCCCCTGTGCTTTATAGTCCCTTCTTAGCTGTGTGGTTCACTGTCTGCTGGGTGCAAACTCAATGAAAGACAGCGGCTCCGACAGCTAAGGTGCAATTGTAAACAAAGGCACAATCACTTTTAACCACTCAGCAGCAATCTTAGAGAGGATTCATCTACTGGACATGGAAGCTGCAAGTCATTTATTATTAAATGCAACTGCTATACTGAATAATTAGCAAAAGATCAGGAATGGAGTTGTTGTAAGCTTGAGAACAAGCATTGGCGTAGTAATATGCAGTCGATTAGTCACAGGCCTAAATGGAATTTTGTGTTGATGCTGTGTATCCATCTATTATTGCCTCTCCACTCAGCCAGATGTATGCCAACCCATAGCATGGAGTCATCCATAAGTATAAGAGATATGATTTTCATAGACAGCTGATCACATCCATGGCTTCTGACATTATTACTCAAGAGCCAACACACTCCAACATGATTTTTTTTGTGTGGGGTGCCCAAGGTTGGGCTTCAATCCTATATTCTTGATAAACTTTCCAAAAATTTGTAAATTAATTAAGATAAATAAAATGGATAACATTTCTGCACATGAAAATTACAAAGAAACGTCTATTCCAGTAAAGATATTCCTAGGTACATGAATCTGTTGAACCGATTCAGACATCACTACCCAGAAATGTGATGAACTAAAGCAAAGTTTAGGCCCAACCAAAACAATTTTTTTTTAAATTTCTGATAGAGTGGGTAGTTGGAGCCCCTGCTGAGTGTGTACTGCTATATAGGGGTCCATTAAGATTTATACTCACAGTGAGGGAAAATCTCTAATCACAACACAGACAAAACCTGTTAGTTTTTTTTTTTTTTTTAACTGTCAAGTCAAGTCAGTCAAGAAATACTCTCTAGAAATACTCTCTAACTCAACCTGGATGGTAGTAGAAACAAGAGAATGATTTTAATTATTACCCACTCCATGCAAAACTAAAAACATACAAAAAAAAGGTTTTGGCTGGACTTTCACTTTCAACTAGTAATACACAATAGTTTGACACTTTGGTGATTCCTTCCTCACAACGTTTGTGTTCATGCATACTGGGTAATGGTGTCCTAGAGCATGTTTATCTTTACTGGATTAACAAAAAAATAGGATTTTTAAAACAGCTTACCTGTAAAATCCTTTTCTTTGAAGTACATCAGGGGACACAGAGCCATAGTAGTTACTACCGTATGTGGGTTATAGGCCACCTTCAGGTGATGGACACTCCCACTACTGGGAGTACCTCAGTTTTGTAGCAAAGCAATACACATGTATACCAAGAAGGGAGGGACCTCTGTGTCCCCTGATGTGCTTCAAAGACAATGATTTTACAGGTAAGCTGTTTTAAAAATCCTATTTCTTTTCATACATCAGGGGACACAGAGCCATAGTAGTTACTATGTGGGATGTCCCATAGCAATGCCAACTGAAGGGAAGGAGACACAACAAAGTAGGGCATCAAGAGACTAGAGGACTTATACTGCAGCACACTTCGCCTAAAGGCGATATCTTAATGACCTTTTACATCTGCTTGATAGAATCTGGTAAATGTATGGATTGAAGACCAAGTTGTGGCCTTACAGATCTGAGCCACGGAGGCTTGGTGATGCACTGCCCAAGAAGCACTAACAGCCCTGGTGGAGTGTGCTTTAATATGAAAAGGAGGAATATTCCTCTTTAAACCATAAGCTTGAACAATCACTTGACGAATCCATTTAGAAATGGTAGATTTCGACGACGCCTGTCCTCTTTTAGGACCGTCTGGCAACACAAACAAAACATCTATTTTACGAATCTGAGCAGTCGCTTTTAAATAGACCTTGACTGCTCTCACCACATCAAGAGAATGTAGTGACTTCTCTTCCGCAGAACGAGGTTCTGGAAAAAATAAAAGGCAAAACAATATCCTGGTTTAAATGAAAACCTGACACTACCTTCGGTAGAAAATTAGGATGAGGCTGCAATACAATCTTATCCCTATAAATAATCAAATATGGCTCTTTACAGGAAAGAGCAGGCAACTCTGATACTCTCCTTGCAGAAGATATGGCAACCAAGAAAACTATTTCCCTCGTCAAGAGGATCAAGGGAATATCCTGAATCAGTTCAAAACGCTGTTTTTGTAAAGCCGACAAGACTAAAATTTAAGTCCCAAGGGTTCAGGGGTAACTTAACTGGGGGATTAATCCACGTTACCCCCTGGATAAGGTTACTAACCAGACAGTGTGAAGCAAGTGGTCGTTGAAAAAACACTGATAAGGCCGACACCTGGCCCTTGATAGTGCTCAAGGCCAGCTTCATTACTGATCCCATCTGTAGGAACTCAAGGATCCTACCTATGATATACTTCCTGGGGTGCCAACCCCTGGATTCACCCCAGGAGACATATGCCTTCCAGACTCTATAATATATGATTCTGGAGGCCGCTTCTTAGCATTAACCAAGGTAGAAACTACTGAAGCTGAGAGCCCACGGTCCTTTAGAATGTGGGTCTCAATAGCCAAACCCTTAAATTTAGCGTTTGTAAGGTAGGATGGAACTCTGGACCTTGCGAGAAAAGGTCTGGCCACAGGGGCAGGATCCAAGGGTCCCCGGGGCCACCAGAATCACCTCCTTTCCCTCTTGCTTGATCCTGTGTAGGAGATGAAGAAGCAGTAGAACAGGAGGGAACGCATAGATCAGTGAAAACTGATCCCATGGAAAGACCAAGGCATCTGTTCCGTATGCCATCGGATCCCTTGTCCTTGACACAAAGTTGTCAAACCTGGACGCAAACAGATCCACGTCCACAACTCCCCATTTTTGGTATATTGACAGAAAGATGTCAGGGTGTAGGGACCATTCTCAGGGGAACAATTGTTGGCAACTCAAGTCTGCCTGCCAATTCCCCATCCCCGGAATGAAAACTGCTGATAGGCAAGGTATGTTGTTTTCTGCCCAAGACAGAATATGATTCACCTCTTTCTGGGCCGCACGACTTCTCGTGCCCCCTTGGGGATTTATACTGTATAAGCCACAGCTTTGGCATTGTCGGATTGGATCCCGACAGGATAATTCCGTAGTCTGAGCGTCCAGGCTTTTAGGGCCAGGCGTACTGCCTGAATCTCTAGAATATTGATGGGCAAGGCCAACTCTGATTTGGACCACTTCCCTTGGACAGACGCTTCTTCCAGGACTGCTCTCCCCAGCCCAAAAGGCTGGCATCTGTTGTTACTACTTTACAGGCAACCGGTAGAAAGGATTTTTCTTTTTGAAGATTTTTGGATATTAACCAGCAATTGAGACAGGCTCTGATGCACTTTGGCAAATAAATGTATCGGGGAGTCCAGAGTTTGGCAGGATACTGTTTTGCAGCAGTCTTGAATGAAACTGTGCATAAGGAACGGCCTCGAAAGAAGCCACTATTTTTCCCAATAAACTCATGCAAAGATGAATAGAAGGATTCTTCTTTATTTTGACCAACCGAATCATTTCCTTTAAGGAACCAATTCTTTCCTGGGGCAAAAATACCCTTTTCTGGACTGTATCTATGATCAGCCCTAAGTACTGCAATCTCCTTGATGGTTTTAAGGAGGATTTTTCTAGGTTGAGGATCCAACCTAAAGTATCCCAGGTAGCTGACTGCGGTGGCCAGACTTTGGTTTAAACGGGCTACCGATTGACCTATCAAGAGTAGATCGTCTAAGTAAGCTAGTATCTTTATACTTTGAGGCCTTAACCTGTCCAAAGGAGGAGCAGAATCTTTATAAAAACACTCCAGGTGCAGTAGCTAGCCCGAAAAGGTAGAGCTACAAACTGGAAATGTAGATTTTCTACCTCGAAGCGTAGAAATTTCTGGTGAGCGTGGAAGAGTTTAGATCTTTGAAATCCAGAATGTCCATTTAGATTTAACCAAACCCCAACCTCTGCTCTTACATGGGGACCACCATGACCACTTTTGCCAAAAAAAATGGTCCAATGCTTGAGAGAAAGACTTTTTTCTCTGGATCCTTAGGAACATTTTGATCTGAGAAAAAACAAGGAGACGGGAACTCTTGGAACTCCAGCTTGTACCTTGAAGCTATTGAGGAAGTCCCCTATTTGTCTTCCTGTCAGATCCTTGAGAACTGCAGAAGAATTCCCCCTATTGAGCGAGCGGGGCGCCGCCTCATAAGGAGGCTTCAGTATCTTGTAGATTTCCTCCCCCAAGACCTCTTTTGGTCGCTGGGGTTAATTCTGAGGATTACCTTTTGAACCTGACGGCGGAAGCCATTGTGACTGCCTGGAGGCTGATGCCCCTGGCACAAAAGAAGGCACTTTAAAAAAGAAAATATATTTGGTACTTTTCCCCCTAGAATTTCTTTGGATGAATTATCCAAACATTCTCAAATAGCTGTTTCACCGCAAAAGGAAGACTAGCCAGGAGTTTCTGCATGGTGAAAGGAAGTTTATCCTCCGCTGATGTGCATTCCCATACTCATGCGTTTAGCTGTTTGTGTTAGCAACAATGTGCACAGAACCGTGTATAGCACCTGGTATTTCCAGGCGGTCTCTCATACAGGTATTAACCAGGCCTGACCCTGCTTAGCCTCTGAGATCAAACGATATTGGGCGCTTTCAGGGTGATGTGGCCGTAGGCATCTCAGCAGTTGTGCGTTTGGCTAGTTTATAAAGCAAGCACCTGCATGAGGACCTTGTGGAGGTTCTACAATAGAAACTCACAAAGCAATTATTGCAAACATAAAGCTGCCAGATCCTGGGCCTGCTGAGCAGGATACCTGAACACCTGTTAAACTGGCCTCACAATGATTAAGCAATTACTGTCAGTGCAGGCTGCTCAATCTGCCAGAGAAAAAAAAAGTGTTTTTCTTTTTTTTTAACAGGAATTCTAACATTTTATCCATTGGATGCCTAAGCATTTGAGCATTGTCTGCCGAACTAAAGCTCTTATTCACAGAGGATATACCAGCATTAATTGCTGGTATACTCTACTTAGTGAATTTCCTCCACCATAGGATAAAGTGTAAAAAACTTTTTTAGGAGGAAAAATAATGTTAACCTGGGAGATCCTCTCAGATACAAAAAAGCTTTTCCAACAATAATGGACAGAAAAAGGCATGCACAATTTGAGGAGGCTTTAGCGAACCCAAACACTCAGTTAAGGGTGCATAAGTGTGGAGTGAACCATACAGCAAGAAATTGCACCATCAATCTTAACCACTTCCCACCCGGCCACTGCACATATACGGCCGGGTGGGAGCTCCCTCCTTCTGACTGGACGTTCCCGAACGTCCTTCAGAAGGAGCGGGATCACGCGGGCGCGCTCCCGCGCAGCCGCGCAATCCCGATGCGCGCGTGTCACTCGGACACGCCGCATCTCAGAGCGGCAGGAGGGCAATGTGATTTGCCCTCCTGATCCGCACGATGACTGTGTGTAATCACAGCCATCGTATAGTAAACAAGGGGGAGGGGGTGGCAGATGACAGGAGATCGCGCCGCCACGTGCCCGCGCAGCGGCGCGATCCCGATCTGCCTGTGTCCCCCAGAGACAGCACAACACAGGAGGGCCCTGTGATTGGCCCTCCTGATCACATGACGACTGTGTCCAATCACAGTCGTCATGTAATGTAAATAGAGAGCGTAGTAACTGCTCTCATCTCTTCCTCTCCTCACACAGAGCCTGTCAGTGAGGAGAGGAAGAGAGATCTGTGCTGCAGCCAGGAGATCAGTGAGTAATAAAGCTGTTTGTCTGCTGTTTACCCACTGATCACCCAGCTAGTGTCCCCAAAACACAGTGTCCCCAAAACACAGTGTCCCCAAAACACAGTGTCCCCAAACAGTGAAAACACCTGTCAGTGAACATCTGCCCGTCAACAACTGGCACATCTGTCCGCCAACAGCGGGCACATCAGCCCGTCGTCAGGCACATCTGCCCGCCTGCCATCAGGCACATCTGCCCGCCATCAGGCACATCTGCCCGCCTGCCATCAGGCACATCTGCCCGCCAGTCATCAGGCACATCTGCCCGCCAGTCATCAGGCACATTTGCCCGCCAGTCATCAGGCACATCTGTAGCCCGCCATCAGGCACATCTGACACCGTCAACAGCTAACACATCAGCCCGTCATCAGCTGACACATCAGCCCGTCAACAGCTGACACATCAGCCCGTCAACAGCTGACACATCAGCCCGTCAACAGCTGACACATCAGCCCGTCAACAGCTGACACATCAGCTGCCCACCATCATCAGGCATATCTGCCTGCCTGCCATCAGGCACATCTGCCCGCCAGTCATCAGGCACATCTGCCCGCCTGCCATCAGGCACATCTGCCCGCCTGCCATCAGGCACATCTGCCCGCCTGCCATCAGGCACATCTGCCCGCCTGCCATCAGGCACATCTGCCCGCCTGCCATCAGGCACATCTGCCCGCCTGCCATCAGGCACATCTGCCCGCCAGTCATCAGGCACATCTGCCCGCCAGTCATCAGGCACATCTGCCCGCCAGTCATCAGGCACATCTGCCCGCCAGTCATCAGGCACATCTGCCGCCCGCCATCAGGCACATCTGTCGCCCGCCATCTGACACCGTCATCAGCTGACACATCAGCCCGTCATCAGCTGACACATCAGCCCGTCAACAGCTGACACATCAGCCGCCCACCATCATCAGGCACATCTGCCCGCCCGCCATTAGGCACATCTGCCAGCCGCCATCTGCCCACGATCAGGCACATCTGCCACCCACCATCTGGCACAGCCGCCCACCATCTGGCACATCTGCCACCTGCCATCTGACACATCTGCCCACCAACATGACAAAAAGGTCTTACAGCGCAGAGGAGGCTCTCCAAATACTCCAGAGTATGTCGGACGAGAGTAGCGGGGAATTCTCTCCGTCAGACTCGGATAGTGACTATGAGCCAGTGGAAAGCAGTGGCTCCGAGTTGGAAACAGAGGAAGATACAATCCTAACAAGGAGAATCAGGAGAAATGAGCAGGAGGAGGCATTCACCAGCAGCGCAGCACTCCAGGGCATCCACCAGCAGGCATCCACCAGCAGCGCAGCACTCCAGGATGATATGCAGGCATCCACCAGCAGCCCAGCACTCCAGGATGACATGCAGGCATCCACCAGTAGCGCAGCACTCCAGGGCATCCACCAGCAGGCATCCACCAGCAGCGCAGCACTTCGGGATAGGCGGGCATCCACCAGCACTTCTGCAACCTTCCTAGAAGATAGGCCAGATGCTAGCAACGGATCCCATCAACGAGGCAGTGCCCATACTAGCCTCCCAGATGTTCTACTGTATCCAACATGGCTGCCCGATACATCAGTAGAACCTGTAATACCCCTTTTCACAGCCCAGCCAGGCCCTCAGATGCAGACGGAAAATGTAACCCCACTTTATTATTTTCATTTATTTTTTACCAATGAACTCCTAACCTACATTGTGGAGCAATGTAATCTATACGCCAGCCAACACATAGCCAACAATCCCAGTTCCTCATATGCCCATCCTTTTGTTTGGAAACCCCTCACCGTAGAAGAATTTAAAATTTTCCTTGGCCTAACCCTCAACATGGGGCTGACAAAAAAAAATGAACTCCATTCCTACTGGTCTACCCAACCTATCCACCACATGCCGATCTATTCGTCATTTATGCCCAGAACCCGTTATGAGATGATCATGAGATTTTTACACTTCAATAACAATGCCCAATGCCTCCCTCGAAATCATCCCAGTTACGATAAGTTATTCAAAATTCGGCCCCTAATCAATTTTTTTTGCGCCAGCTTCAAGGAGATGTTTACCCCTGATAGAAACATATGTGTGGATGAATCCCTGGTGCACTTCACCGGAAGACTGGGAATAAAACAATACCTCCCCAGTAAAAGAGCCAGACGTGGGGTAAAATTTTATAAGGTGTGTGACAGGGCCACGGGTTACACATATGATTTTATGATTTATGAGGGAAAAGACAGACAGCTAAACCCCCCTGGATGCCCTACCTACATGGGAACAAGTGGCAAAATTGTCTGGCAGCTGATCCAACCATTACTTGGGAAAGGTTACCACCTTTACGTAGACAATTTCTACACTAGTCTCCCACTTTTCCGCCATTTGTACCTGAAGAACACTGTGGCCTGTGGGACAGCACGGACCAACCGCAAAGGCTTCCCACAAAGATTGGTCACCAAGAAATTAAGGAAGGGTGAAATGGCCAGTATGCGAACTGAAGAAGTACTAGCGGTGAAGTGGAGAGATAAAAAAAGAGATGTCTACATCCTTTCAACAATACATGACGACACCTTGGTGGAACTTCAGAGAAGAGGAGGCCCCATACAGAAGCCAAAATGTGTGCATGAGTACAACCTATACATGGGGGGGGGTGGATATGAACGACCAGATGATGCAGCCCTACTTGGCCACCAGGAGATCACTATTTTGGTACAAGAAAGTCGCCATTTATTTGATGCAACTTGCCCTATTTAATTCCTATATCATTTTTTCTAAGTGCACCCAAAGTTCCCTACCCTATCTAAAATTCCAAGAAGAAGTTTTCACAGCCCTTCTCTATCCCCAAGGCCAAGCCCCTCAACTAATTCGCTCCGATGCGTTAGCCAGACTCCATGAAAGGCACTTTCCCGAAATCCTCCCTCTTACCCAAACAGGTCGCAAACCCCCAAAAAAATGTCGTGTATGTGCAAGTAGAGGAATTCGCCGTGACACCCGATACTACTGTCCCGAATGTCCCTCCGAGCCAGGGCTCTGTATTGGAACATGCTATCGGAGCTATCATACTTCACTACACTATTAGTACAGTGAAGGTGATTTTTTTCCACTATCTGCCATTTCTGTGAATGACCCGGACTGTTAACGACTATGCCTCTGCCAAACATGTTTCTGCCTTCAACGTAAATTGACCCGGACTGTTAACGACTATGCCTCTGCCAAACATCTTTCTGCCTTCAACGTAAATTGACCCGGACTGTTAAATGACCATGATTTTTGCCTGCCTCCTGAACTGATCATTTGCCCTGCCACTGTACAGCACAGGGGTCTCACATATGTGAGGGGCTCCAGAAAAGGTTTTCCGAGTGGAGAAAACATTTTTCTCCGGGTTTTTAGTTTTCTCGGATTAGGGTCTGGAGACTCGGAGGCTTCGTAGAGATTTGGGTGGGAAGAAGCCTCTACCCCTGTCCTCAGGTCTTACCTGACCAAGGCCCAATGTACAAAGTGCTGCCTGCTGCCACCTGAACTGGCCATGCCTTTTGCCTGCCACATGACCTTGCCATGCATTTGCCTGCCACATGACCTTGCCATGCCTTTGCCTACCACCTGGACTGGCCATGCCTATGCCTGTTACCTGAACTGCCTGCTAAACCTTGGACTGTACTGAACCATGTTCATACTTTTCCATATCTGTCTGCTGCCTGGACAATTCCTGGACATTTCCTTTGGCTGTCTGGACAAATGCTTTGGCTGCTCTGGAACGGTATTCCTGCCTGCTAAAACCACAGGTGAGCTTTTTTTTTTTACCTTTTGCTCAGCAGAATGTATTTTGGGGTGTAATTCTTGGTGTGTACATGCTATGTGTTAGAAGCCTGGAGGTGCTACTTGCATGTTGGGCCTCTGTATGTGGCCAGGTAGTGGAAAAGTCTCACACATGGGGTATCGTCACACTCAGGACGAGTAGCAGAATGTATTTTGGGGTGTCATTTTGGCTATGTACATGCTATGTGTTAGAAAGATCTTCTAAATTGACAATTTTGTGAGAAAAAAATAGGTTTTCATTTTCTTTCCACATTTTCCAAAAACTTGTGGAAAGAAATGACATGTTCAAAAGACTCATTATGCCTCATAGAATATACATTGGGTTGTTTTCTTTCCAAAATGGGGTCATTTTGAGGGTAATTCCATTGTCCTGGTGCTCCAGGGCCTTCAAAAATGTGATAGGTACTCAGGAAATGAAATGTGTAATTTATGCCTTTAGAACGCCTGATGGTGCTATATGGATGTTGGGCCTCTGTATGTGGCCAGGCTGTGGAAAAGTCTCACACATGGGGTATCGCCATTCTCAGGACGAATAGCAGAATGTATTTTGGGGTGTCATTTTGGCTATGTACATGCTATGTGTTAGAAAGATCTTCTAAATTGACAACTTTGTGAGAAAAAAATAGGTTTTCATTTTCTTTCCACATTTTCCAAAAACTTGTGGGAAGAAATGACATGTTCAAAAGACTCAGTATGCCTCATAGAATATACATTGTGTTGTTTTCTTTCCAAAATGGGGTCATTTTGTGGGTAATTCCATTGTCCTGGTGCTCCAGGGCCTTCAAAAATGTGATAGGTACTCAGAAAATGAAATGTGTAATTTATGCCTTTAGAACGCCTGATGGTGCTATATGGATGTTGGGCCTCTGTATGTGGCCAGGCTGTGGAAAAGTCTCACACATGGGGTATCGCCATCCTCAGGACGAATAGCAGAATGTATTTTGGGGTGTCATTTTGGCTATGTACATGCTATGTGTTAGAAAGATCTTCTAAATTGACAACTTTGTGAGAAAAAAATAGGTTTTCATTTTCTTTCCACATTTTCCAAAAACTTGTGGGAAGAAATGACATGTTCAAAAGACTCAGTATGCCTCATAGAATATACATTGTGTTGTTTTCTTTCCAAAATGGGGTCATTTTGTGGGTAATTCCATTGTCCTGGTGCTCCAGGGCCTTCAAAAATGTGATAGGTACTCAGAAAATGAAATGTGTAATTTATGCCTTTAGAACGCCTGATGGTGCTATATGGATGTTGGGCCTCTGTATGTGGCCAGGCTGTGGAAAAGTCTCACACATGGGGTATCGCCATACTCAGGACGAATAGCAGAATGTATTTTGGGGTGTAATTGCAATTATGCCTGCACCGTGTGTGAGAAATAACTTGTAAATATGACAATTTAGTGAAGAAAAAAAAAAAAATCTATATTTCTTAATTTTCCAAAGCATTGTGGGGAAAAAATTTCAACTTCAAAAAATTCACTATGCCTCTTACTAAATACCTCAGACTGTCTTCTTTCCAAAAAGGGGTCTTTTGGGGGGTTATTGTACTGTCCTGACATTTTAGGGCCTCAAGAAATGAGATCAGTGCATTAGGCCATCAGTGCATTAGGATTGATACATTTTCAATAATGCGTAGCATGGCTTGTAGACTCTATAACTTTCACACAAACCAATGATCATACAATTATCAGGATTTTTTTTACCAAAGACATGTGGTAGAATACATTTTTGCCTAAATTTTCGACAAAATTAAATTTTTTTGGTTTCTTTTAAAAGAGAAAGTAGAAAATTTTGTTTTTTTTTCAAAATATTCGCTCTTTTTTCGCTTATATCACAAAAAATAAAAAATGAAGTGGTGAATAAATACCACCAAAAGAAAGCTCTATTTGTGTGAACAAAATGATAAAAATTTCATTTGGGTACAGTGTAGCATGACTGAGTAATTGTCATTCAAAGTGAGAGAGCACTGAAAGCTGAAAATTGGTCTGGGAAGGAAGGGGGTGAAAGTGCCCAGTATTGAGGTGGTTAAGATTGAAACCAGCTGATTCTCCAACATTTGACACCTCAGAAGAGGAGTCATCAGCCTCGCCATAGTCCCCTCAGGGCATACGTCTTCTCCCGCCCCTAGTTCCTCAGTTTGAGGGTCCTGGGCAATGGAAGAGAACCTATGCGATTAAAGTACCTTAACTTTTTTTTTTTAAACCATCATGGCTAAGTGGAAAAAAGATCTTTTGGTAAAACACACAGGGGCTGCAGTGTTGAAAACAGTTGCAAACATTTCATGGCCCGATGCTCATTCTGACCAGCCACTCTCTCTCAGGGGAGGATGCCATTTGTAGAGATGAGTAGGCTTACCAGAGCTTGAGGGGGACCCTTTTAGCTCTATTTTGGGGGTGTTTTAACCCACCTTCTGACCTTAGCCCGATGCACAAAGCAGAGGTACTATCAGAAGAAATTGCATCCACTGTTTGAGCAATAGTCCAGCCACTGCCGCTGCTATTAATGTTCAGCCTTATGCAAATAGTAAATGTGTTAAGCAGGAAATGCCTGTGTCACCAAAACCTCTTTCATGCTCCCTTTGCTCTCATGTCTCTGCGACAATTTTGCAGCCAGCACAAATGGAGTTTTTTTTTTTTTTTTAAACACACTCCTGCGTTGGAGGACGGCAACGCCGTGCTAAGCCTCGCCCCCACCTCACATCGCGCCCCCCTTTCTCTTTCAAAAAGAGTTTTCCCGCGCAAGCACGGGCCTCCGATCCGATGGGATCAGCTTGTGAGTGAGGGAGGGATGGCGTGGAGGAGACCTGGAAGCCGCCCCGTGTAGGGGAGGTGAAAGAAAATGGCATTGCCGATAGTTTTCAGTTCTCCCTTATACTCAGCCTCATGAAGAGAGGAAGAGTTCAGCTCAGGTGGGGGTGTCTTGAGGAAGCAAAAACCCCCCAAACTTACTGGAGGTCTGTCTGCTGGCTGGAGAAAAAAAAGAGTCTGCTGCTTCTGTGACACAGCGTGGTCTCTGAGCAAAGCATGAGAAGGTACGTGCTCCATACAGCCCCCAGTGGTGACACTTAGGCATAACAACATTTACTTTAAAGAAAACAATTCATAAGAACATTTTTTAAATTTCTTAGAAAAACTCCACTTACCTTTCCCGCTGCAGGTTTTTCTGTGGTAAACCAACAGACCCAATCTTCACCCTTCACGGTGGGTTTCGTTAAACCTTCAGGAGCCGGGGGTTCCTCGAGGAAACCCACAATCCTGGACCTGCAATAGCACCACCGCAGTAAACTTTATGGCCTTAATACCAAAAAGTACTGGATTCCGGGATCCAGCTCTCAAAAGAGAAGCATTCACAGGCAAAAACCTTGTTTTTTCAGCCACGAGGCCCGGGTACCATTCAATTCGGCCACAAAGACACCTTGAGTGGATCCGTCTGCATAACTAGCCCCAGCAAGGATTGCTTCAGAGGAGCTCAGCACATCTTTACTCCGTGACCAACACCTAGACACTGGCAAAAAAACTGAGGTACTAACAGTAGTGGGAGGGGTTATATAGGGAAGGTGGCCTATAACCCACATAGTAACTACTATGGCTCTGTGTCCCCTGATGTATGAAAAGAAAATATGAGTATGGATTACATTTTTTAAAGATCAGATCCATTTTAAATGTCTTCAAAAGATAAGCCTACTAAATTCCTTCTGCTCTGAAGTTATGTATTAAAATGTATCCTGGGAAAATGATAAAATCTGAGTTTGTGCAAAAAAAAAAAAAAAAAAAGAAAAAAAAAGGTTTTCTCACGCCCCAGTGATCAAGAATGTTACTAAACCCACAACAGTAAAATCAATCTGTATATGCAATAAAGCATGCTTGGGAGGGTGCATGTGATCAGAACAGGGCCAATCAGCACTGTCCAGACAGAGGGTCAGGGGTCATGCAGCCTTATAGGACAGTCAGTAGAATAAAAACTCCTACAAGCTTTAACCAGACACTGATAGAAGTCACAAGACTGCTATATACTGCTGATGAGAAAAGGTATTTAGCCGTTTATATTTACTAAAATAATTGCATTTCAGCTCGAGAGGTAAAAAAAAGGGCTAAGCTGTTAAGCAACCTGTATAAACACAGTCACTCTGGTGCAGGCACTAAGACTTATATGGCTACATCATCCCTAAGCCAGAATCCTAAAAATAGATGATACCAGAACAAAGATGGTGTGATCTGAGGGGTATAAATGACTTCAGGTGTTACATTTAAACATTATTTATCATGATTTCATTTAACAGAAAAAAAAAATTATTTAATGCTCAATCCGCTTACCTGTAAAACCTGACCAACTGCTTTAATGTCTAACAAATCTTCATGGAGACTTTCATTATCAACTCTTAGTAGACTGTGCTCCAACAATTCCTGCAAATAGACAGCTTCAGACTATGTGCCATGGTTGCATCTGTCAGTCAACTACTCTACAGTTCAAATGTGAACTTACAAGTCCTTTGGACGATACAGATTCTTCAGTCCTAAAAATAGAATTTTATTAGAATGTCAGGATTTTATTTCAATTTAAAAAATAAATTACTCAAAAGCCCACCTAGCCCGAAATAATCAGGCATGTAATGGCAGTAAGAACGCACTATTAACGTGGATGTCAAAGTGTATGTATAGCACCTGTTTTTTTTTTTTTTTTTAATAGTGTAGTGAAGTGTTAAAATACTTTTCAGGTTTTCATTGCTGTCTGTGTCTATAATGGGGAAATTAATACACAATCATTGTGACCATTGTCACAGATAAAGAAAGTGAAGGGAAATACAACATTTTAGAACCACTAAAACAAGGAGGTAAGGGTAAGGCTGGCCATGGATGGATCACTTTTCTTTTTTTTCTTCCTCCCATCCACACAATCAAGGGGCATGCGATAATCCTCCCCACTATGTTATTGTATTTTGACAGCTAAGACCCATCCGCTGTCAGAATACACTGCAATTGGCAGCAGCACTGGTCAAAACACTAATTTTACAACAAACCCTTTAATGAGAAGTTGATCATTACATCAACTTCTCATGAATGGGAACAGCTATAGAAGAATCAACATTCATTCTGTCCGTGTTGAACCGGACGAATTTTGATCCATCTATGGCCAGCCTAAATCTTCTAATGGGGACACCTGGTGTCCTTTGTAGGGACTTCCTTTCATTTCTTTTTGCATGTACAGGACAGGAAATGAAGGGAAGACTCCTCAATGGGATACAGAAAGCAAACTCCCCCTTTTACATCAAGTTACATAATGCCAAGTAGGTAACCCCTCCGCACCACCAAAACGTAGCCTTTAACCCTTCCCATCCTCAACTCAACAAAGATTTAGTCTGTTGGGATATGTCTCTACTAACTTTGCAAATCTAGACTGCAATATTTGCCCACTCTTTGCAGATCTGCTCATGTTCAGTTCAATTTGATGGTGACTGTGGACTGCAGTCTTCAAGTCATTCCACAGATGTACAATTAAGTTTAAGTCTGGGCTCTGACTAAGCCATACAAAGGACATTCAACTTTTTCCCCTTCAACCACTGTGTGGTCATTTTTGTTGTGTGCTTTGGGGCATTGTCATGTTGGAAAGCAAACCTTCTTCCCACTAACAACTTTCTGGCAGAGGGCAGCAGATTTTTGTCAAGAATTGACAGTATTTTGCCCCATCCATTTTTCCTTTTATTCTGAAAAGTGCTCCAGTCCCTGCTGCAGAGAAACCCCCATTACAGGATATTACCACCCCCATGCTTTACTGTAGGAATGGTGTTATTTGACTAATGAGCTGTATTGGATTTCGGCCAGAAATATTGTTTGGTGTTGAGGCCAAATAATTCATTTTTAGTCTCATCTGACCATACCACCTTTTTCCATCTGTCCTCAGAATCTTCAAGGTGCATTCTAGCAAAGCTCGTGTCTGCATGTGGTCTTTCTTGAGGAGTGGCTATTTTTTTGCAACCCTCCCATACAAGCCACATTTATGAAGAAATTGTGATATTGTTGTCACATGCACACAATGACCACTCTTTGTCATACATTTCTGCAACTGCTATAGAGTTGCTGTAGGACTCTTGGTAGCCTCTCTGACCAGTTTCCTCCTGGCTCTTTCATCCAGTTTGGAGCGACATCCTGATCCAGGGAGGGTCTGTTTTGTACCAAATACCTTCCCACTTCTTAATAGACTTTACTGTGCTTCTAGGCACTGATAACCTTTGAAAATGTTTGTATCCATCTCCTGACTTGCACCTGTACACTTTATCCCAAAGATCCTGGAGACAGTGCCTTGCCACCCATAGTTGATGGTTTGCTTCAGTTGCACTACCAGGGATTGAAATGCTCCAGGAAAGCTCTTTTCATGCTCAGCTAATCAAAATGACCACAGCTGATCACAGTTGAATGTCAAATTGCTTTCTGTGCTATTGCTATTGAGACCAATTTTCAGCTTTTAGCGCTGTCATTCTTTGAATAACAATTGCGCAGTCATACAACACTGTACCAAAATGATTTTTTTATAATGTTTTCCCCACAAATAGAGCTTTCTTTTGCTGGTATTTGATCACCTCTGGGTTTTTTATTTTTTTGTTAAAAAAATTAAAAGCCTAAATTAAAAAAAAAAAAAATACCAAACCGTTTCATATTTTATTAATAAATTTAGCAAACAGGTAATTTTTCCTCCTTCATTGATGTATGCTGATGAGGCTACACAGATGGGCACTGATAAGGCAGCACTGATGGGCACTAATAGGTGGCACTGATGAGGTGGCACTGATTGGCAACACTGGTGGGCATTGATAGGTGGCACCGATTGCTGGCACTTTTATGTACTGGTGGCCACTGATTCGTGGCACTGTGGGCACTGGCAGGCGGTACTGGTGGACACATATGAGGTGGCCTCGCCTCTTCAGGACCGATGTCCCTTCAACAGGCGCTGGTGATTGGCTTTTTTTTCTCTTCACAATGTCATTGTGAGAAGAAAAAAAAAACAAAAAAAAAAAAAATTACTGATCTTGTGTTTACATCACGTGATCAGCTGTCATTGGCTGACAGCTGATCACATGGTAAGGGGTCGATCCCAGCCCCTTACTCAGATCTGTGATCACCCAAGTCTCATTGACTCGGTAATCACAGCGTGGGCCCTGAAGGGGGCGCGGGAAGTGTGCAAAGGGGAGGATGTCTATTGACGGCCTTCTGGCAAAGTAGATCCGCGTTGTAGCCATCATTCGGCTATAGCGCTGATCTGAAGGGGGTTAAAGTGGTTCTAAAGCTAAATTTTTTTTACCTTAATGCATTCTTTACATTAAGGTAAAAAAATGTTTAAGCATCAGTATCCCACCTCACCCTCCTTTTTACTTACCCAAGTCCTTTATTTAATCAGTTCACATTGGTTGGTCCTGCCCACCGCAGTCCATGAACATCCCAAGATAGATTTTTTGAGATGCTCCGACTCAGTTGTCTAACCATAGTTATTTGGCCCTTGTCAAAGTCGCTGAAATCCTTATGCTTGCCCATTTTTTTTTGCTTTCAACATATCAACTTCAACGACAACTTGTTCACCTACTGCCAAATATATCCCACCCACTTTGAGATGCCATTGTAATGAGATAATCAATATTATTCACTTTACCTGTCAGTGGCCATAATAAGATTTCTCGGTGTGTGTTGGGGTTGCACCAATACTAGTATTGGTATCGGCGTAGATACTGAGCATTTGCATGAGTACTTGCTCCGATGCTTGACCCGATACTTGGGCAGCCTCAGGGATGATCGGGGGGGGGGGGGGTTGCAAGCAACAATCTCCCTGTATGGCTTTTCTGACAGCCACTTCTCCTAATCTCCCTCCTGCGGCTGTCAGGGAGATTGGTGCTTGTAACTGCCCCCACTGCCACACCAATCACCCCCGGCCGTCCCCCTCTGTGCTGCCTGGGTCCCCCTCTGTGCTCCCCATGTCCTGCTTCAGGCCCTGATCAGTTTTGTTCTCGGGTCCCCCATCTGTATCCTCCTCTGGGTCCCCCTGCGTCCTCCCCGGATCTCCATGTGCTCCTCTGGTCCCCCATCTGTCCTCCTCCGGTCCCCCCATGTCCCTGATCTTTCACGGTGGAGAGCGGAGGAAGGAGCTGGTAAATCTGTCACTTACCGGCTTCTTCCTTTTCTGAATGGACAGAGTCACTGACTCTTTTTTATTCATAACTGAAACATCTTAACCTGTGTTTAAGATGTTTCAGTGCATGAATGGAGAGGAGCTGCTGACTCCTGTCCATTCATCTTCAGTGCAGCTGAGGCTGCAGAGAAAAGGGCTGGGGAATCTGTGTCCTCAGTCCCTTTACCTGTCTCAAAGGGGAGATATCAGGGGTCTGCCTGTTTAGACCCTCTGATATCTCACCAAATCCCCCCCCCCCCCCCAAACAGGGCTGAAAAAAAATAATTAAAAAAAAAAGAAAAAATTGTAATAAGTATTTTAAAGTTACATTGTAAAAAAATAAATAAAAATAAAATAAAACACTGACACCTTCCACCCCCCCCCCCCCCCCCCCAAAATAAGAAAGCACTGTTAAATTAAATAATATATATATACACACATATACACATACACATACATACAGACACATATACACACAAATTTAAAAAACAAATTTAAAAAAAAAAATGTAAACAAAACTACTGACACATGTGCCACTGTCACCTGACATTTAAAATAAGTATCAGTAATTGGTTACTTGAAAAAAGTAGCTGTACTTGTACACGGTCTTAAAAAAGTGGTATCAGTGCAACCCTAGAGAGTGTATTGTGTGTATATACACAGTATCTCACAAAAGTGAGCACACCCCTTACATTTTTGTAAATATTTATTTATATCTTTTAATGTGACAACACTGAAGAAATGACGCTTTGCTACATGGTAAAGTAGTGAGTGTAAAGCTTGTATAACAGTGTAAATTTGCTGTCCCCTCAAAATAACTCAACACACAGCCATTAATGTCTAAATCGCTGGCAACAAAAGTGAGGACACCCCTAAGTGAAAATTTGGTATTATCGCTCTCACTCTCTCATACTGGTCACTGGAAGTTCAACATGGCACCTCATGACAAAGTTGCTCTACATAAAGATGACCTAGGCTACAAGAAGATTGCCAAGACCCTGAAACTGAGCTGTAGCATGGTGGAACCTTACAGCGGTTTAACAGGACAGGTTTCACTCAGAACAGGCCTCGCCATGGTCAACCAAAGAAGTTGAATGCACGTGCTTAGCGTCATATCCAGAAATTGTCTTTGGGAAATAGATGATAGAGTGCTGCCAGCATTGCTGCAAGGGTTGAAGGGGTGGGGGGTCAGCTTGTCAGTGCTCAGACCATACGCCGCACACTGCATCAAATTGGTCTGCATGGCTGTCATCCCAGAAGAAAGCCTCTTCTAAAGAAAATACACAAAAAAGCCCGCAAACAGTTTGCTGAAGACAAGCAGACTAAGGACATGGATTACTGGAACCATGTCCTGTGGTCTGATGAGACCAAGATAAACCTATTTGGTTCAGATGGTGTCAAGCGTGTGTAGCGGCAACCAGGTGAGGAGTACAAAGACAAATGTGTCTTGCCTACAGTCAAGCATGGTGGTGGGAATGTCATGGTCTGCTGCTGCACGAGTGCTACCGGTACTGGGGAGCTACAGTTCATTGAGGGAACCATAAATGCCAACATATACTGTGACATACTGAAGCAGAGCATGATCCCCTCCCTTCGAAGACTAGGCCGCAGGGCAGTATTCCAACATAACAACCCCAAACACACCTCCAAGATGACCACTGCCTTGCTACAGAAGCTGAGGGTAAAGGTGATGCATTTCTCCAGACCTAAACCCTATTAAGCATATGTGGGGCATCTTCAAACGGAAGGTGGAGGAGCGCAAGGTCACCAACATCCACAAGATGTCGTCATAGAGGACTTGAAGAGGACTCCAGTGGCAACCTGTGAAGCTCTGGTGAACTCCATGCCCAAGAAGGTTAAGGCAGTGCTGGAAAATAATGGTGGCCACACAAAATATTGACACTTTGGGCCCAATTTGGACATTTTCATATAGGGGTGTACTCACTTTTGTTGCAAGTGGTTTAGACATTTGTGGCTGTGTGTTGAGTTATTTTGAGGGGACAGCAAATTTACACTGTTATACAAGCTGTGCACTCACTACTTTACATTGTCACATGAAAAGATATAATAAAATATTTACAAAAATGTGAGGGGGGGTCACTTGTGTGTGTGTGTGTGTGTGTGTGTGTGTGTGTGTGTGTGTGTGTGTGTGTGTGTGTGTGTGTGTGTATATATATATATAATAAAAATACAAATAAATAAATATAGTAACCTGGGGAGCAGGTACAAAGCTCCCTGGGACGAGCAGTCTTTCAGTCACAGATACCAAATCCAGTGAGGTAGTGACAAACAGTGCGGGGTTTATTTGTGATATATACAAATCTATATACAGGTGCAGTACAGTGTTCCAGAAAACAAATAGGAACAAGAATAGCCAAACAAAAACCTAGCCGTGTCTCGGCACTAACTATACAATATTTACAGGTCCCAACTACCAGGCTGCACAAGCCTACAGCTTGTCAGCTTCCACATACACAGATTAATAGCTTTTACCAACCTGTTGCTCTGCTAGACAGACGTTGTCTGAGGTTCCCAGGCCAAGAGCGCTGGCTGTCTATCTCAGGTGAGTTTAAATTGGCCCGGGGGGAGAGGACCAAGATCCGAATTAAACCATGGATCAGAGATCCCCTGAATGTGTATGAGGGGGAGCCTGGGAGACGTATAAACCCTGAACAAGACTTTTCCCTGCTGTCTGGGATGATCTGCTACAATATCTCTATATATATAGAGATATATATACACACACACACACATATACACACAATACACACAGTATGTTAAAAATGCAAAAAATCTCAAGTAGATTGTGGCTTTTTACAGTGATTACAGAGGACAAGCAGCATGATGGATTCTCTTTGCAGGCGACTAATGGTCCTTGCCATCACCCATTAATATTAATATACATGCAAGACATTCCTTTAAGCATCATTCACAGTCAGGCTTCATACAATTTCTCATTATCTACTACAATTCTAGAGCTCAACCCCATCAATAAGCAAGGTACACTTATTTTATCAGAGGGGATCAGGCATCGTGTATTCCTCAGCTTTTCCAGCTCCAGGCTATTTATGGGATATAAGATACTATTATAAATAGGAATTTACAGTGCCATCTTTCCAATATTTATTAGAGTACACAATATCACCAGGTTTCTGAAAGAAAAGATTGTAGTTAATCTAACGCATTGTTAGGTTACATCTCTTGACTGTGGAATTGGCATTGCCCATATATCTATTTCCTCTTTGACGTGTAGGTAAAGCCTTGCTGTAAAGTTCCTGTCCTCTAAATGCAACAGCTGAAGAGAATATATCTTGCCAAAATAAACAGAATTCCTACCTTAGGGATTTGTCAAAGGGACATGTGTCCCCACTGAAGATTATTCACTCACCTGCTCTGGGTGGTGGTGGTAAACCTATGAAATATGAACAAAGCATATCCCTTTATAAGTGGATATGATACAAGAGATGGTCAGTGACTGGATTTAATACAAGAGATGGTCAGAGTAAGCAGACATGGTATGGGAGATGGTCAGAGACAGCAGACATGGTGCAGGAGATGGTCAGAGACTCAACATGCTATTGGAGCTGTTGGAGATTGGGGACATGGCTCAGGAAACAGTCAGACTGGACAAATGATACACGAGATGGCTAGAAATCACTGCTATAAACTACTGATAACAAAAAAAAAAATCACTGCTAAAAGAGGACAGTAGAGAACTACAGATTAGTGTCCGCAGAGTCCCCGAGGGGTGCACAGAACGTGCCTGTGGACCACAGGTTGGGCACCAGGGCCTTAAAAAGGGATCCTGCTAAAAATACAATCCTGATTTTCCTTAACCTCAAAAGTTACAGGGCTAAGGATGCTCCTAAATCCCCAGATCCAGTGAAGCATCAACATCCTAGAACAAGGAACAGGTGTCTTACCAGGACAGTGAAAAATATTCATCTGAGGGAATTCAAAACAGTGAAAAGTTAGTGAATCAAGGAAAATAAACCTAACTTCTTCAGTTATTCCCTTTTCCTGTTAGAAGATATTTGTACTGCAGACAGTCCAGTGAAACATGGAGCCCTCCCCGTCATCTTTCATTTGCAACGCAGGGTCTGAGATGCACCTTGGTACATGGACCTCTTTTCCATGTCTAGACGCTACCAGTTGGGAAGAACTGGCCTGCACGGAAAAGCCATTAAGGGGGGCCAGTGCGGGTATGACTGGATCCCACTGTATACAGAGACTGGACAAGTGCTGAAGCAATGTCAGCGGGCCTGGACCTGGAAAGCGCTCTGCGTTTAGCTTGTAACCAGAACGGGGCCTGTAAAACACCTAACGGGTAGCCCATTTCCCAAAACCAGGGAGGTCTGGGTACAGGACAAGGCTAGGCTAAGAACTGGCTAAACCGGATACCTGCTATGCATAGACCAGCTCAATCAGCAGTGTAGCAAGGAATAATGACTGAAAAAAAACTGTAAAAGTATAAAAAGACAAAAAAAAAAAAAAAAAAAAACACAGCTTTTTCTCAGCAGAACGGAAGAAAATACATCTATCCTTCTAGAAGACTAGCTTAAAACAACTGAGGCATGCTTTTCACAGAAACAGCTGGCTTAACAACTTAAGTCTTGTACACATAATGGAAATAGCGGACGAATGATCGTCCATTGTTATTTATTTATTTATTTTATTTTATTTTTTATTTGCATGCTAGTCTCATATCGAGAATGGAGGTTACTCAACTTCTGAAAATTCTCGTACGACAGAATACAACTTCGGAAGTGATGTAATATATTGTATTTTCGAACAAGAACTGTACTGATGAAATGAAAATCATACGCTCTGGTACTGTACGAGAAAAATTTGTGTGTTTGTGCCTTCAGATAATTTCAGATGAACTGCTGTGATCGGCTGTTGAAAGCTGTGTAAAAACGATCAGATTATCTTATGATTGCGCCGAAAGCGGTATTTATGGTATGATTTTCTGATCGCGTGTACTAGGCTTGGGATGAGCTTATGCGTGTTCCGCACGAATCCTAACCCACCCGAGCTATCCTGTCAGGAAGCTGTCAAAGCGGACAGCCTATTATAGGCAGTGTAGCCAACTATGATATACAAGGGACATGTATATGTAGACACGCAGCTGCAAGGCGGGGAATGCCTCTCTCACCTATGACTGCCTGTCCACTTTGAAAGCTTCCTGTTGGGATAGCTCAGGCGCATTCTGACTCGTGTCTGAGCACGCCTGAGCTCATCCCTGCTCCAGGGCGTTCGTTTGGGCCTTGATCGCAGGATTGGGCGAGGATGTTTTTTGCCCATTTGCAGGAAACAGAGACACTGCACCACAGAAGGAGTTATATGAACACTGTATGCAGACATCATTGCTGGTAGTCATCTTGCTGACACTTGTAGTGCCACAGGGATAAAGGATAAGGCTATCCATTTATGGGACACTGTATACAGACATCATTGTCCTCTCACCTTGCTGAGAAAGATCCTGCCTGTTTCACTTGATAATCTAGGCCAGTTGTGTTGTTTGGCCCTGCTATCCAGGAGTTTAAGTGCACCAACGAAAGTGGCTAGCTGAAGACACCAAATCTTATCTTTTCTTCAAAAGGACTAAAGTTACTAGTGCCATATGGATTGGCACACACATATTCAGGGCTCTGTATATGCATTGGGTGTGTGCAGGACAGTTTAAAGCCACTGCATGTTGATTTAATTAACATGTTTAAAGTTGGGTCTGTGGTGTCAGGGGACAGTAGAGAGAGGCCTGACACAAAGGGAGTCATTCCTCTGCTCTCCTCCTGCCTGGACTTATAAAGCCAACCTCAGTAAAAGGTAACCAATCTGATTTAAAGTGTCATTTTGTGCTTTATTTGCCATTTAAGTGTGCCTCTACTCTTGGGGACATTCTCAGGTTTGGAATTCCCTGAAAGCAGCTTGAATATAGGTTTGAGAGCTATATTGCTCTTAAATCTCAGTTATTGCTCTCTAGTAAGGATGAGCTCCGGTGTGTTCGCAGAGCCCGCCAGGAAGTCAGCACTGCGCTAATCACAGGCAGTGAGACATTGTCCCAATGCATGGCTGCAGAGATCAGGAAATGTCTCACTGCCTGTGATTAGCGCAGTGCAGTGCCGACTTCCTGGCGGGCTCTGCACACACACCAGAGCTCATCCTTACTCTCTAGTTGATTACTTGAATATATATTTTTACTGTTTGTTATTCTTCCACAGAAATATCACAGTAAAGACAATTTCTGTGTTTTATCACAACGTATGTGTTTCTCACTGGTCATTGCACTTACACTATTGCCAGGTGTGCCAGAGGGGGCTGAGGCTGTTATTAGGGTTGAGAGGCAGAGTAATGGACTGAACAAACAAAGCAACTCCTTCAGGGGTATCGCTACCATTGTGTATGTTCATACACAGTTTTATTGTGTATATAGCATTGCAGCTGCTAAATCTGAGTGGCAAGTGTAATGGTCTGCATTAATAGAAATCATTAAACGAAATCTGACCAGCATGCATTTAAAATGTTCCGCTCTAGTATGTATATTATCAGAGCTGCACTAATAGCATGCTGGAAATGCAATAAATCATACAATATCCTGAATGCAATTTGACCTCAGGCTCTGTACACAGAAAGGTTGTGAGCCATTTACAGAATTAAAAGATAAGCATTTTTTTTTTTTTACAGTTCATGAAAATGATATTGGCGTTTTATTTGGCACTTACAGAAAATCTTGGATACTGAAACGGAACAGTCAGAGATATACTAAAATACATACCAACTGGTGGTCTGAAGACCTCTGATAAGCCTACTCAATTGTAATATTGCATACAACCTATTTGCCCGTAATTCACTTGTCCAAGTACAGGCCACAATATAAACCTAAATGTCACCGACTGCCACAGACTCTTTCATCTAATTTGAGCATGCCCAAAAATCCAAAGATATTGGAAATACATAATAGAATTTCTTCATAATCAAATGTGCTCCCCCAGTGGGACTGGACCCAAAAGTCTGCATACTGGGCATTACTGAAGACATTAACTTGGATCGTTATATTAAGGTTGTTTTGATTGCGACTCTTTACATAGATAAAAAAAGAGGACCGCTAAGACCTAGGTGCAGGCTCCCCCTCCAACTTCCTATAACTTTTTAGATTAGTGTCAAGGGGATCCTAAGATAACTAAGATTAGTCTATTCTTCCCCCCTCTTTTTTTTTGCATTGGAGTCCTCCTTGCCCTTTTATTTTTCAGTAGCAGGACCACAAATAGAAAAGTACTTGTTGATAACCTAAGGGTCAACCTGTATATAGTTAAATATATTCTAATTTTCTGTTTATACCCTTTCATGGTATGGCAGCAATATTCATTTCTTTACCTGCTCAAACATATGGGTCTATGTACAAAAAGCATGACACAACTCCAATGAGATTTGCCATGTTCTGTGTTATATATCTATCTTGTAGGGTTGTAAGCGCCATCTAGTGGGCATGATGCAGTATTTGTTTTTAAAATTACTCAATGAGGATAAAAGTAATTTTGGCCACTGGATGGTGCTTATGATAATACAAGATAGCTATAGAACACAGAATACTGCAAATTTTTTTCAGAGCTGTGTGAATTTGTGTCATATTTATTCAGCAAGCTTTGTATACATAGACCCCATAGTGTTATGACTGATATCATACCATAGTGCCCAGACTGCACCCTATATTTATGTCATGTGGATTGATTATATGACTTTCATCACCTGTGATTAAACTTGCCTTTCATTCGTAATGTGTGTGAATAATGATGCTCACTACAATGTGCACTATATTCATTACAATAAAGTTTCCTCTGTAAGGAAGGGTATAAAAAAAATACACAATGTGGCAATACACCAATAAATGCATTGTTAAAATTAGATAAACAGAAAAAATATATAAAGAAAACAAAGATGCATATATTTAAAAGTATAACTAAAAGGCAAAAGTTTTTTTTTTTTTTTTTACTTCAGAGAGAGTGGTGCGGGAATAGAACCATGGGTAGGGTTTTATCGCCGTCTGTACCACTATTATAGATACTCACTCTATTTACTTATCCTGATCACAAAGGTCACTGGAAATGTAAATCCAAAAGTTTACATTATGACCAGAACAGGAATAGAGGGGAAATCTTCAAATAGGGACATTTGTTCCCATGACAACTGTCTAAGAGTGGATTTCCCCCACATTGAAAAGATATAATCTCACTTTTTACAAAGCAGGAAGTGACAATCAGAGTTGCCACTTTTTCTTCAAGCCAAACCTGAACACTTTAGCGGTGCACAGCAAAAAAAAAAAAAATTCTTTTTGCATACACTTTAGGATTGTAACAGACCTGGGACACCTTTGGGAGTTCCAAAGAGAATAGTAATCTTGCGTGCATAGTGCCCCCCTAACACCCTATCAGGCCCTGTTCTGAGCTACATTTCTGTCTGAATATTGTGAGTATCAGGTGGACTGAATCCCGGACACATGATTCAAAACCCGAACTGTCCAGGTGAATCCCGGACAGGTGGCAACCCTAGTGACAATAAAGCTCCCCAATGAGAAAGAAACTGACAATTTTAACTCTTCCCCAATGACTTTAAATATAAAAAAACTTTAACTCTTTCGCTGCCAGGCCCGTACGTCATACAAACCTGACAGGAGGGTTCTTTTTTTTTTTTTTTTTTTACACGCAATCCCGGTGGCTGCAGCTACCGAGATTGTGTGTAAATTTGACAAGCCAACTCCAGGCTGTCAGATGCAAGCATTACTGGCACCCCCCCCCCCCACCATGTATCTTGGGCTCTGCTTGACCATCTGCAGGCGCCGCTGGGTAGGGGGGAGAGAACTGAGTGGACAAGTGTAAAGCATCACTTCCGAGTCCCATTGTCAGTGTCCCCGGCCAGCATGTCAATTGCAGTGCCATCTGTACTGCATTAGATTCAGTGGAGCACAGGGGAGACATCCAGGGTCTTCCTCATAAAAGAGAACCTGTCACCAAAAAATGATAACATGGGGGTACACGTTACATATCGCCCTACACACCAGAGTGAGAGCAATATTTATCGCACCAGACCTCCTCCATAACTGATGACCAAAAGGGGCCTTTTAAAGCGTTGCCTATGGAAAATATAGGGTACTAAAGTTTGTCGCCATTTCAAGGGCGCACACAAAATGTTAAGTTTGACAGATTTACTCGGTGCAATGTCTTTTATATTTTATCACAAAATTGGGTAATTTATTGCGTGTGTCCCAAAATTAACTGTTTACAGAAAAAATTCCTTTGCGGTAATACTGCAATTTAAATTGGAACTACCACTTTTTTGTCTAGAGCAGGGTTTCTCAACCCATGGTACACGTACCCCTGGGGGTACCTACATATAAGTGTCTACACTGTTTCAAATCCAGTAATACACTGGGGTTGATTTACTAAAGGCAAATAGTCTGTGTACTGCAAGTGCAGTTGTATTAGATCTGAGGGGAACATGTAAGAAAAATAAAAAAAAAAACAGCATTTTTGCTTGCACATGATTGGATGATAAAAATCAGCAGAGCTTTCCCTCATTTCAGAGCTTCCCCTCAGATGTAGCGCAACTGTACTTGCAGTGCACAGTAAATCTGCCTTTAGTAAATCAACCTCTCTGTCTCACATGCTCAGCTTCTCTCCATTTTTGGTATTGAACTGATGTGCTTACAGCCTAATGATTTACGGCTGCTCAGGGACTCTGGGCTTCAGCAAAATGGCAGCCTCCAGCAAGAAGAAACAGGAGCAATGCTGGAGGCAATTTACAGTACACACTCATTTTTGTAGCATAATTATTATTGTGGAATGTAGGTTCCTTGCTAAAGAACATTCTTTTTTTCAAGTTGTTACAGGGTAAAGCTTTAATGTCTGTTTATGCAGGTTTGGTGTTTGGTCTGCCCAAATGCTCCTCTTCTAAAAGCGCAAAAGATGCTTTTTTTTTCTGCCTCTAAAAGCCTGTAAACACATATGCCAACATAGAGGGGCATTTAGAGGCAAAGAAATCAAATGTCAAACACCTGTAAAAGCAGCATTTTAAATGTCCAGTGTGCATGAGGCCTAAAGCTTAACTGTACCCAATGAGCCCCTGCTTCATTTATATGTTAAATGTACCAGTATATTAAAAAGTGTATGTCTCACCATAATCTAGCCATCATAAAGCAATGTTATCAATACTCCTAAGAATAGAATTTGTGTGTCAGCAAAGAAAAATGCTGTTTGTAAGCACTCCCTGTGACTAGGATTGGCATGGCAACAAGAACACACTCGCCCCCATGCTGTTGCAAATCCAAGAACAGGACCACATCACTATACTGTGACGTATGTACGGTCATGAATTCCTTCCTCAGACTACCAACAGCTATCAATCAGCAGCTGCCAGCATTCCCAAAGGCAGTTCTTCTGGAATAAATACATCCACTAAAAGTAATAAAAACGACATTCAGTACAGACCACAGGTGGGCTACAAAATTAATAGCGGGATGATCATATAGGCGAGTAGAGCTTGCTTGGGAGGAAGCTGTACCTGAAGACCTGCAATGCAAGGCTCTCCTGGTCTCCGTTTCATCCATTCTTGTAATTTTCCAATTCTCCTGCTGCTTCTTGATCATTACCCTACCAAACATCAGATCACCAGCCATAAGGGGGATATTCCGAACAATCTGTACAGTTTCCACAGTACAGAACCTCTTTAAAGAGGGGCTCCAGTCTCCTCTCTCCCTCCTTTTAATATATGGACACTTACCTGTGAAGGGATCCAGCAATGTCCTCACCCGAGCCGATCATTTAATCGGCTTCAGGTGCAGGCGCCAACATCTAAAGTAAGGGAAATTGGCAGTGAAGCCTTCCGGCTTCACAGCTGGTTTTCTATTGCACATGAGCCAGTCATGCTGCACTTTGTGAATGGTCGCGCAGTCTTCTGGGACCTGTGATGTGTCCCCGAAGGCTGCGGGAAGAAAGGCACAGGAACTGAATGTTGCATCTGACCAGAAATAGAAACAGTTGTCAAAACCAGGTACCCCCCCCCTAAAAAAAGGTACCAAATATGGCAGTGGAGGAGGGGGGAGGGTGCAAACAAATGGAACAACCCTTTTGGGTGAAGTTCCATGTGGTTATAAACCTCAGCCATGAAATATGAAAAAAAACATATCCCTCTATAGTGTGTACTTGTCTCAAACCAGAGTACTAAGTATCATTTCTGGCTGCAGCTTTGTTCTTCTGCTATCAGCATGAATCAGTTTTCCTGACACCAAGAAGAAAAAAAAAGGTGACAGGGGAGGGAGCTCCAGCTGATTGACAGCCTCAGCTCTGTTTCTGTGTGCAGGAAGGTGTCCCCCCCCCCCCCCCCCCCAATCAGCTCTCAGAGCTCTCCTCACTGAGCTCTGCAGAGTAATTTTAGCTCTCAGACCCTTTTTTTCCCTGACAGCTCAGACAGCTTTATAAATTCTGGACTTTGAATGGATTTAGGGATAAGAAGACTGCATATAAAAAGGTGCAACTTATGAAGGAGAATTTGGTTCATCTTTGTACATCACCTGAGGCCAATAACTTCCCTGGGTATATGTAAGGGTTTACAACCACTTTAACAAGTGAAAGATAGTTACTGTATAGGAGTGCTCTTGCTTTTTCTTAACAGGTACTGCTTTAGGTTATCAGCTGTGTGAACAGTGAGCATTGATGCAAATTCTCCTTACCTTTTTAACAAAAAATCAATATGTTCCATGTTAGACTTCAGCACGAATGTTGGCCTAGGAAAAATAAAAAAATATTCTGTTAATTTATATAATTGTTTCCATTTACTCATATAAAAAGGAGACAAATGTTTTAGCATTACCCCAGTAGATGTGTTCAGTTGTGCAGCACATCTTTCGAGTGGTGTAATCTTACCACGTCACTGCTGATTTTGCCTACAGATTGAACTTTTAAATGTACATAATATTACTGAGATATTGAAGATATAACTCTGAACTCTTCTGGGATTAAGTAAAACAAGCAAACAGAATTCTGGCTGTTCAGACCGCTCATTTCATATTGTAACTGGCAGGAGAAAGATTAAGCTCATGTATGAAGATATTGATCTGAGTTCCCAGAAAGCCGCTCAATACGAGAGCTTCTGACTGCATGTTCTGTGTTCATTTCTGAACTGATCCTTATAGCATTAGTCTCAGCTCACTGCATGAAGAAACCCAGCTCATGGTAAAAAGGGTTGGCAAGCCTTCTGTTGCTTGAAGCAGTATTTGAAAGACAACCCTCTCATCCCCTTACAAAGAGTAAGGTTATTAGTCTAGTATACTACACATGAACATTTTTTTTTAAAGAGCTGTGCTCCAAAATGCATTTATCATAGTCCACTCTGATAGAGAAAAAAAAAAAAAACTGCCGCAGATATCTTTTTTTTTTTAACTTAACCACTAGAGATCTGCGCTATAGCCGAATGACAGCTACAGCGCGAACCTGCTTTGCTGGGACTATGCTCATTGACATCGTCCCGTGCACGAGCGGCCTGCGCGCCCCCTGCAGGGCGCGCGCTCTGTGATCAGCGTGTCTATGAGATTCGCCTGATCACAGATCAGAGTAAGGGGTCGATCCCGACCCCTTACCACATGATCAGCTGTCAGCCAATGACAGCTGATCATGTGATGTCAACAGAGCCGGTAATTGGCTATTTTTTATCCTCGCGCTGACAGCATGAGGAAGAAAAAAAAGCCGATCACCGGCGGCCGTGAGAGGGACATCAGTCCCGATCACAGAGATCTGCCGCCAAATCACCTGTGCCCCCTGCCAGTGCCACCTAGTAATAGGCAGCAGTGCCCACCAGCGCCACCCATCAGTGCCCACAGTGCCACCCATCAGTTCCTACAGTGTCTCAACAACACTGCTGCACATCAGTGCCACCTATCAGTGGTACCTATCAGTGCCACCCATCAGGGCCCATCAGTGCCACCCATCAGGGCCCATCAGTGCCACCCATCAGGGCCCATCAGTGCCGCCTTATCTGTGCCCATCAGTGCCGCCTTAACTGTGCCCATCAGTGCAGCCTTAACTGTGCCCATCAGTGCCGCCTTAACTGTGCCTATCTGTGCCCATCAGTGCCGCCTCATCAGCGCATATCAATGAAGGAGAAAAATTACCTGTTTGCAAAATTTTATAAAACTATGAAACATGATTTTTTTTTTTCAAAATTTTCCATTTTTTTGTTTGTTTAGCAAAAAATAAAAATCCCAGCTGTGATTAAATACCACCAAAAGAAAGCTCTATTTGTGGGAAAAAAAATGATAAAAATTTCATTTGGGTACAGTGTTGTATGACCGCGCAATTGTCAAAGTGCGTCAGCGCTGAAAGCTGAAAATTGGTCTGGGCAGGAGGGGGGTTTAAGTGCCCAGTAAGCAAGTGGTTAAAGTGATTGTAAGGGTTTGTTTGTTTTTTTGTTTTGTTTTTTTTTAAAACAACAAACATATCATACTTACCTCCACTGTGCAGCTCGTTTTGCACAGAGTGGCCATGAACCTGCTCTTCTGGGGTCCTCCAGCGGCTCTTGCAGCTCCTTCCCGCATCAGATAACCCCCTTGCGGGCGCGCTACCGAGTCCAGCATTGGACGTCCGCAGTCGCCGAATGTATGGATCGGCCCCGCCCCCTGCGTCATTGGATTTGATTGACAGCAGCGGGAGCCAATGGCTGTGCTGCTATCAATCTATCCAATCAGGACACGAGAAACCAGCCAGAGCTGGTGTGCTCGTTCCCGTCGCGCAAATTTCGTGGCTCGGGTATGTAAAAGGGGGGCTTGGGGGCGCTGCTGCATTGAAAAAGGTTTTTCACCTTAATGCATACAATGCATTAAGGTGAAAAAAGGCGAAGGTTTACAACACCTTTAAAAGAAGTGCAGTTCATTCTTCACTCCTGTTACCTGTTTTCAGCAGACAGCGGGCTGAAGCCCACTGTCAGCTGACATCACAGAGCCGGTCCAGGCCCAGGAAAGATCATGACCATATGGTTGGGATCTGCCCACATGCCTGGACCGGCACCTGGCTAAGCTTCTGAGAGGCTGAGCCGGCTGCTCCCGTAGGGCCATCTTTAAGGCCGGAAAAAGGGGCAGCTGCCCTGGGCCCCATCATTGTTGTGGGGCCCAAAGCAGCTGCCTCATACTTGCCAACTATCCCAATTTAAATTCCCTTGTCCCTTAAAGTTTTTGTCCCGCTATCTCAGTGTGAAGCTCTGCTAATGCTGCCCAGCTCTGCCCTATTGCCATGTACAGATGACTCACCTGCACACCCTGTGTTTACATGTAAATAACGTGTAATGATATGTAAATAGCAACCACATTAATAGAGGTGGCATTCATTTGTATATCATGTCCCCCTAAGGTCATATCAACCATCAGTTCTGCTTAATGCTGCCCACTGGGGAGGTAAAGGCTGAAAAGTTTTGCCTACAACTGTGGCCATTAGGCCTAACATCACCTGTTCTGCAAAGGTAAGCAAATTGGAGGTGGAACCTTTTGTCCAAATAAGATGGTGAATGAAGTTTAGTGCATGTGAATACGCACATCTCAGCCGATGCGTGAGGGTGTCATTAACCATTAATGGCACTGCTGTGTATCTGCTAAAGGGCAGCATGTTTTTGTGGTGTCAGGAAAGCGATTTTGCATGTGTTCCCGACACACACAAATGTGAACGCAGACTAAATGTCTCAGTTACATTGGTGGTCAGTTTAAGTCTTTTCATTACATTGAGGTTTGGTGACCAATTCTTTCATTTACACTAGTGGCCAGTGTGAAGGTCCCCCTTACATTGGTGGTCAGTGTAAATCCCTCTTTACACTGGTGGTTATTGTGAATGCGCCGATTGCATTAGTGGTCAGTATAAATCCCCATCACATTGGTGGTCAGTGTAAATCCCCATTACATTGGTGGTCAGTGTAAATCCCCATTATATTGGTGGTCAGTGTAAATCCCCATTACATTGGTGGCCAGTGTAGAAACTCCTCTTTGTATTGGTAAATCGGTAAAAAAAATCCAAACTTGCATTTGTGGTCAGTTTCGAATCCTCCCTTACATTGGTGCTCAAATGTAAAAGCTCCCTTTAAATTGGTGGTGTGTGTAAATCTTCCGTTAAATTGGTGGCCAGTGTAGAAATCCCCCCTTATTGGTTGTTGATGTAAAATCCTCCATTACATTGGCTGTCAGTGTAAATTCTTCAATACATTGGTGATTATTGTACATTTCCCTTTACATTGGTGGTAAGAGCAGAATTGCCCTCACACTGTTGGTCAGTGTAAATCCCCCTTAACATTGGTGGTCGTTGTAGAAGTGTCACCTTACATTGTTGGTCAGTACAAATCTCCGACATTGAATGCCAGTGTAAATTCCCCCTTACACTGGTGGTTGGTGTAAATGCACCTATTACATTGGTGTCAGTGTAGAAATCCCAGTTTATATTGATGGGTGGCGTAAAATTCACCATCTCATGGTGGTCAGTGTAAATCGCCCCTCAGATTGGTGGTCATTGTAAAGTCCCCATTACATTGGTGGTCAGTGTAGAATCCCCCACTATATACTTGCAAAAGATTTCCAGCTACATGATTAAGAATTTGCCACAGTGCACTGCCTCCTAACTAATCCCATCCACCCACCATTGCCACTGACCCCAGGATTCCTAGGAGCTTTCGGTCTACTGATGGGTCTCCTCAACCTCCCCAGTCCATTGTGTGCAGGCAGTGAGGAGATGATGTGCTTTAACCTTTAGCAACCAATCAGCGAGCAGTCATGATGTGCACTAACCTCTTGCAACCAATCATTGAGCAGTAAGGCTATGCAGTAAACTCTAGGAACCAATCAGTGAGCAGTAATAATGTGCAGTAACCTCTAGCAACCAATTATTGAGTGGTAAGGATGTCCTGTAACCTCTAGCAACCAATCAGTGAGCAGTACTGATGTACAGTAATCACTAGCAACCAACAAGAAGTCATGTGCTGTAACCTCTAGCAAATAATCAGTAAGCCATAATGTGTGCTGTAACCTCTAGAAGCCAGTCAGTGAGTGGTAATGATACACTGTAATCTCTGGCAGCCAATCGCAATCGCTGCCAGATTTGATTCAGTAAACTGATTTTGCGTCTAGCTGCTATTTATTGTATGTGTTAGAGCAGGTGGAAAGCGAAATTGCATTGGGGGGGCAAGAAAATGTTTGCCTAGGGTCCAATCAAGATTAAAGATGGCCCTGGCTGTCAATACAGTCCACAAACAAATAGGGATCTGTTCTGTAAATACAAGTTGTGAGAGAAGAGGGGGCAAAGTGCAGAAAAGTAAAAGACAGGTTGTCATTTAACCACTTAAGGACCGAGCCTCTTTCTGAGATTTGGTGTTTACAAGTAAAAAAAATTTGTTTTTCTAGAAAATTATGTAGAAACATCAAACACATTATATATATTTGCAGCGGTCTTACAAGTGCACTTTTTTTGGGAAAAATATACTTTAAAAAAAAAAATAAGACAACAGTAAAGTTATCCCAATTTTATATTGTGAAAGATAATGTTACGCCGAGTAAATTGATACCAAACATGTCACGCTTCAAAATTGATCCCGCTTGTGGAATGGCGTCAAACTTTTACCCTTAAAAATCTCCATAGGCAACGTTTAAAAAAATTCTACAGGCTGCATGTTTCAAGTTACAGAGGAGGTCTAGGGCTACAAATATTGCTATTGCTCTAACGATCACGGCGATGTAATTTTTTTTTCTTATTTACTTTTACCTTTTATTTTTTATTTTTACACTGTTTAAAAAAAAAAAAAAAATTGTGTCACTTTTATTCCTATTACAAGGAATGTAAACATCTCTTGTAATAGAAAAGAAGCATGACAAGACCTCTTAAATATGAGATCTGGGGGCAAAAAGACTTTAGATCTCATATTTACACTACAATGCAATTAAAAAAAAAAGAAAAAAAAAAAAAGACAATGATATGGAGACATGTGGGCGCCATCTTCCCCTCACTTGTCTCCATGCCTAACAGGGAGAAGAACCCGATCAGCTCCGGTAAGCGGTGGAGGGCACCGAAGCGCAGCGGGGGGACTCTCCCGCCACCGATAAAAGTGATCTTGCTGCGAATCCGCCGCAGAGACCACTTTTATCTGAAAGCAGACTGCCCACTGAAGAAGAGGATACCGGGGTTATGGTAGCTAGCTGCTGCCATAAGGATGATATTCCTCTTCAAAGTAGCAACGTAAAACGACGGCAGGCGGTCTGTAAGTGGTTAAAAGGAGAAGTAGGGCTAGGGCCAAAGCTCTTTTGCCGATACTTCTCCTGTGGGTCACAGGAGTACACTTATTTTTGCACTCCTGTTACCCAGATGGCTAAAGTCTGCTGTAGGCTGAACGTCACTCAGCCGGTCCAGGCTCTGAAGAGATCCTGACTTCGGGACCACCCATGAGGGACTGCTGGCTAAGCCTCTCAGAGTGCTGAGCAAGCACCCGTCCCCTCTACAGCCTGGCACTCCAGTGAATGCTAAAGGGGCAGAGCAGAGAGCCGGTGACTGACAGTCACAGCTCTCTGCTCACTGAAGACCGAGAACAGAGTAATCAGTGGTGTTTGATCATTCAGTTCTCAGTGCAGAGGCAGCAGGGGATCGATGCTGCATCCACCTATGTGAGTATGTATGTTTTTTATTGCGCAAACTGTTGGTGCTATATAAATCCTGTATAATATTAATATTCTGCCCTTCTCTTTTAATTAATCCCTGTACCCCCTCTAAGTACATTGCACTTGATTACATACTTACCTTCCTCACCATTCCAGCGATTTTTTTCTCTGTGTGGCCTCACCACACAGCCTTTCCTCCTTGATTCCATTCATTCTGGTACAATCATTTTTATTAAAAAAATGCAGAACAACAGGTCACACACGCAGGGTGATCAGGTGAAAAACAGAGAATTACACAAAACATCAATGAATGTACCAAAAACAGGTCTATTTTGTAGAGTAAGTGCTCAGACTACGACCCTGGAAAGAACAACGGTGAGAATGGGCAGAAGCCCAGAGCCTGATTCCATTCATTCATATGAGAGAGACTCCTTCTGCTGTACTACTGGAAGCCGCATGAATACCACTCTCCCATAGGAATGAGCACATGTGTGCTAAGAGGATCTGGTGGTGACATTTTCAGAGAAAAGGCTGTGTAGAGAAAGGCAGGGTTGCACAGTGAGTACTGCTGTATAGTGGAGGAAGGTAAATATGTAACTGGGTAACACACGGGGTGTGTAAAGCCCAATATAAGAGAATCGGAGGAACAATCGTCTGGTTTTCTTTGATGTTTCACAGCAGGTCGAAAGTGAGGATAATATGAATTGTACGAAAACTCTCGTACGACAAAGGCTTTTTTTTGTTGTCGTGTAAGGTTTCTGACCATGCACAGAAAACGGTACGAAAACAGTACACCTTAAAAGGAAAATTGATAGTTTTGTTCACATACAAGAAAAATTTTGGAGTTTGTCCCTTCGAAAAAATTTGTTTGCAGAATCTGATTTGAATGTTGAAAGTTGTGTACACACTATATGAAGATCAAACGATCGTACCTCGTACAGAATTATTCTTCCGGTCTTCTCATAGTGTGTACCCCACTTAAAGTGTTACTAAACCCAGGACCCTACATTCACTATATTCGGTCTCCAACAGTCACAGAACATGGAAATGCAATTATTTTAGTAAATATAAACTGCTAAATACCTTTTCTTATCAGCAGTATATAAAAGTCTTGTGACTTTATCAGTGTCTGGTTAAAACTTGTAGGAGGAGTTTTCATTTTACTCTGGCTGTTCTATGAGGCTGCAGGACCCCTGACCCTCTGTCTGGACAGTGCTGATTGGCCCTGTGCTGATCGCATGCACCCTCCCAAGAAAAAAAAAACTCTCTAGCAATACACACCAAACTGAGCATGTGCATAGTGACTCCAAGGGCTCTGTTCTATCAGGAGATGGATTGGGGACATTTGAAGAAGGGGAGAATCAGAGAAGACAGGATCAAACAGCCTTTTTACACAATGGGGAGTATTAACCACTTAGGTTCTACAGTGAGTAGAACAAGCATGCTTTACTGCATATACAGACTGATTTTACTGTTGTGGGTTTAGTAGCACTTTAAGAATGCAGAGTTGACCTTTATACATTTATTTTCCAGCTAATAACTCTGTCCACAGCAGCATCCCAATCTAAACAACAGAACCAAAAAAATGAACCGGGCCAAATGGCTCTGTTTACATATGCACAGTTGGGAGGGGTTAAAGGTGAAATGTGATTTTACAAACGTTTAGTACAAATGTCAATGGGGTAGATTTACTAAAAGTAAAAAGACTGTACACTTTGCAAGTGCAGTTGCTGCAGAGCTTAGAAAATGAGATGAAGCTTGTGTCCATGGACTCGAGTCTGTTTACACCTATCACCAGTCCAATCTGGTCTGCTAGGAAAAAAATGGAAGGGGATCCGTTCCCCTCCATCTAGGTGGATGGGATCAGAGGGCAGTCTTGTGTAAACAGACAGTGGAGTCTGTTTACACCCAACCACCCATAGAGCAGAGCGAGCTGTCAGTATCTGCTCTGCATAAACTCAGCGGAAACGGACCTGTCATATGCCCGCTCTCGGCTCAGATCTGCGAACAGATCCACTGCTGATCAGGACAGAGTCTGCCCTGTGTGAAAGGGGTCTTACTGTCCCTGGGCTATCCCTTTCATTCATTGAATGTCAGTTTTTATTAATCACAGAGGCTCATCATCACATGTTTACGTTACCTAGGGTAGTTTGCATGCCAATGTAGTCTGCCTAGAAATGTACAGGTACAGGTTTTTAGATATTCACAGAACTCCTCCCAATTGCTAGACCAATGCTTGCACCAGGGCTTGAGGGTTCCTAAGAAGAATACTGAGTGCGCTCTTATGTTTTTAGGAATATATATATATATATACACAGCACCCTGCTGGCCACGACCACCAGCCATACCCTGTCTGCTTTACAGAGAAGCACAGAAACCCGGAGATAATGTCACCAAGTCTAAAGTAAGGCATCTAATGAAAACAGAAAGATTTTATTAAAAAAAAATTAAATAGCATGTTGATGAGAGTCACCATGGAAAGCACAATAAATGCAGATTTTTTTTTTCAGCTTTAAAAGAGGAAGTAAACATCCTCTGCTTTAATTTACCTATAGGTAAGCCTATAATAAGACCTACCTATAGGTAGAGAAAATATCTCCTAAACGTGTACCGTTTAAGAGATATTTAGTATACATGCAGCCAGTAACATCCCTGGCACATGTGCTCTGAAGGAATGGGCAGAGGTGCCGTTCCTTCCAAGCCCCGTGCCATGAATGGCAGCGCACGCGCGGGAGTGACATCGCGGCTCAGCCCAATCACAGCGCCAGAGCCCGCAAACCCGGAAGAAACCCTGGAAAAAATGTCAGCCATCTCAGTGGTATATTATCTCACAGTAAATGATGCACAGCGCTTTCAGCATTGTTCTTAACTATTTAAATAAGTGAATTATAAAAAAAATAAAACATCACGTTTAATTTTCTATTTGTTATAATGTATAAAATAACGGTGCAGTCACATTCCTAATCTGCAGTAACAGTCTAGATGGGTCTGTTTTCATTCAGGCGGTAATTGATGAGAGAATTCATTTCCAAGAACATTTAGGTGAGGGGAAAAACATTGAAAAAAAATCATTAAAATGATCATTAAATATCTTCAAACTCTGTATAGAGAATTTTCATAATTCTTTGTACAATTAACACAAGCTTCCTCCCAGTCACAAATTACATTTCTTCATCATGTACACGTTGTTCTACAGATGCATATTGCATTCCTGAATAATAGGATTTCTTTTATAACAGCTTACCTGTAAAATCCTTTTCTTTTGATGTACATCACGGGACACAGAGCCTCAGTAATTACTGATGGGTTATATAGGGTATCACTAAGGATTGGACACTGGCACACCATAAACAGGAAGTTCAACCCCCTATATAATCCCTCCCCTTACAGGGTTACCTGTTTTGTAGCAAAGCAATATAAGTGTATTAGAAGAGGGGCGGGACCTCTGTGTCCCGTGATGTACATCAAAAGAAAAGGATTACTGATGGGACATCCCAGAGCAATGCTATTTGAGGGGAGGGGACCACACAACGTAGGGTGTAATCAGACCTGAGGACCTCGTACTGCTGCCTGCAGCACACTACGCAAAGGCGATATCCTCATGCCTTCCTACATCCACCTGATAAAATTTGGTGAATGTATGGACTGAAGACCAGGTTGCAGCCTTGCAGATTTGAGCCATAGAGGCCCAGTGATGCACCGCCCAAGAGGCACTAATCACCCTTGTAGAGTGTGCCCTGATTTGAAAAGGTGGAATCTTTTGTTTCAAACCATAAGCCTGAATAATCATTTGTCGAATCCACTTCGAAAGGGTAGACTTTGACGCTGCCTGCCCTCTATTGGGACCTTCTGGTAGTATCAACAAAACATCCGTTTTGCGAACTTGAGCAGTTGCTTCCAGATAGGCCTTGACTGCCCTAACTACATCCAAAGAATGTAGTGACCTTTCTTCCATGGAACAGGGATCTGGAAAAAAGGAGGGCAGAACAATATTTTGGTTTAGATAGAATTCTGAAACCACCTTTGGTAGAAAGCTAGGATGAGGGCGCAATACCACTCTATCCTTATGCATGATCAAATAAGGCTCTTTACAGGAAAGGGCTGCTAACTCTGACACTCTTCTAGCAGAAGAAATGGCTACCAGGAAAATTGACTTCCTTGTCAATAAAACCAAGGGAATCTGACGTATGGGCTCAAAAGGCTGTTTCTGTAAAACCGACAGAACCAAATTCAAGTCCCAGGGGTTTAGGGGCGCTTTAACTGGAGGATTAAGACGCGTCACCCCTTGCATAAAACTTCGGACCACGGAATGACAAGCAAGTGGACGTTGAAATAACACTGACAAGGCCGAGACTTGGCCCTTGATGGTACTTAAGGCCAGCTTCATCTCTAATCCTATTTGTAGAAGGTCAAGAATTCTACTAATGACATATTTTCTGGGATGCCAACCCCTGGCTTCACACCAGGATACATAAGTCCTCCAAACTCTATGATAAATCACTCTGGAAGCTGGCTTCCTAGCATTGGTTAAAGTAGAGATCACAGGACCTGAAAGCCCACGACTCCTCAGAATGTGGGTCTCAACAGCCAAACCGTCAATTTAGCGTTTGTAAGGCAGGATGGAATACCTTGAGATAATAGGTCTGGACGTGACGGTAGGGTCCACGGGGAACCCACTGTCATTTTTACTATCTCTGCATACCAAGCTCTTCTGGGCCACGCTGGGGCCACCAGAAGTACTGTCTTCTTTTCCTGCCGGATCCCGCGAAGGAGCCATGGCAGAAGCATAATCGGAGGAAACGCATAAATCAGTGAGAACTGATGCCACGCAATCACCAACGCATCTGTCCCGTATGCAAGAGGATCCCTTGTTCTTGCCACAAACTTGTCGACCTTGTTGTTGATCCTGGACGCAAAGAGATCTACATCTGGTATCCCCCATCTTTGGCATATGGCCCAAAAGACATTGGGGGGAAGAGACCATTCCCCTGGGGATAACTGCTGGCGACTCAAATAGTCTGCCTGCCAGTTCTCTATCCCTGGAATGAAAACTGCCGATATGCATGGCACATGCTTTTCTGCCCAGACTAAAATCTGGTTCACCTTTCTCTGAGCTGCACGACTCCTGGTGCCTCCCTGATGATTGATATAAGCCACAGCTGTGGAATTGTCGGACTGGATCCTGACAGGGCAACCCTGTAGGCCCGGAGAGTCCAGGCCCTTAGGGGTAGATACACCGCACAGATCTCCAGAATGTTGAGGGGTAAGGTCTTCTCGATTTAGGACCATTCCCCCTGGACTGCAGACTGTTCCAGAACTGCTCCCCAACCCGAAAGACTGGCATCCGTTGTTACCACTGTCCAGGTAACCGGTAAAAAGGATTTCCCTTTCTGCAGGCTTTCGGGCATTAACCACCAACTGAGACTCTGATGCACTGTAGGAGACAGGTGCATCGGAAAATCTAATGCCTGTACCTTCTTGTTCCAAGCAGACAGGATACTGTGTTGCAGCAGTCTTGAATGAAACTGAGCATAGGGAACTTTTTCGAATGAAGCCACCATCTTTCCCAGCAGCCTCATACAAAGACGGACAGAAGGACCCTTTTTGGTCCTGACTACCTGAATCAGCTCTCTAAAGGCACTGATCTTTGCCTGAGGTAAAAATACCTTCTCTTGGCTTGTATCTATGACCAGGCCCAAATACTCTAGTCTTCTTACTGGTTTTAAGAAAGACTTCTCTAGGTTGAGAATCCAACCTAGGTGTTCCAGGTAGTTGACTGTGGTCATCAAGTTCCCGCTCAAACAGGCTACCGACCGGTCTATCAAGAGCAGGTCGTCTAGGTATGCTATGACAGTTATAACCTGAGCCCTTAATCTGGCTAGAGGAGGAGCCAAGATCTTTGTAAACACTCGAGGTGCAGTGGCTAGCCCGAAAGGCAGAGCCACAAACTGAAAATGGCGTCCTTCTATTTCGAAGCGCAAGTACTTTTGATGAGCAGGAAAAATGGGTACATGCAGATACGCATCTCTGATGTCTAGTGATGCCAGAAATTCTCCTCCCTGTAGGATGGAGACTACTGACCGGATTGATTCCATGCGAAAGGATCGAATCCTTAGGAATCGATTTAGATCCTTTAGATCCAGGATGGGTCTGACATCTCCATTTGGTTTTTGAAACATAAAAAGGTTGGAATAAAATCCCAATCTTTGTTCTTCCGTGGGAACCACCATGGTTACTTTTTACGACAATAGTCGCTCCAATGCTAGAAGGAGCGACTGCTTTTTCTCTGGATCTCTGGGGACATTTGATCTGAGGAAACGAGAAGAGGGGAATTCTGTTCAGTTTGTAACCTAGAGTTACCGTGGAGATTAGCCATCTGTTCTGGAAATCCTCCTGCCAGAGCTTTGAGAACAGTAGCAGTCTTCCCCCCACCCAAACGAGCGGGGGCGCCCCTTCATAAAGAGGCTTTAGCGTCTTGTCTAGTAGGCTTCTTCCCCCAGGACTTCTTTTGTCCCTGGGGTTGACTCTGAAATTTATTTCTAGACCCTGACGGAGGAGGCCGTCGCGACTGGCACTGGGGAAAGAGCCCGTTTGAAAGAGGGACGCTTACTCCTTTTCTTAACAGGTAAGAGAGTGCTTTTCCCACTAGAGATCTTTTGGATATAATTGTCCAAATCCTCTCCAAACAGCCTTGCCCCACGAAATGGAAATCCAGCCAGAAGCTTCTTACATGGTGCTTCGGCTGACCAATTTTTCAACCATAAGATTCTACGCATATGCACCAACCCAAGTGAAAGACGAGAGGTTTGGATGATAGAATCTCTGATAGCATCAACAGCAAAACACAAGGCCACTGGAAGGTTAGCCAACCCCTGGGCCTGCTGTTCAGGTAGAACTTTGAGGACCTGCTTAACATGGTCTCTAAAGTATTGACAGACTCCGATCGCTGCCACTGCAGGTTGAGCTGCTGAACCTGCTAAGGAGAAAATATTTTTCAACAGGGATACTATCTTTTTATCAACAGGATCCCTGAGCATCTGAGCATTGTCTACAGGACAAGTCAGACTTTTATTTACAGAGGAAATGGCGGCATCAACAGCCGGTATCCCCCACATCTTTATAAACTTTTCTTCCATAGGATAAAGTGTTGAAAACTTTTTAGGCGGAAAAAAACGTTTATCTGGGTGATCCCACTCAGAATAAATTAGCTTTTCTAGTAAATTATGAACAGGAAAAGCATGTGTTGTTTGAGGAGGCTTCAGTGAACCCAAAGAAGAAGAGGGTTCTTTAACTGACTCAGATACGGGTAAATTAAATGTGGAGCGGACCAATCCAGCAAGGATCTGTACTAACACCTTCTCATCCTGAGAAGCTGAAGAGGGCCCTACTCCACTTGATTCCTCAGAGGAGGAATCATCAGTCCCATCCCGATCCTCTGAAAGGGATTCTTCTCCTTTTTCCCCAGAGTTCCTCTGCCTGAGGATCCTGGGTAACAGAGGAAGACCTAGTGTGTTTTCTTCCACTGAGTGAAGATGCAATTAAGGCCATTAATCTTTCCTCTAGTCCATTAATGGTTGAGGAAAAAACCTCCTGCGTAATATATACAGGGGCTGAAGTGCCAGAAGCAGATGCAGCCCCTGACTCCAACGGCACTCCCTGGCTGGCCATCCCACGTCCTTCAGGGAGTGAAGGCGCTGCAGAAGGGGGGTCCTCAGAGCCTGAGGGAGATCCCCTAGAGCCTCTGGTTTTTGGGGTATTTGTACCTCTTCTACCCATAGTGCAAAGCAAACAAGGTGGAGGTATCACACAAATAAAACACTGACTGCTGAGCAATGTAGTACAGCAACTGTCGCTGCTACCATGCCCAGTCAAATGTTTCTAAGTAAATGCTGCCTAGGAGAATGCCTGTGTCCCACCTTACATGCGACCGTCAGCTCTGTGTCCCTCCATAGGCTGAGTGCCCCTGAAAAATTGTGCTTCTTATAGCCTGTGCAGCCGGCGATGTGGGCGTTTAGGCACGCCGGACGTCGCGCTAACGCTCCGCACCCCCCTCCTCTGACCACCCCTCCCGCCCCCCTCCTCATTTTTTCAAAAACGCGCGCTTTCCCTCGGGAGCCGACCCTCCGGGACAAGCATGGAGGGGAGGCTGGGGTGGAGGAGGAAAGAGAGAAGCCGGCAGATGTTGGGATCTGCCAATAGTAATGGCGGCGGCGGTAGCGCTGCATACTACCGCCTTTCAGACCACCGTGGCCCCCCTAATCTTAGGGGAATATCCCTAAGGACGAGCCCCCCATCCCATCCTACCTGGAGCTCAGCTGGAGGAGCTGTGCAACGTGAACACTGAGACAGATAATCACGCATGTGAAGGTATGTGCTCTTGGCAGCCCCCGGTGGCGACAATAGGCATAGCATCCATTTACTTAATAGAGAAACCTACTAGAATTAAAAAAATCTGAGGAATCTCGCTTACATTATCCAGCTGCAGGGTTCTGTTATACAGACCCAATCTTCACCTCTCACGGTGGGCTCCGTTTGGAAAACCTTCAGAGACAGGGGCCCCCTAGAAAAGGAGGATCCACAGTTCTGGGCCCGTAAAGCACCACGCCAGGGATATGGCTAGAAAAACCAAATACTGGATCCCGGGGTCCAGCTCTCTAAAAAAGAGAAGCGTTACAGGTAAAACCTTGTTTCTTCGGACACGAGGCCCGGGTACCATCCAATTCGGCCTAATATAGGTTATTCCCTTTGGAGCTCAGCACAGCACATCTTTACACGTGACCAACACCTAAGACACTGGCGAAAAAACTGAGGTATCCCTGTAAGGGGAGGGATTATATAGGGGGTTGAACTTCCTGTTTAGGGTGTGCCAGTGTCCAATCACCTAGTGATACCCTATATAACCCATCAGTAATTACCGAGGCTGTGTCCCATGATGTACGAGAAAGAAAATTAGAATTTAGAGGGTCTGCTGATGTGCTAGAATGATGGAAATGTTTTACTGGAGATTATATACTTATATTTTGAAGCTCAATTGTACTTAATCCTATAAAGTTAGGCAGCAGTTTCCAATATCTTACTTTTTTTATTTCTTCGGCCAAAAATTTTTCCGATCCCATTTGCTCTCTATGCAAGAACTTCCACCTGCATACAGTGGTCTGACGTGCTTTGCCTTGTTACCACTAAGCTTACACTCCTGCTGATTGCACTGATATACTCCAGCTCTGACTCTGGAGGGTTCATGTCACACCGTAGTATAGAGACCACTGCTCTCACAGAGGGAGCACTTTTTTTTTTTTTTAACTGCACCCCTTATGGAATAGGATTAATGAACACAGATCAGCATTCATTTGTGTATTATATATCAGCCTAGAGTTCAGCTTTAACCTATATCAACCAATCAGAATAAAGTCTACTGTAGTCCTACCAGTAAAAAAAATGCATGTTAATATGTGGCTATGGATTATAGCCCTTTAGAATTTGCGTTAAAGAATTTTAATTCTTTCTTGAATGAGGCCGCTGGTATCACCGAAATAAAACATTGGTCTAGTTAAGAACAATGATGGTACAAGCTGGTCAATGCATGTTACCGTTTCCTAATTATATTACAGATAGATGTATATTAAAGTTCAATTGTATGCACAAAACCACACTATAAGCAAGTTTGAAGTAGTTATTGCATGTTTCAAAAACATGTGCATTTTTGGTTTTTGACCTGCATAATTTAACACGTATCAATAAAATGAGGGTTTTCTCGAGGTATCAAATACCGATCAATATTATCTTCAAAATCTGTGTTTGTTAAGGCTGCCCTCACATCTAGTGGAACTATTTTTCTATTTGACTGTGAAGTCATTTTTGAGAGTGCCTTCAACTCCCCACCACCACTAAACCAGTTATACTCACCTGAGCAGTGCTCTCTCACTGCTCCTGCCCCGTTGACAATACCCACTATTCAAAGTATGGAGGAGCATCTGACTTGCTCTCATGTGACAGTTTTCAGCCAATTGATAGCTCTGAGCACTGTCACATGGCCTGAGGAACGACATCACCTCACCTCCCCTTAATGTCCGACACCAGGCGACACATAGATTTCAGTGCTGGCTGTAGAAGAGGCAGGAGCTGCAAGAGGGAAGTAAGCATATTTAGGGTGGGAGCCTTTACAAACACACTAGGGAAGATTTACTAAAACTGGTGCACACAGATTCAAGTGCAGCTGTGTAGAGTAACCAATCAGCTGCTAACTTCAGCTTGTTCAATTATGCTTTGACAATAAAACCTAGCTGAATGGTTGCTATGAACTGGGTCACCCCTCTGGGTGATCAATGTACATTAAAGGGAATTTAAAGGATAAAGTTCACCTTCCTAAAAAGTAATAAATGCAAATTTTTTTTGCAGGTAAAAAATGTGCATTTATTATTAAATTTGTTTAGGAGCCTGTAAAGCATAATCTCAGGCTCCTGCAGACTGCCTGCATAGCTGTCTGCCCATACCTCATACAGGCAAGCAATTACTGAATGACAGGAAGAATTCATGAACTACTAGAGCTCTCACCAGCACCCTAGTAGTTCATTGAGAACTACAAGCCATCAGCCGCAAAGGCTGATAATACTTGTAGTTGATTAGTTATTTTATTTATTTATTTCAGGTACTTATATAGCGCTGTCAATTTACGCAGCGCTTTACATATTCATTGTGATTAATTCATAGAACTCCAAATTGATGACCCAGTTGCATTGATTGAGCCCCACATGGCTGTGTTCTTTTCAAATTGTGACCGTGGGTGCAGGGAGAGGATCCCCGGCTCGCTGTCACAATTAGAAGAGAGATTGGAGAGAGGATGCAGGAGCTGGAACAGGTTACGTGTTTGATGGGGAACAACCTCAAAAACGTAAACTATCACGTAGCTGTGATAAAACCTGTGGAACATGTAACATGTTCCCAAAGGTGAAATTATCCTTTAGCAAACTTTATAGTCCTACTGGTGTTTGCTCTAAAAAAGCAGTTTGTTCTTCTATTCTGAATGAGGGAGATGCACTTGCGGTGTTCTAATGAAGAAAGTTGCAATGTCTGCATGCCTTTAGAAAGTGATCAGGGGGTGAACTGACCGGTTTAGCTGGAACCGTCAGCACTGGCCCCTTGCATTGCCGCTCACTGCAGTCACTTATAAAACACAGAAGACCAGCTTCCGTGTTTTTTAAGTGACAGCAATCCCGGCGGCACACTCAAAACCCTCCCTGCATATTCAACAGAGGAGGGGGCAGGGCACACACCTCTATCCTTAGAGCCCACATCATCACAAGAAGCCCACGGCGGTAGCAGCCTGACCTGCAAGTTCATTATTTCCTGTGGGACAGTGGAGCGCTGTGTCCCAGACAGGGAGGAGAGGTCTGTACTGGGAAAGGAGGAGGGAGGCACTCTGCACTGGGAAGGGAGGAGAGAAGAGATGTGTCCGGGGGGGAGAGTGTTCTGTGAGGTATGCACACCTGCACTCTGTACATAGCACGATCATCAACCCTGCACTCTGAGCAGAATGCATGCCTCATCCCTGTACGTGGCGCGCGCCCGAGCCCTGCACCCTGTACGTGGCGCGCGCCCGAGCCCTGTACGTGGCGCGCGCCCGAGCCCTGCACCCTGTACGTGGCGCGCGCCCGAGCCCTGCACATAGCATACGCCTGAGCCACACTATCACAATCTTACTACAAGTCACCGATCACCGCCATTACTAGTATAAAAAAAAAAAAATTTAAATTCCAGTATCTATACCAGACGCTATAGCTTTCACACAAGTCAAATATAAACTCATTGGGACATGTTGCAGAATACATTTTGGACGAAAGGTATGAAAAAATTAGATTTTTTTCAAATGTTTTAAAGCAGAAAATAAAACATATTGTTTTTTTTAATTCAAAATGTTCCATGTTTTTTGGTCTATATAGCAATAAATAAAAAACCCAGAGGTGATCAAATACCACCAAAAGAAAGCTTTATTTGTGTGAAAAAAATGTTAAAAGTATTCATTTTGTCTGTAATTGCATCAGAGCACTTTTTATGGGAAATTGGGGAAAGGTTAGAACCTATGAGGTTATTCTTACTATATGGGTCTTCCTATCTCGCTGTCCCCTCATTTCTTGTCCTGCTGTAACAGAGACAGAAAGTCAGGTAAAATCTCCCCAAAGAGATCAGAGACAGCAATATTACCAAGACAAAAACTTTTTTTTTTTTAGTTTTGATTAGAGTAAAAGTTTGGGTTGAAGTTAGACTTTACTACTACTAGACTACTGCTGATCAGGTCTTTTCAGCCAGAAAACCCACCAATTGTTCGTTTGTCTTTGTGCCTGTCCAACACCTGGTGCTGGAAGTAAATAGGGCATTATAGGCCTAGCTCTGATGACCAGAACATCACTGCTAGAACACACGATTGCTGGAAGTTTGAAGCAGAACAACCCTGAAGACCAGCAGGAGGGGCAGGTGCAGAGGATTTTATGTGGGATGAGAAGAAGCTCAAACAGGATGAAATAAAAAAAAAACTTAAACACAGAATAGAAACTTACAGGTTCATTATATACATTTTCAGATATCTCACCCAAATACAAATGGGAAAGCGTCCATGCCAATATGATGAACAAACAAGAGGTAAGAGAGGCAAGCCACAGTCTCAGCGGTATATATCTCCTTCTCAGGCACAGTGTCCTCATTCTCCAGGCTTTCATCTTTGCGAATGGTTTGCATAAACGCCTTGGGTAGAGGTTCACCCAATGATACAAGAAAACCCTGCAACATAAAAATGTGCAATAATATCATTTCTCTGTTGAAAATGTTGCCTTTCCTTAGCCTTCTGAGGCTAGCTCAGGCTCTTCCGTCCCACAAGGAGACAGTCGAACAAAGCCGGGGTCAGCTTTATTGGTTCTCCTTGCTATACTAACAAGGAAGTGATGACATGACATCACTTCCGGTTTACCTGGATGTCAACGCCGCCATTTTTAAAAAGTCGAAAGCATTCAAAAGCATTGATCTTGGCGTTTTGAATGCTCTTAAGGGCAAGAGGAGGGATTTATAAACCCCAGATCTCTCCATAAAGAGTACCTGTCACTTGCATATTGCTGTCACAAAGATGTTTACATTCCTTAAAAATAAAAAAAAATTTAAATAAATTAATAATTAAAAAAAAAAAAATTTAAGTGCCTCAATGTTCCCACGTGTTGGTCCTGCAAACACAAACAACGATCACCCCACACGTGTGATGTAGCAGCATGAATGTCATGGTCATGGGCAGTAATGCTAGCACCAGACCACTTCTATAAATATAAAGTTATAACCTGTAAAGGCTTGTAAGCTGTCACCTATGGATAGTAAAATATGAAAGAGGAAAGGGAGGACTATGGCTCGACTGATGGCAAATTTAAAAAAAAAAATCCCCAGCCCCCCCAGTCTGCCATAAGCCGAACCACCATCTTCCAGACCCTCCCCCAAAGAAAATCACTTTCTTCCTTCAATGGTGGCAGTTAATCGCATTGTCTGTATCTCAGCTGGTATAAGTCTAGTGCCTGGCTGCTTGCACATGATTGTTCAATACTGTAGACTTGAATGTACAGAACCAACGTCAAGACAAGTCTATGGAAGTTAGTGCACAAGTGTGGGAAGTCCAGCACTAGAGTTTTACCAGCCGGGATGTAGACAACACAGATGGTCACTGTGTCAGAGGAGGTAAGCATCTGTGGGCGGGATGATGGTCCAGCTTAGGTTAGTTAAGGGGTTACGGGAGGGGGGCTGGGGATGTTAAATAATACATGAACTTGCCCTGAGCCTTTCCAAAATTGTATGAACTGTAAGCTGTATGACTGATACTACTAAAGCAATAGTTTTCTAAGGAAACAATGAGGGTGAATAGGATTTACCAAATACAATGAAGAAATGAATATGTAAAATGAGACCTATACATAGCAAATAAATCCATTCAATTCTCCTTGTGCTTACCATGATGCCTTCAGCAAATACAAAGAAAGGATTGTCATTTAATTCATCTTCTTCCAATTTCAAGCGAGCGGTGAGGAGGGGAAACTTCAGACAACCTAAACAGCTTGTGACAAAATGTAAAAGATAAAATATTAGGGCATCTAGAAAGGATTATTATTGTTGCATTCATTACAGCCACACTCCAAATTTAGAGCATTGCACCCGCACTGTGACCAAAGTGCAGAACCAAGGGGCAGTGTGAAAGTGCCCTTAAAGTAGAACTATAAAAACATTTTCTTTCATTTTGGGTGGAGCAAGGGAGGGTTATAACCCCTGTAAGATTATTATTATTTTATTTTTTTTTTTTGCAATCTGTATCCTATTGCGGATATTTCCCTTCACTTCCTGTCCCATAGCCAAACAGAAAATGAGAGGAAATCCCTGCAAATTAAGGGAATTCATTGGGGACCCCTAGGTCACCAGAACTAGTGTCCCTATTGGAAGATTTCCCCTCTAATACTTTTCTGGGGACAACCCAAAATTTGGTGTTTCTTTTTACTTTCCCTTGTAGCGATAATGGTAAACATTGTCTTGTCCTGCAAGAAGATGGCTCGGTCTTCAGCACATTATACAGGAAGGAGACTGCGGGGAATACCATATTGCACTTCTCCAGCTCTCATCCCCGCACGCTCGTACATAGTATACCCTACAGCCAATACTTGCGGCTGCGGCGGAATTGTGCGAGAAATGAAGACTTCGATAGAGAAGCAAAAGCCCTTTTCAGGAGGTTACTTGACAGGGGCTATAGTAAGAAAAAACTTATCACCACCTTCACGACCCATCAACAGGTGATCCGTAATCTCATTAATGAAAATTGGCATTTCCTCTCTGAGGACCCGATAGTTTCCAAATATGTAGCTAATGTGCCACAGATTACATATAGAAAATCAAAGTCTATTCGGGACACGTTAGTACATAGTCATCTTCAATCTACAACACCCCTTTTGGGGGCGGAGGGCGGAAACGGCACCTTTAAATGTGGACACTGCGAATTTTGCCCGTGGATCAGAGAAGGCATAGGTTGCCCCCTCCCAAGAGGAGGTTTTCATAAGCTAAAGGGCTATGCAGACTGCCCCACAACAGGCATTGTTTATCTTGCCACATGCCGTTGCGGAGCCTTCTATATTGGCAAAACTAAACGTCCTTTCGCCAAAAGGATCCAGGATCATCTTTATTATCTGGATGCCGGACTGCTATATACCCATATCTGCAAGCACATTGGCCTTCACCACAGTTTTGATCCTAGCTATATCTCCTTCTTTGCTTTGGAGGTCATATCTGATTTGGAGAGGGGAGGAAATGTAGATAAACGAATACTTCAAAAGGGAGGAAAGATGGATTTTTGGCCAGCAGGCTACTCATCCACCCGGCCTCAACACAGCACTTTCTTACAAACCATTTCTGTAATGTAATATAAAGCTATGAGCCTTAGTTGGGACCCTCCCAATTTCTCTCGATTTTCATCCTCCATCTGTCTTACTGCCCCTTGTCTGGTTCCACCTCTTGTACACCTTTAGGGAGGTTTTAGACATATGGACAATCAACCAGGGGACATCTTTCTTTTCTTTTCTTTTCTTTTTATCCACATTATCAAATAAATTGGTTGCCGCAATGATATGTATACACTGTGTTAGGTATACCCATGCATACCTGTTTGGTCTTGAGGGGAAAAGATCCCTGCATGGGTTATTGCTTTATCTCATTATTAAGATATTAATGACTTATTCTTATCTTCTTACCACTACAATTATTGTGTTCAAAACATATATGCATATAGTCATTTGCGGACTATATAACAATGAAGCCTCTTCTATGCTGGACTAGTCAGATGCCGTGCTGCTGCTACTGCTGGAGATAGGGGGACTTGGACGTCCCCGCGCAACGGGGCGGAGTTTTTCTTGTCCGCCCCTTCTGCCCTCACTTCCTTCCGTGGTGTGGGTAGTGCGCGCGCATCCGCCAGTAGTGGTGACGTATTTCCGCTCGGCGTGATGCGCGCGCATCACATGCGGGGACGTCCGGACCGGAAGTGATGCCGGAGGCCATCACTGACCTGTTCACTTCCGGTGGGACCATACAAAAGATGGAGGGGCCGCTGTGCTTTCAGACGCAGCTGGCCCAGCTCCATCTCTGCTGACAGGACGAGCTCCTGTGACTGAGAAACCACCATCTTTGAGCTTTTGCAGGTAAATAATCTTACTATTTGATCTCTATGACCACTAGGAAGGGTACCTGTCTGACTTTATGTATGCACCTACATGTACTCTCTCCTTCCCATGTTTCTTGGGGAGGATGGGGGGTGCTTTATTTATTTGGAAGCAGACCCACTGGCCGTTTGTCTGTCATCTCCCTGACATGGATTAACCATGCTAAGTTATAGGGCCTTTGGCTCTAGTTTGGTGCATATGAAATCATATAATCCCTTTCAAGCTTGCTATCTCTATACAGCCTGTAACCTAAATATTTAACTAATCCTCCCCTCTAGCTTTTTTGGAGTTTATATAGGGACTATGCTATCAGGCATACGCCTATATGATTGTTAAGGGTAGTATACATTGATTGTAACATCATATTTGAATCTGTTGTTAATTGCCCACTTCCCCAGCATGCATGACAATGTATTCATTTCACCTGTCCATGCTATGCTGCTGGTAAGCGAGATGAACTATATGTCGTATTGCCTATTCTTTGGAATAGACTAAACATACATTATCGTTCTAGATTGGTTAGCGATTTTTTATCGATTTCTTTGTTTTGCTTTTTAGATATCTTATTAGATTCTTGTCCTGCAACTGTCCCTCTATTGGCAATATCCGGTTGGGATCTGGCACCCCTGGAGTTTTTGCACCAGCTGGCATAGTGGATGATGCCTGGCAATGGTGGAGTATGCTTTTAACCCTGCACCAGTAGGTGAGACTATCAGATTAAATGTTTAGACCAACCATTATATGTTTTTCATGACATCTGAATGTATATGACCACCATACAATTCTAACTCTAGTATATTTATCTGTTGTTCTTATAGTTTAAATGAATCAATGATGCCGATCTATGCCCTGATGAAGCAATTATTCTTTTGCGAAACATGTTGGCTGACAGGCATGAATAGAATTTGAACACAATACTGGATGGTCTTATTGATGTTTATATACATATATTGTTATTTGTTTTGTACAATTTTTTTCTTTTTTCTTTTTTGCAATTTAATAAAAATAACTTTTTAAATACTCTATTTGTTGGTACCTACTGTGAATAGACGTATTATCTCCCTATAAAAATCCCATGTTTCTTGATAGAAATCTATCTTTCGCTGCATTTGGTAAACAGGACAAATAGAGAGGGTGAATCTCCTTAACAGGGGCACAGACAACAATAAAAACTGACAAGCATTCAAATTCCTCTCCACTTTGTTTAAAACTAAAAAAATAAATAAATAAAAAGTCGTAGGGCAAAATGCAAAGTCTGCTTTTTTGTAGAAATTTAGTTTTACCTGCTGATCCTTCTAGTAACATGCTTCCTGTTGCTCACTTACTGTACTGTACCTGTAAAGGAGCGGTGTTGTCACTTTAGGGCTGAACTACAAAATACCTCCCCCACTTTTCTTTTCTATAACACAGGCAGGAGGCAATCTGTATTCCTAACACACTTCCTGATAATACTGCAGAGTGAACAAGACACAGAACAATGATGGATTTCTGGCAGGATCAACAGGTAATTTTGTACACTTATCAAATAATAAAACACTTTCAATGGTATATTTATCAGGCTGAAAGGGAGAAAATCATAATAAATTAATTGTTAGGGTTTCCATACAATTTCATTCCACACAAAGCCGTGACAAGGGGTGAGCAGGAGGGGCGGTTGCCCTGGGTGCAATGGTTTATTATTTATTGGGGGCGTCCTGACCCTAACCCTAAGGGAACGGGGGGGGGGGGGGGTTTGCAGTTTGGCATCCTAGCCCTGGGCGCTGAATAACCTTGTCCCGGCACTGATTCCATAAATGTATTTGGCTGAGAACTTTGTGCAGAGTTTAGTGTTTATAGTCTAAACAATAAAATAAGAATTAATACAATCACATAGATTTGATTTACTATTTTTATGTTGACTTTTTAGAAATTCATGTAGAAATTAAAATTAAAAAGTATCTTCATTAGGCAACTGGTATAACAAAAAAAAGCCCTCATATGAATAAAAACAGGTAAGAAAACCAGAAACATATTCCTTACCATCCAATTAGAAACTCCCCTTTTTTAAACTGTGCAAGAAAAATTACAGATGAAATCTGATTCCCTGGTACAGAGAAAAAAGCCCAATTTTATTTACAAGGGGCCCAATACGTGCTACCATTCTTGGATCCATTTCTACTTAGCCTCTTACAGCCCACCACTTATTATTTTATACGTAAATGCAATAAACGCTAAAGTGTTTGTAAAGCTCTGTTCTTTTTCCAAAAAAATGCATTTTTAAAACAGCTTACCTGTAAAATCCTTTTCTTGGAGTACTTCACGGGACACAGAGCACCATAATAATGACTGTGTGGGTTATACGCTTACCTTTAGGTGGATTGGACACTGGCAACCAATAGTAAGACGGTTCCTCCCATATAACCCCTCCTACACAGGAAGTGCCTCCGTTTTGTAGCAAGCAATGACGATCCCAGAAAAAGAGGGGAGGGTCCTCTGTGTCCTGTGATACAGTGACACAGTGACGCAGTCTCTTTTTGAGGCCTCATATCCACCTGGTAAAACCTGGTGAACGTATGAACTGAAGACCAAACGGCTATTTTGCAAACCTGAGCCATAGACACCTGCTGGCGTACTGCCCATGATGCACTAACTCCTCTAGTAGAGTGTGCTCTTAAATCGCGGGGTGGAACCCTACGCTTTAATCCATATGCCTGGACAATAGTCTGGCGAATCCACCTGGATATAGAAGAACTTGTTGCCGGCTGTCCCTTTCTAGGACCCTCAGGCAAGACAAAAAGCAGTCAGTCAGTCAGTCTTCCAAAAAGGATCTGACATTTCCAAGTAAACTTTAATTGCTCTCACCACATCCAGTGAGTGAAGCGACCTTTCCTCCCCAGTTTTAGGGCGGCCAATTCTGACACCCTTCTAGCCGATGTTATAGCCATTAGGAAAACTAATTTCCTGGTCAATAGGACCAAAGGGATATGCCTAATAGGTTCAAAGGGCTGACTCTGTAAGGCTGACAGTACCAAATTTAGGTCCCAAGGACACAAAGGTGGTCTAAGAGGTGGCCTCAGGTGTGTTACTCCCTTGACAAAGGTTCGCACCAAAGAATGGGATGCAATTGGTTTTGGAAAAAAAAACGATAAGGCCGAAATCTGTCCCTTGATTGTCCCTAAAGCAAGCTGCAAGTCTACTCCTGTTTGGAGAAAGGCGAGCACCCTTTCAAATCGTATACCTACGAGGGTTCCATTTGCTTTTCTCACACCAAGAAATGTATGACTTCCAGACTCTATAATAGATAGCTCTAGAAACTGACTTTCTAGCGTTTATCAAAGTAGACAAGACTGAACCCGTAATACCACGGTCTTTCAGTAGTCTGGTCTCAATAGCCAGGCCATCAAATTCAGCAACCGTAAAGAAGGATGGAATATGGGCCCTTGAGACAACAGGTCTGGGCGGCAAGGAAGGACCAACGGATCTCCTACTGCCAACTTCACAATCTCCGAGTACCATGATCTCCTGGGCCACGCTGGGGCAACTAAGATCACCGGCTTCTATTCCTCTTGTATCCTGCGTACTAAGTGCAGCAGAATTTGGATCGGAGGGAAGGCATATATCAGAGAATACTGATCCCAAGGAACTACTAGCGCGTCTATACCGACAACAAGCGGATCCTTGGTCCTGGACACAAACCTGTCCAGTTTGGCATTGAATCTGGATGCCAGCAGATCCCCATCTGGGGTCCCCCAGTATTGGCAGATCTGTAGAAAAACTTCGGGATGTAGGGACCATTCCCCTGGTAACAATTTCTGGTGACTCAGGAAATCCGCCTGCCAATTGTCCATCCCCGGGATAAACACTGCCGACAGAAACGGCACATGATTTTCTGCCCAGGTTAGTATACGATTTATTTCTCCTTGGGTTGCCCGACTCCTGGTACCCCCCTCGTTGTTGATATACGCCACTAATGTGGAGTTGTCGGACTGAACTCTGACCGGAAAACCCCGCAATCTGGACATCCAGAATCGCAGGGCCAGATGAGCTGCCCGAATTTCCAGTAGATTGATGGGCAGAGTCTTTTCTGTCTGGGACCATATTCCCTGGACAGACGCTTCCTCTAGGACTGCTCCCCAGCCGAGAAGACTGGCGTCCGTGGTCACCACTTTCCAGGCTACTGGTGGGAAAGATTTCCCTCTTTGTAAGTTGCTGGTTCTTAACCACCAAGAGAGGTTCCATAGAACCTGTGGAGATAGAACCATTGGTTGATCCAAGGTTCGAGCAGACTTGTCCCAGGCTTTCAGGATACTGTTCTGGAACACTCTGGAGTGGAACTGCGCATATGGCACTGCGCTGAAAGATGACACCATCTTGCCCAATAACCTCATGCACAGCCGGACAGAAGGTGTTGGTTCTTTTTTCACCTTCTGTACAAGTTCCACTATGGAGGCGACATTTAAGGGCGGAAGAAACACCCTTTCTTGGGCGGTGTTCAAGACCAGACCCAGATACACCAAGGTTTGGGTTGGACAAAGAGCTGACTTGTCCAAATTTAATACCCAACCTAGGCGTTGTAAGACCCGCACTGTACTTGACACGTTCAGAACTAGTGTAGGGCGAGAGCAAATCCCTTAGAAGTAGATCGTCCAGGTATCCTATTATGGAGACTCCTTGAGATCTTAGGGAAGCCAGTACTGGGGCCAGAACTTTTGTGAAGACCCTGGGGGCCGTGGCTAGACCAAACAGTAGTGCCACAAACTGGAAATGACTGCCCTCTACAGCGAAACGTAAGAACCTTTGGTGTGGACCGAAAATCGGCACATGAAGGTAAGCATCCTTGATGTCTATGGATGCCAAAAAGTCTCCCTTTCTCAGGGACCTTATTACTGAGCGAACCGACTCCATGCGGAAAGGTCGGACATCTACAAAGAAGTTGAGAGCCTTGAGGTCTAAAATGGGCCTTACTTCCCCATTTGGTTTCGGCATGGTGAACAGGTTTGAGTAAAACCCCTTGAATCCTTCTTCGTGCGGAACCTCTACAATTACCCCCTGCATCAACAGATAGTGTAAAGCTAGGAGTAGGCAACTTCTTTTCTCCGGATCCGCCGGGACCCTTGAATGTAGAAAGCGGTTCGGGGGAACCTCCCGGAACTCTATTCTGTAACCGTTCTTTACAGTGGAAATGACCAATCTGTCTTGAACCAGTTCCTCCCAGGCCTCCCCAAACAGCCGAAGCCTGCCCCCCACCCGTGAGAGCGGGGGCGCCCCTTCACAAGGTAGACTTGGAGATGGGCTTGGGTGGCTTTTGGGTCCAGGGTTTTTTCTGACCCTGTGGTCTTTTAAACCCAGACGGCTGGGCCCGTTGATACCGTTTTGGGGAAGAGGCACCAGGCCCTGGGGGATTAGGAACTTTATAAGAGGGCTGCTTCCCCTTCTTTTTAATAGGAAGCAGGGCACTCTTTCCTCCAGAGATCTTTTGGATATATTTATCCAGATCATCGCCAAACAGGTGTTCTCCATGAAATGGAAATGCAGCAAGTAGCCTTTTACATGGTGTCTCAGCAGACCAGTTCTTTAGCCACAATACTCGACGCATATGAACTGATAATAACGCAAAACGAGACATCTGTTGAATTGAGTCCTTTAAAGCGTCTACCGCAAAACACAAGGCATGATGGATCTCTGATAGTAGTATAGCATATCCTGTCAGGATGCTCCCAGTCCGCATAAATTACCTGCTCCAGTAACGGATGTAAGGGAAAGGCTTGGGAAATTTGCTTATGTTGCAAAGATCCCAGAGTGGAACAAGCGAGAGCAGACTCCTGAACCGGGGGTAACTTAAACGCAATTCGTACCATCTCCATTAGAGATTGGATAAACAATTGCTGGCAATGGGAGGCTGAAATTGGCTCCTCAGAGCCAGAATCCTCAGCTGAGGAAACTTCAGCCTCTCCTACCTCCTGGTCGTTCATGACCACCTCCTCTGGATCCTCTGCCCATTGTGGTTCCAGGTTACCTGGACCCATATGGCTATAAGAATCCTGGGGCTCTAGTGACTCACCACTTGGCCCGGGGGAGGGAGATCTATTACGCTTCCTTCCCCCCTGTTTTACAGAGGCAATCATGCCAGCTATCTTGCCTTCAAGACCCGCTAAGGCAGATGCCAAATCATCCCTTGTAACATAAGCCGAGGCAGGTACATTGGTAGTGGCTACTATGCCTGACAAGTGTGATGGCTCAGCCAGGTCAGAAGCCGCAGGTCCTTCAAAAGAAACAGGCTGACAGGCTGTATCAGCATGGGGTCGGTCTCCTGTTATTTGTGGAGGGACTCTTACCCCTGAGCTTGCCTTGTTCCCTGCTCCTCGTTTTTTTGGAAGACATTGCTTACATACGAGGAAACTAAACAGGAGTACTCCTCACAAACTATAACTAGTTTAAACCTGTCACCACTGTGTCCAAGACCACCAGGCTCACGTGCCCACCATTCGCTCTGTCTCCTCCATGCGCACACCAGAGCTCCCTGCTTTAAAAGCACTAGATGAGAGAGAGCACGGGCATCAGCGATTGGCAACCCGCCTACCACATGGCTCATGCGCCGCCCTGACGCGCACCTGTGACGTGGATATCGGCTGCGCACTCGCACGCCGGTGGCACTCGCGCGCAACAAATTTTAAAAATGCGCGCCAAACCGGCCTCTGTAATCCTAGCACAGCTCAAGGTTACACTAGCAGTTTTACAAGGGGAAATACATATATTCACATGTATATATAAAAAAAAGCCCCAAAGGGAGTACTCACCATCCCAAGCAGCAGGGCCTGTCTTGCCAGGCCCAATCTTCCCCCATCACGGCGGGTAGCGCCTCTAGGGACCTTCAGGGACCGGGTCCCCCATATTGGAGTCCACACCCCTGGACCTGTAAAGCACCCTTTATGGTTTCCTTGGGCAAGATTGACCAGGAATACCAATTTTAACAAGGGTCCAGCGCCTAAAAAGGACACATTACAAGCAATACCTCGTTCTTGAACCGAGGTTCGGGTACCATCCACTTTAGCTTAGTAAGCCATACGAATTGATCCGATTATAAACATCCTCAGTGGGACATTTTCTTTGAAGAAACTTGAAGAGCTTCAACAGCCATGACTATCACCTTCAAGACACTGGCGAAAAAACTGAGGCACTTCCTGTGTAGGAGGGGTTATATGGGAGGAACCGTCTTACTACTGGTTGCCAGTGTCCAATCATCTAAAGGTAAGCGTATAACCCACATAGTCATTATTATGGTGCTCTGTGTCCCGTGATGTACGATAAAGAAAAATTATGTTCTACTTACCTGCTCTGTGCAAGGATATTGCAGAGAGTAGCCCTGATCTTCCTCTTATGAGGTCCCCAGCCGGCACTCTCCACTCTGCCTCTTCTTCAAATGCTCTCTAAGCAAGCAGTGTGCTGAGGGGACACTCATGCAAGTATGCTCCCGGGCCGGGCTATGTGCGCCCATAGACAAGCACAGCGCGACTTGGCCCTGGCCCCACTCCCTCCTAACTAGACTTCAGTGACAGCAGCAGGAGCCAATGGCTCACAATGCTCTCAAAGCCTCCTGTAAATAGACAAAGAGAGGAGAAGAACTGCAGCAGGCACAGAGCTGGATCAAGAATGGACTTAAAGTGTTTAGAGGTGGGGGGCTGCAACTGAAATGTTTTTTACCTTAAAGAATCCATTAAAAGTAAAAAAAAAATTAACTTTAGAACCACTTTAAAGCAGAGTTCCAGTCCCCCAAACACTTATTTTTTTTAAAGACTGCTCTGCATTTGTCCAAACATGTATATTAACCTTTACAACATGTCATCTGTGTTGCACTTTTACTTTCTTAAAAAATTGTTTACTTACAGATCTCGGAAGCAGGCAGGTTCCATTTTAGCTGTGGGCATCTGAAGCCTTTCTGTCTACATTTCCGGGATTTCCGTGCACCTCCTAATCTCGCACATGTGCAGTAATGCGCGGTTCTCCTTCTTCCAATAACGTGAGATTTTGGCAGTAGGCGATTCGCAAAAATTCCTGGGATACATGATGCCGCTATCCCAGGAACCCTTGCGAATCGCCTAGTGACTTAATCGCCTAGGCAGGGACTGGCGGAAGTGCAGGAGAAAGAACACTGAAAAAGGTATTTCCAAGTAGGAAAAAAAAAAAATTGCATTGGGAAAATGATGAGCTAAGGGGATACACCATAGAGAGAAAGTAGAGAAAATGGGTGGAACTCCACTTTAAGCTAAATTTACACTTACAATGTCAGGAGCTCCTTCCTCATTTCCTCAATATCTTGCTCCTTGGTAATGTCTGTGGTCTGGGATACAAGATCAATGAATGGCTGTACAAACTGAAGTAAGGCAAGACAGCACTGGCAAAGAGAATGCTTGTCTTCTTTAATCTGCTCAACAGTGTATGGTACTGGCAGATAGGATATCCGAGAATGGACAGTGGACAATGACAGACCCACAGAGTACGACTTCTTGTTTGCAAGCTTCAGGAGAACTACAAGATATAAGCAGATACTATGTAAAGAACAAAAGAAAACTTTTGTGGGTGCTGAGGGCTGGACACCATTAATTGGTTGTTTTGGTTTTTTTTTTAATGCCGCTGGAGTCACCAGGTGCTGCGTACAGATAGCCAATGTAAGTCTACAGGTACTCAGTGGCTGTAACCACTAGGCCAAATTTAACAGGTATAAAAAGGTGAGGGGCACGGAATCCCACACAACCTGCATTCTGGTGGTGGTGGTGGTGGTGGTGGTGGTGTTGTTGTTGGGGGGGGGGGCGGGGGTCACGTAACTGCATTCACATGCCTGTCAAACTAGGATGAGCGTCCTCCAAAGACCTGTTGACTGCACTTAGCACCTGGTGGCTCTAGTCGCATGAACTAATGGCCAATTCATGGTGTATGGGCCTCAACGCCTGGGTGAATTAGGCCAAATAAAATGAAAAAAAAAAAAAAAAAAACACAATTTGGGGCTGCTACAACTTGCAATAAAACATGAAGAAGAAAAATGCATCATAAATAGTATACCTTTACTAGTACAGACAAATAATAAAAATCATCATCTACATAGTTAAACCGCTACCAAGATGATAAACTAACTAAAGAAACTAACAAATATTGATCTGTCTTTGTGTGCATTTTCCTTGCTGGCAAGTAGCATCCCTATATATTTTGGATATTGCAACACTGCTTGCGATGGAGATCTATACCTGTCTCTTCTCCTGCTTTGCTCTTTGTCCCCCAATGAACTGTATGTAAGCAATATAAATGGGAATAATACAGTAAATAAAAAAGCTTCCCCTCCTATTTAGAAAGGAATAATATGCCTGTGGTGGTATGTGGAGGACAAATTCTTTTGTCCATATCCACTAAACCGCAACTGCTATAAGAATTATGGACTCAGATGTTTGTAGTTATACTTGGACACATTGGGGTTGATTTATTAAGACTGGAGAGTACAAAATCTGGTGCAACTCTGCATAGAAACCAATCAGCTTCCAGGGTTTTTTGTCAAAGCTTGACAAACGTTAGAAGCCGATTGGCTACCATGCACAGCTGCACCAGATTTTGCAATTGTTTGTATTTTGTAATCTCTGTCTCTTGAGAATTGGATACCGAGGGCCACACAAGTTGAGAGTGTATTGATTACCACAGCTGTGATGGACATTGGCAGCATGGTCTACTTCCTGTGTGGTCCACCAATATGTAATAGAGATATATATGATGACGACAAAATAGCTATGATGAAGTCTGCAAAGCTGAAACATGTTAGAAGTTTTGTTATCTGTGTTTGCTGATGATTTTAAAAGAATGAGGTTCAAGAGGATTGTAACCAGACTCCAGCATTTCTCTGCTTTTTTTTTTTTTTTTTTTTAAAAGCATGCCATGACTGAAAATAGAATGAGAAACAGCTTGCGGCTTCACAACTGGAGGCGAGTCGTGCTGCACCTGCTGAATGGTCCGGCAGTCTTCTGGGACCTGCGACGTGTCCCGGAATAATGCATTGAGGAAGTAGGAGAGGAGAACTTGGATCAGATCACAGCGGAAGTAGAAGCGGGAACCTCCCCCCAAAAAAATGACATGCCAAATGTGGCAGGGGAGGAGGGAGCTCTTAAAGGGCAACTTCTCCTTTTGGGTGGAGCTCTGCTTTAACTGAACAAGATTCTGACTGCTCCAGTTTTTTTTAAATTCCTCCATGGGTATTTTGAGAAAACAATGCTATGCAAGCCAACCATATTTTTCTTTGTGCAACGAAGAGGCACTGATATTACCTGTCTGCAGAGGCTGAAGCAATGCCAAGATAGTCCGAGATAGAAGATCTCCTGTTGCTTCATCAACCTGTTCAAGAATTCCCAGCAAGGTCTCCTTTGGATTGCACAGCTACAAAATAAGATTAGATTACACACATTTAATTATGAATTTTCCTGCATTTCTATAACATTTACTTTTATTTGCAGTCTGAATTGTTTGAAAGCATGGATGGCATAATGCACCTCCTACTTGTTTGTGTTCTTTGACGGGCAGGGAAAGGCAGTTACCATGCTCTGTCAGACAAGTTAGTTATATAACAGGTCTTAAATGAAAGATACCCATATAATTTTGTATCCACCTGACTGGACTTTCAACCAAATTATTCTTGGTACCAAGCAGATCCAGCTATTGGCATGCAAGCTGAAGAGCCAACAATATGGGGCAGGTCAAGGGATAAACAGAAGAAACGCTGGGTGCATCAGCAAGAGGGGTGCAAAGGGATGGGAGCTGCAATCTATCCTGCAAAAGTAGTTCACAGTTCATAGAGGGGGGCTCACTTTGGCCTTTTTGCCTTGGATTTTAAAGGGCTTTGTCCCATCACTGCCAAGGATTCTTACATAATGAGGTATGTACCCTATAGTATGAGGGTAATTCAGTTATTACTTTCTGTTAAAGGATAAGTTCACCTTCAGGAACATGTTACATGAACCACCTGTTTTTAGGGTGAAACATGTTCCTGATCCTGCAGCTGCTCGGCGATCCCCGCACTCTGTGACAGCAATATGGATAGAAGTTCACCATACTAGCTGTCACTTTTTGAAACGAGTGTGGCCGTGGGGGGCTCTGTGCATACAGCCGCATTGTTCATTCACAGAGTTCTGTAAATGAATGAACTACGACCACAGACAGCCTTTTCGGCTGTCAGCTTGTAATTCTCATTGAGCTTCTATTGTGTTGTTGAGTGCTCTGGTAGTTCACTGATTCTTCCTGTCAGTGCGACACTGCTTGTCTGTACAGTGTATGGCCAACCAGCTGACACTGACAGTCTGCAGGGACCTGCGTGGCTCCAGCGATCTTCTGATTGCCGATGTAACGCTTTACATTTGTCCCATGAGCCAGCACCACAAGAGGTCTACTATTATCTTTGAAAATAGATGTATTTCCAAATAAGTGTTAATGACTTGGTGGGGACCAGAAGGACTGTAGTATAGATCGTTCAAGTATCAATTCTTGTCTCAGACTGGTAAGTGGCGCCAATCCTGCCCTCTTCAGACTGGGAAATCTTGAAAACAGACATACACAAAATCAATAAGGGTGCAAAAGTCTAGCGTATTACCAGATAAAACTTTACTGGCAAAAGAAAAGTAATGAGTGCATACTCACAATAGCCAAAGGCTAATACAGCAATATAGGCCAGACTTAGGTGTCAGGCCATACACCTGCACCCACACGGGTGTCAAATTGGGAGCAGCGGCCGTGTCCATGCCCCAATTTGCAATAACGCAATTGCCTGTACAGGAATGCAAAGTGCAGCCCCGAGCAGGTAAACACAGCCTCACACAGGCGTATGCATTGAAACTCCCCAAGTGAATGAGGCCTTACAGTCACCACAGACAAACTGGTCCTACTGTGGCTTCAGCTTGCCATCTATTGACCAGACATAGCAAACTAACTGCCCCAAATACCTGACAGCAACATTTCACCTGTAAAAGCTAAATGCAAAATTGTCTTACCTGTATCAGGTCATTAATCATCTGTAAACAGGTTTTCTCTTTGTCACTCGCAGGTTCTTTAGTAAGCATGCACTTTGTTATGGGTCCAATGAGATTCCACCCTGTATTTCTGATGAAGGCCTGCAGGAAAACAAAAAAATATATATACCGTATTGTGGGGAGATTAGCTTGTGGGGATCACCTTTTCTCAAAACGAAGGTCACCGTACAGGCAGTTTCTGGCGGGTTGCCAGCTTTATTTACAGGTGGTTTGCAAAGTCATAAAAATAAACAAAACAGTAGACAAATCCTTGCCGTCCAGCGCTAAAATAAACAGTACACTGCTCTCTATACGGTGTGGGGCTGGTCCCCGTCACCCACAAAACATGAGGTAAAGCAAACCTTTGTTTTCAATCCAAACAAACAGGGCTCCTCTCTCTCAGATTCCCTTCTGATTCTCAGGTGAGAGCACTGCTGTGCTCTCTTTCTGGTCATTTAAAGTCCACCTGAGCATGGACTCAAGTGGACCACAAGACCCGGACCAGAACCAAGCCTACCACAGAGGCTGGAAAAATTCGGGCCGGATCCCAGGTACAGTCTCTGACAATAGAACAAATGCGAGGTGAAATATATCGATGACCTCACCGTGCATACCGTCACAGTATATATATATATATATATATATATATATATCACTCCATATTGCATAACTGAATAGTGGAAGAACATGCATTCCCACCTAGAAGTAGTGTTCTGACCAAGGTAGGTAACGACTTACTACCGATATAATGGACAAACCTCTTCTAACTTGTATAAGGATCTTATCTTGGATCTCAGCTGGGAGATATGCCACAGAAGCAGAAGGGCACTCATATTATATACACATTACATCCCACAATAAACTATTTTTTTGTTTCGATATCCTTTAGAAAACCATGCAAAATCTAAAATCCCTGCATCTATAGACACCAGGGATCTAACACTAACCTCTCTATTTCTGTAAAGAAAAAACAAGTATACATACCTTTTTGGAAGCCAATCTGACCCACTCCGACTGGATCCCATGCTGAGCTGTCAGCTGCGGCTTCTCTGTGTAGACGGGTGCAGAGGAGAAAGAGGACAATGGAAGCCCCATAGTAACTCTATGGGTGAAGTCACTTCCCATTCATTTCACAGCCGTTGTCATCCGTGTCCTCTGCAGAGCTTCCAGCGCTGGAGATCAGGTCAGAGCGGGTCAGATCGGCTTCCAAAAAGGTATGTATACTCCTCTTTTCTTTACAGGGATAGAGAGGTTAGTGTTAGATCCAAGGTGTCTATAGATGCAGGAATTTTAGTTTTTGCATGGACTTCCACTTTAAATATATCCATGGAGGTTTAAAAAAATAAAGAAATAAAAACTCTTACATAGAAGTTGTTAATTTTATTAAAGCAGATCTATGGTCAATATTTAGGCCTCATTCACACAGGATAATTTGCAAACTCTCCTAGAAGCTCTTCCCTCCTGGTAGCAGTGTTTTTGCAGAAAAAAAAACCTGACACTCATAAAAGCGTCTAGAGCTTTTACACGCATTTTCAGGCGTTATGTGCCTGCGCTTTAATTAATTTCCCTGGCCAGAATAATAATTTATTCTGGCTATTGATATGAATAAACACTCCAGTGCTAGATGAACCTAGCATTTAGGCATGTTTAGACACGTTAAGCAGCGTCAAGCTTTTTTTTTCTACCCAAACTCTGCTGCTCCTGGACACACAGGCAGTGGGGTTTTCCTGCCTCTAAAGCCCCTGCCACTAAACGCAGCTAAAAGTCTATGCGTGCATGGACACATAGGCTAACATGGATAGGAATTTAGAGGCTTTAAACGTTCAGTGTGCATGAGGCCTAAAAGTGATACTGAAGGCAATTAAAAAAATAAAATAAAAAGTAAAAAAAAAAAAAAAAAGTAAAAAAGGAGGTTACACATAGATGCTCTGTGCAATGATATTACACAGAAAGGTCACTTTCTTCTTCCGGCAGTCCGTGCCAGCACTGTCGACACCTCCTTTGGGTGCTTCCTGTAGGAAGTCAGGTGCAAAGGAGGTACTCATGCATGTGTGTAGGCACACACACACAATGCTGATGTCACATCCTGCTCCCTCCTCACAGGAGTTTGAATGTGAGCCTATGGTTCTACTGCCCTTAGGTCCTCCTGTAAAAGCAGGAAGTGAAGGGAGAGGTGCTGGAGCCAGAGAGACAGCACAGGAGTAGTGACATAGAGATAGACAAGTGTTTAGGGACGGGGGGGGGGGTCAGGTAATGGGGCATTTTTTTTACCTTAATACAGAAAATGTATTAAAAAGTGATTGCAAGGGCTAAGGTAATATTTAAAAAAAAATAATAATAATTAATATACACACACATTTATTTATACACACACAAACAGAGTACACCCCTCACATTTTTGTAAATATTTTACTATATATTTAAATGTGACAACACTGAAGAAATTACACTTTGCTACAACGTAAAGTAGCGAGTGTACAGCTTGTACAACAGTGTACATTTGCTGTCCCCTCAAAATAACTCTCACAGCCATTAATGTCTAAACCGCTGGCAACAAAAGTGAGTACACCCCCAAGTCAGAATGTCCAAATTGGCCCCAAAGTGTCAATATTTTGTGTGGCCACCGTTATTTTCCAGCATTGTCTTAACCCTCTCGGGCATGGAGTTCACCAGAGCTTCACAGGTTGCCACTGGAGTCTGCTTCAACTCCTCCATGATGACATCACGGAGCTGGTGGATGTTAGAGACCTTGCGTTCCTCCACCTTCCATTTAAGGATGCCCCACAGATGCTCAATAGGGTTTAGGTCTGGAGACATGCTTGGCCAGTCCATCACCTTTACCCTCAGCTTCTTTAGCAAGGCAGTGGTCGTCTTGGAGGTGTGTTTGGGGGTCGTTATGATGTTGGAATACTGCCCTGCGGCCCAGTCTCCGAAGGGAGGGCATCATGCTCTGCTTCAGTATGTCACAGTACATGTTGGCATTCATGGTTCCCTTAATGAACTGTAGCTCCTCAGTGCGGGAAGCACTCATGCAGCCCCAAACCATGACACTCCCATCACCATGCTTGACTGTAGGCAAGACACACTTGTCTTTGTACTCTTCACCTGGTTGCCGCCACGCACGCTTGACACCATCTCAACCAATTAAGTTTATCTTGGTCTCATCAGACCACAGGACATGGTTCCAGTAATCCATATCCTTAGTCTGCTCGTCTTCAGCAAACTGTTTTTGGACTTTGTGCATCATCTTTAGAAAAGGCTTCCTTCTGGGATGACAGCCATGCAGACCAATTTGATGCAGCGTATGGTCTCAAGCACTGACAGGCTGACACCCTACTCCTTCAACCTCTGCAGCAATGCTGGCAGCACTCATATGTCTATTTCCCAAAGACAACGTCTGCATACGACGCTGGGCACGTGCACTCAACTTCTTTGGTCGACCATGGCGAGGCCTGTTCTGAGTGGAACCTGTCCTGTTAAACCGCTGTATTGTCTTGCCCACCGTGCTGCAGCTAAGTTGCAGGGTCTTGGTAATCTTATAGCCTAGGTCATCTTTATGTAGAGCAACAAATATTTTTTTTCAATTCCTCAGAGAGTTCTTTGCCATGAGGTGCCATGTTGAACTTCCAGTGACCAGTATGAGACAGTGATAGCGATAACACCAAATTTAAAACACCTGCTTCCCATTCACACCTGAGACCTTGTGACACTAACAAGTCACATGACACCGGGGATGGGAAAATGGCTAATTGGGCCCAATTTGGACATTTTCACTTAGGGGTGTACTCATTTTTGTTGCCAGTGGTTTAGACATTAATGGCTGTGTGTTGAGTTATTTTGAGGGGACAGCAAATTTACACTGTTATACAAGTTGTACACTCACTACTTTACATTGTAGCAAAGTGTAACTTCTTCAGTGTTGTCATATTTACAAAAATGTGGAGGGGTGTACTCACTTTTGTGAAAAAAAAAAAAAAAAAATTATTTATATATATATATATATATATATATATATATATATATATATATATATATATATATATATATATATATATATATATATATATATATATATATCATTTTTTGTAATAATAACTATGTAATTGCACAGAGCAGCCCCGAACCTCCTCTTCTGGGGTCCCTAACTACCACTCAACTCCTCCTCTTGTCTGTGCGCCACGATTGAGAAAGCCATTTCCTATGGGGGCGCACTGCTGTGTCAAACATTTCACAGAGCCCGCCCTCTGAACTACAGAGGTGTTGATAGGAGAAGTTTCAGGAGGTGGAGTCAGTACAGGAATCACTCCTTGCAGGCAGCAAGGTACCATGGGATACATAGTCTATAGAAATGGAAAGTAAACCGCAGAGGAGAAGCTGCAAAGCATGCAGGGAATCCAGGAAGTTGTGGAAAGAGATGGCCAACAGACAGGCAGAGCTCACAACATCGAAGGAGATTTTTCAAATAAGCTTATATTGGATTGTCAAAAATAACTATTTTCTGTATTGGTATTACAATGCTGATGTTATTAAAGTAAAAGTGCATGATGTGACCATAGATCTTCTTTAAAATAGACCCTTTAAATCCAAATGATGAAGCCAAAGGCAAGTATAAGCAAAGCAATATCAACTATTTTCACTGTAGTGTGAAAAATAACAGAAGGAACTTTGGTATTGGCAGGCTCTGCACTACCATTGAACAGTATGGTGAACTGTACATATCTCCTATATAAAAATAATCCCCTCACCTCCTTTGCTAAAAAAAAATCCTGATAATCCTACCAGCAAGGAACTCTTTGCTTTGTCTTCACAACTAAATTACTGCTTGCCATTAAGATGGTCACAAAAGTGAAAATGAGTAAGTTAGCATTTCCTCCCTGTACATGTTTGGGCTTCTACCATGTTCTCCAGTTTTCTCCCACACTCTAAAGACCTGCTGGTAGGCTAGTTTGCTCCTTTTTAAATTTGCAATAAGTGCATTTATGCATGCAAGGTAGGGACTTTGTAGGTTCCTCAAGGGCAGGGACGGATATGAATGTACAATATGTAAAGTGCCGTGTAAACTGTCTGAGCTATATAAATATCTTTAATAAATAATAAAGTATCCAGTTTGGGTTATCTATTGTTATAAATAGATATCCTTTTAACCCTGACTCTGTACCCTATCAGGCTCCAATATATTCTTGTAAAAAAGGGGCTCAAAGTACTGTAATGCTTGAGTGAAATAATCTTTCAGTGCTTCGGATTTTGTATTAAAATGTCACAAAAGAAAAAACAAAAATGGAATTGTTTACACATTGAAACAAAAATCATAGGAGTACATTTATCAAGCTGCATTTTCATCAACACCAGCTAAATCTCCGTACAGCCTCTGTTTGCCCCCAAATGTCCTCATGTGCTGTGATTTAGACCTGGGTTTTCATCTCATCCACACTACAGGAACTGAAATAGCAGATGTAACAGTTAATCGGATTCTCCAGCTATGAAGATAAATGACAGCCCTGCAGATCTGTCCATATGTCTATAGCACAGGATTACAGCTCAACTGTGTTCTCGAGTCTCCAAGTTATGTGGAAAATAAAAAGACTACGCTGAAATGAGGAGATATCACTTTGGTTAAAAGAGACTTTTATGCTGCGATTCTTTACTGTGCTTTTTTTTTTTTTTTTTTCATAAATAAACAATATAATCACAAAAACAAAAGCCATACTGTGCATAGACCACACAAACATAAGTAATAAAATGTAAGCTTTCACTGACAATACTTCAATTCAAGACCCTTTCCACCCAACATACTAAGCCCTTTGCTATGTCTGAATGCAGAATCGATTAATGTGGAATATTTTTTAACTACATTAAAGTAAAAAATTATTTTGGTTCCCACTGCATAATCTCAGCCAACATTAAGATGAGTTAAAGAGAGCAGCAGAATATTAACTTACTGTGTGTGTTAAATAAAACATTTTTAAGTATGTATAGTTTTATTTGTTACAGGTAGTTTTATAGCGCCATCAATTTACACAGTGCTTTACATATGTACAGTATATTGTACATTAACATCAGCCTCTGCCATCAATTAGCTTACAATCTAAGGTCCCTACCTCACATTAATACACACACACACACACACACACTAGGACCAATTTAGACAGGAGCCAATTAACCTCCTAGCATATCTTTGGAGTGTTGGTAAAAAAACTGAATACCTGGAGGAAACGCAGGCAGGCAGGCACAGGGAGAACATGCAAATTCTAGGCAGGTAATGCTGTGGTTGGGATTCAAACCAATGACCCTAGTGCTGCTAGGCAGAAGTGCTAACCATTTAGCCACTGTGTAGTTTATAATTATTTATCTGTAAAAGGCAGAAATTTCTGCTCATTAACAATTTCAAAACCAGATGACATTAATGTCTGAAAGCAAAGGCCAAATTTAGCAGCACCATGTGTCATTTAAAGCGGACCTTCGCTCTAGGGCTGCAACTAACGATTATTTTCATAATCGATTAGTTGGCCGATTACTGTTTCGATTAATCAATTATTTGGTTAATAACCTTAAAAAAAAAGTGTGGTGTATAATTTAGTTATTATTTTTTAAAAAACGGTAATGGGCCAGCATAAGGCTCAGTACACACCTATGCAGTTTGCTTTTCATCTGTTTCTGCAGTGCTTTTTGCTGTGCGTTTTGAATTTTGTGCACGTGATTTTGCTGCGATTTGCATTTTTTTGGCCAATTTGTTGTTGGGCAGATTAAAAAACACAAATTACTGCAAAGACGCATTACATGCTTTTCTGCAGCTTCTCTATTGAAGTATATTGAACCAAAAAAGCACTGTTTCGCGTGAACGTGTCCCATAGGAAACCATGTGAATGAACTGCAGTGCGTTTCTGCAAAAAAGCACCAAAAAACACATAGGTGTGAACCAGGTCTAAGACGTTTAGTAACATAATGGGGTGAAAAAAACTAAAATTAGCCCTTTATAGTACAAAAAAAGCAGATAATCACTACTGTAAGGGGTTATTTTTTTTTTTAGTGTAGAACTGTGAAAGTAATATTTACATTAGCGATTATTTGCTCTTTTTATACTATAAAGGGCTCATTTTAGTTTTTTTTTTAACCCCATTATGTTACTGGCCGATTAATCGATTATGAAAATAGTAATCGATTAATTTCATAATCAATTATTTGTCGATTAATCGATTAGTTGTTTCAGCCCTACTTCACTCATTACCATTACTTCGCATGGTTGCAGCCCCCCCCCTCAACATATAAATCTCTTTTTATTTTTGGTTAATATACATGTTACAACCAAAAACGTAAATGTATTTTATTGGGATTTTATGTGATAGACCAACACAAAGCGGCACATAACTGTGAGGTAGAAGGAAAACTATAAATGGTTTTCAAAATATTTTTTATAAATAAATATCTGAAAAGTGTGGCGTGCATTTGTATTCAGCCCCCCTGAGTCAATACTTTGTAGAACCACCTTTCGCTTCAATTACAGCTGCAAGTCTTTTTGGGTATGTCTCCACCAGCTTTCCACATCTAGAGAGTGACATGTTGCCCATTCTTCTATGCAAAATAGCTCAAGCTCTTTCAGATTGGATGGAGAGCGTCTGTGAACAGCAATTTTCGATTCTTGCCACAGATTCACAATTGGATTTACCCCTGGATTTGGGCCATTCTAACACTGTGTTTTGATCTAAACCAGGCAATTGTAGCTCTGGCTGTATGTTTAGGGTCGTTGTCCTGCTGGAAGGTGAACCTCCACCCCAGTCTCAAGTCTCCTGCTGACCCTAAAAGGTTTTCTTCTAAGATTGCCCTGTATTTGGCTCCATCCATCTTCCCATCAACTCTGACCAGCTTTCCTGTTCCTGCTGAAGAAAAGCATCCCCACAACATGATGCTGTCACCACCATGTTTCACAATGGGGATGGTGTGTTCAGGATGATGTGCAGTGTTAGCTTTCCGCCACACAGCGTTTTGCTTTTAGGCCAAAAAGTTCAATTTTGGCTTCTCGCAAACTGCAAACGGGACTGCTTTATTATGACGCAATTGAAGGTTTTTATACACATGATTACGTAGGTATCACATTATTATTACAACTGTACGTTTATGGTAACAAGGGGCGTTACATAGGCAGACTAATTCTAATCAGAACTCGAAAGAATGTAAACATGTACTGAAAATGTTATTAGTGCCATGTGCACAGTGAGGGCAGTGTGCAATACATACAAAATAGAATACAATTATACACAGAACTTAAAAATTTCCTTAACAGTCACGGTTTTGTATTTTTCTACTTATACATTTCTTTTTATAGATTACAAAGCTTATTTAGCCTTTTTGTTGCATATAGCATCAGCAAAATACAACGTTCTAATACTCTGGGATGCCCATAATCCTATCAGGTCTGACCTGGTTCCTCTCATCTTGGATTATCTCCAGCAGGGCTGCCAATTTCTCCTCCTCTAGGCACTTCTGACAAGTCACAAGAAACACATTTGTGTCTTCCTCTTTCAGATCATCTTCTGAAAGGTTTTGCTAAAAACAAAAACAAAACAACATTATTTATACATTACATGGAAAATACCTTTTCTTGCCACTGATACACAATATAGTGCTTCAATACCAGTTTCTGCTTGAGTGAACTTATAGTCTATATCTCCATAAATCACATTGAGTTTAATTGTAAGCAGAGCTATATGTAAAGTCCAAAAAAGAATGCATGGTCTCCATACATATAGGGACCCAAGTACATTGTACTATACTCTACAAGGCAACAGTGCTGACCACTTAAAGCGGAGTTCCGCCCAAAAGTGGAAGTTCCACTTTAAGGACTCCTCAGCCCCTTACATGCCACCACCTCTTCCACCATGGTCTCAGTTATTGTGGTTTCCAACAAACTGGACAACAAAGCACAGAAAACCACCAAACAACCATGATAGACACTTAAAACCACTTCTAAGATAAACAAAGGGAGGGAAGTAACGGTTGTCCTGAAAGGCTTTTAGAAATACCGTTACCGGTAAGTCTAACTATGCCTTTCTCTAATCGCCTTTCAGGACAACCTTGGAGAGGATAACCGAGAAACTTACCCTAGGGTGGGACTACTGCCTGCAGTACCTTCCTGCCGAAGGCTTGATCTGCGGCGGACAGTAAATCCAACCGACAGTGTTGGAGAAATGTCAAATAGTTGGACCAAGTAGCAGCCTTGCAAATTTGTTCAGACGTAGCACCGACCCTTTCAGCCCAGGAAACTGCCATAGATCTTGTGGAATGAGCAGCAATACCTGAAGGGGGTATTTCTCCTTTGGCTTTGTAGGCCTCTGTAATTGCCAATCTAAGCCATCTGCCCAGCGTAGTTTTTGAAGCTTTTTCTCCCTTTGCGTGAACCTGAGAAAACCACAAAGAGAGCATTCGAATTTCTGAATTCCTTGGTTACTGTAAGAAAGTATAACAAACATCTCCTCCCGTCCAGAGTGTGAAAGATTCCTCTCCTGGATTGGACGGAGTTGAGGAGAAAGTGGCCAGTATTATTTCTTGCGAGTGGTGAAAGGTTGAAGAAACGTTGGGAAGAAACGCTGGGTCCGTTTGAAGGACCACTCTGTCTTCAAAAACTTTCAGGAAAGGCTCTGTGACCGCCAGAGCCTGTAGCTCGCGGATTCTTCTTGCAGAGGTGATGGCCTGATGGCCACCAGAAAAATTGTTTTGAGAACCAAATTCTGCAAGGATGCTTCTTGTAAGGGTTCAAAATGGAGCTCCCGAGAGACCCTGCAAAACAATAGACAAATCTCAACTGGGAAAATCTTTAAAGCGGGATTCCGGCCAGCTAATTTTTTTTTTTTAGTCAGCAGCTACAAACACTGTAGCTGCTGACTTTAAAAAAGTAAGCTTACCTGTCCTGGGTGCACGCGATGTCGGCCGCCCGAGGCCGACCTGTCCCTCGGCTCTCGGGTCCTGGCACCGCCATCCTAGGTAAGGGAAATAGGCAGTGGAGCCTTGTGGCTTCACTGCCAGTTTCCTACAGCGCACACGCGAACGGCGCAGCGCTTTGCGAATGGGACGCGCTGTGTTGTGGGACACACACAGTTTCCATAACACACTGCGCCCCATTCACCAGAAGATCGCCACGATGTAGGAAGAGGCAGATTAAGACTACCTAGCAACAGCCATTTCACGTAAGTAAAAAAATTTTTTTTTTCCTCCATTTTTTTTTAGGTATTTTTTGTGCCATTTTTTTTTTTTTTTTTTTTAGGGTGAACCTCCACTTTAAGGGCTACTGGCCTATTTCGTGCAAGTGCCCTGAAAAAACCTTGAAATTAAAAACTTCCTTAGATAGAGTTCTTTCAAAATAAACAGATAAAGCCGCCACCTGGGTCTTCAGGGTGCTGGCTGCCAGTCCCTTCTCCATTCTCTCATGGAGAAATTCAAAAAAAGATACTGAACTTTTAACCTGGAGGCCTTTAGAAGCACACCAGGGGTTACATTTTTTACAGACCTTCATGTATATGGCCCGAGTTACTTCTTTTCTACTTGAAAGGGTCTTTACTACTTTATCAGATAGTCCCTTTGCCTTCAAGAGATCTTCTTCAGAAACCAAGCTGTTAGCTGAAGATAGTCCGCTTCTGGATGGTTCACTGAACCCTGCGTTCTTTTCTGGACGGTAACTTCCATGGAGGTTCCGTGGCCAGATTTAAAAGAGCTGCAAACCAAGACCTTTTTGGCCAGAAGGGAGTGACCAGGATCAGATTGGTCTTTTCTTCTCTGAATTTCCTTAGAACCAGTGGTATCAGAGGAAAGGGGGGAAAAGCATAGCACAGCTGGTAATGCCACGGATGGGCGAAGGCATCTATTGCCTACTGCTTGATCTTCTCGGTGGAGAGAGAAGAATTTGCGTACTTTTGAGTTTTGTTGGTTGGCAAACAGATCTATTTGAGGTTGCCCCAAGCTTTGGAGACCATCAGGAAAACTTCTTGGTTCAGGCTCCATTCCGCTTCCACCAGCCTCCTTCTGCTTAGAAGATCTCCTAGTAAATTCTGAGAACCTTTCAGGTGGACTGCTGATAATTAGGCCACGTTCTTTTCTGCCCAGGTAAGTAATTGACTGGCCAACTCTAGGAGCCTTTTGCTCCTGGTTCCCTCGTTTCAGTATGTAGGCTACCTACTGCAGTTGTATTGTCCGACAGAACTTGAACATGATGGCCCCTTACTACATGTTGAAAGGCTAAAAGACCAAGACAAAATGCCTTCAGTTCCCGCCAGTTTGAGAATTTTTGGGCTTCCGACTTGGACCAGACCCCCTGAGAAGTCTGACCTTCCAGGTGGGCTCCCTATCCCCAAGAACTCTCTTCCGTCGTTAGCCGCTTGTCCAGGGGAAGGACCCAAGAAAGGCCTTTTGTCAGGTTGGATGGATTTCACCACCACCAGAGAGCCCTCTTTACCTTTAAGGAAAGTTTTATCTGTTTCTCTAGTGGCTCCTGGTAGGACCAACTGCGTAGTATGTTTAACTTGAGGGGTCTGGAATGCAATATGGCCCACTGAATAGCAGGAATCGATGCCGTAAGAAGACCTAAGACCGCCACAGCTGACCTGGCTGACACTGACAGGTTGTTCTGAACTTGTTTCACTGCCGATTCGATCTTCTTCTTTTTTTCCCTGTGGTAGAAAGACTTTTTGAAGAACCAAGTTTATAGTATAACCCAGAAACTTCATCTCCTGTGAGGGTTCCAGATTTGACTTTTCCAGATTTAGGAGCCAACCTAAATTCCTGAGGTGAGCCTGGGACACCTGGAGATTTGCCAAAACTTGTTCCTTGGAGTCTGTGAAGAACAACAGGTCGTCCAGATATGGGGACAACTGAAATCCCTCTCAACTTCAGAGGTTCCAGAGCTTCCGCCATTATTTTTGTGAAGATTCTGGGGGAGGATGAAAGTCCGAACGCTCTGAATTGGAGGTGCCAGACCGAGGTCCCCAGATCCAGGGCCAGGCGTAGAAAGCATTGAGAAGCCTGAGTTATCACAACATGAAGATAAGCATCCCTTGGATCTAGGGATGCCATGAAACAGTCTGGAGTCAGCAATTTCCTAATTGAAAAGATCGTGTCCGTCCTGAAATGCTTTTACCGAATTGATTTGTTCAAGATCTTTAAGTTAAGGCTTCTTCACCAGGAATATATGAGAGTAGAAGCCCCTGCGACCTTGACTTTTTGGAACCTGGATAATCACTTCTTGCTGAATCAGATCCCGCAGCAGGCTCATCATTGCAGAAGCTTTTTCCCAATCCCTTGGTAGGGCTGTAACATAAAATCTGCTCGGGGGTGGCTCTGAGAATTCCGGCCCGTATCCCTGATTTATGATGCTTTTCACGAACAGACTTGGAGATGTCTTGTTCCACTGTAGGTGAAAAGCCGACAATCTTTCCCTTACTGGGGTGAGATTGTCACTTACTTTTGGAGGGCTGGTCTGGGGGAGATCTGAAAAGAACATCTCCTCTTCCCTTGCCCCTTTGGGAATCCCAACAGTTCTTACGGTCCTGCTCCTTATCTTTATGGGACTGTTGAACAGCACAAAAATTCTTTTTAATCGGCTGTTTTTTCTTAGCAGGGAAAGCCTTTTTCTTGTCGGCTGTCCTATCTAAGACTGTTTCAAGGTCTGGACCAAAAAGCAGATCACCCGAAAAAGGTAAACTGCACAGCTTAACCTTGGAAGCTGTGTCACCAGACTGCACGTCTGGCTGAGTTCACCAGTGCCGATGACCTTCCTGCCAACTTGACTGATTCAGCAGATGCATCAGCCATATACTTAACTGCTTTTAATATTAAGGGAAAAGACTCTAACAGATCTTTTCGTGGTGTGCCCACTTCAACATGGCTTTTCAGCTTCTCCACCCAGCATTCCAGGTTCCTTGCCACAACTGTGGAAGACATAGCAGGTTTGAGGCTGACTGACATAAAATCCCAAGCTTTTTTAAGGAGGGAGTCTGCCTTCTTATCCATCGCATCCTTTAGCACCCCCATGTCCTCAAAAGCAAGGTCTGTGTGTCTGGAAATCTGCGAGAAAGCGGCATCTACCCATGGTTTCTTATTCCAAACCTCTGACTCCTTATCTTCGAAGGGAAAACGCTTCCTAAGGGACTTGGAGAAAAACGGGCCTCTCTCGGGTCCTTCCATTCTTTCTTGACTGATTCTGATAGGACCCTATGAACTGGAAACACTCTGTGTTTGGTTTCATCCAGACCCTGGTACATTTTGTCCTGAACTGACAGTTGTACCCTTTCCTCCTGAATTTCGAGGGTAGTGTAGATTGCTCTTAAGAGTTCATTCACCTCCTCCAAACATAACTTGTACCGAGAGGCTCGGCTATCATCTTCCTCCTCATTTGAATCCCTGAGTGAGAGAAGAGTACTTCCCCCTTCATCACCTGAGTCCTCAGCCTCCAATGGGCTGGATGAGGATGCTCTTGGACTAGGTGGTGGATGTTGGGGCTCAATCTGAGCTGCTGGGTTCTGTACCAACATGGACTCGATAGAACTCAGCGAGTTTGTAAGTTCCCTTACTGAAGAGAATAAGCCCTTGTACTGCTGGAACGTGTCTTCCTCCACCAAGTCCTTAATACAGGATCTGTACATCGCCTTCTAACATGAATCTCTAAGGGGGTTCTTGCAAGAAGGACATTTCCTTTGACTTGGTGGATTTACATGTTTAGTTTTTCCTAACGCTTTTTCCTGTAACGAGAAAAAATTTTAACTAAACTTAGGGTCCCTAAAAACAATTACCACTAGTGTACAGCTAAACCACCACCAAGCCAAAGGGAAACAGAAAAACCCGAGCAGTGTTAGCAGTAAGGCACCCAGTCCACGTTGCAGGGTCTGAGTGAAGTAACCTCTGACCCTCCAGCTACAAGCTCCCCTCAGGGAGGGTACAAACAAACAACACACAAAAGCCCATACGGATCCGAATAAAAAGGCATCACTGTACCTCCCTTATCTTATCTTTCATAAGGATTTGCCTGGCAGTGTTGCCCACTGTCCTCTCCTGCTCCTAACACTCCATCTCTCAGTTCTTCCACCCCAACAACTCAGCCCCCAGCAGGCTGACCCTGGGTATTTATAGGAGGCCTGCCTCCTGCCAATCCTATTTGGTGGATTGGTGAGGGCACCCAGATACACCTCATGCCACTCCAATCCTCTCTCCACCTCTTTTCTAGAACCCAGAGGGAGGCGCCAGAGAGATGAAGCCACATGTCAGTCACCTGCTGCTGCTTTTTAAACCACTCCCAGCCCCCAGATCAAAAAGCTTTTTGCTAGACCTGCCTAAATTTACCTGCACTGGCTAAAACAAAAACTACCTCTAGCAGCCTACCTAAGGTAGAAGGTGCTACATTTAATATAATAAAACGTAGATACATACGGTGCCTTGAAAAAGTATTCATACCCCTTGAAATTTTCCACATTTTGTTATGTTACAACCAAAAAAACGTAAAGTGTATGTTTTGGGGATTTTATGTGAAACCAATGCAAAGTGGCACATAATTGTGATGTGGAAGGTAAATTATAAATGTTTTTCAAAATTGTTTACAAATAAATTTCTGAAAAGTGTGGCGTGCATTTGTATTCAGCCCCCTTTATTCTGATACCCCTAACTAAAATCTAATGGAACCAATTGCCTTCAGAAGTCACCTAATTAGTAAATCTGTGTGCAATTTAAACTCAGTATAAATACAGCTGTTCTGTGAAGCCTTCGGAGGTTTGTTAGAGAACCTTAGTGAACAAACAGCATCATGAAGGCCAAGGAACACACCAAACAGGTCAGGGATAAAGTTGTGAAGTTTAAAGCAGGGTTAGGTTAAAAAAAAAAAAAAATAGCCCAAACTTTGAACATCTCACGGAGCACTGTTCAATCCATCATCCAAAAATGGAAAGAGTATGGCACAACTTCAAACCAGGGTAGATAAAAATCAATGATTTAAAAAAAAAAAAAATCTGATTTAAAATTGAGTGGAAAGCTTTGATATAAATCAAGCTTTTACTAGTGATTTAAAATCGACTTGATTTAAGCCAAGAGATCCACAACTCAGGTGGGAGAATCTGTCCACAGGACAACTATTTGTATCCACAAATCTGGCCTTTATAGAAAAGAGTGGCAAGAAGAAAGCTATAAGAAGTCCCGTTTGCAATTTTTGAAAAGCCATGTGGGGGACACAGCAAACATGTGGAAGAAGGTGCTCTGGTCAGACCAAAAATGTTACCTTGTGTCCTAAAAGCAAAACGCTTTGTGTGGCGTAAAACTAACACTGTACATCGCCCCGAACACCCCATTCCCACCATCATGTTGTGGGGATACTTTTCTTCAGCAGGGACAGGGAAGCTGGTCAGAGTTGATGGGAAGATGGAAGGAGCCAAATACAGGGCAATCTTAGAAGAAAACCTGTTAGGGTCTGCAAAAGACTTGACTGGGGTGGAGATTCACCTTTCAGTAAGACAACGACCCTAAACATACAGCCAGAGCTACAATGGAATGGTTTAGATCAAAGCATATTCATGTGTTAGAATGGCCCAGTCAAAGTCCAGACCTCAATCCAATTGAGAATCTGTGGCAAGACTTGAAAATTGGTTTTCACAGACACTCTCCATCCAATCTGACAGAGCTTGAGCTATTTTGCATAGAAGAATGGGCAAAAATTTCACTCTAAATATACAAAGCTGGTAGAGACATCCCCAAAAAGGTGGTTCTAAAAAGTATTGGCTCAGGGGGCTGAATACAAATGCACGCCACGCTTTTCACATATTTATTTAGTGGGGGTCTGCTCAGCCACCCGCAGCTCCCGCACAATCCGTTATCGCCGCCGGTGGCCGCCAGGCAGAGACTGACACAGGCATGAACGTGCCTGTCAGCCCCTGTGCGGGCTTTCTTTCCTCTCACCCTCTTGTTTACCCTGTTTACCTGTGTGCAGAATGACATTCACACACAAGGCATCCACCCACTCTGCTCTTTCCCCTGCCTCCTTATTGGCAGAGGCGGAGAGCCAATCATCAGGGAGCAGCAGAAGAGAACTGTGGGATAGGAAGTCCCAGCACAAAGCAGCCTGACAGACTTTTAAGGTAACAGGACCGCAAATTCCAGGCTGCACTGCTGAGTCAAGAGAATTGTGGGAAAGACTATAAAAGTACAGGGCGGATTAGGACCAGGTCTCTTTACTTCTTGGATCCCCTCACGTGGAGGCCATCCTGCCTCTGTGAGAGGGGGGATTGCGGCCTACCATGCAAAATACCACATTCCAACCCGGATGAGAGAGGCCTAGCTCTGCTTGCTGTTCATCGGACATCCACCCAGCACCACTCCAGTCGCCTGCTGACCTGTGTGCTGAATTTCACATCGGGAGATAGATACGACGCATCCACTGCATGGGCTGCTGTCCGGAGGGCATCGAATCGGCCTGGCCGTTGGCGAGAGGGCAGTCACCCACCTTTACAAGTCCTTTCTTATAGGTTCACTGTGACACTTTGCACAGACATGTCTACTTTAGGAATAATTTGCTGAACCTACTTTGAACACTGTGCAGAGACACCTTCAGCTCTCCTCATTTCAAGAAACCTATTGCTTACTACTACACTTTATTGGAGAAAAGTTAATAAACTCCTCCATGCCGGTGAAGACAATCAGATCTGCAACAGGGACATTGCGGCCCTTATACCACTCCCTTTAAGTCAGACCTCTTATTAGAGAGAACGGTTAATAGTTTGGCTTAGGGTTCCCCTTTAGTATTGGTAATATCTACAAGTACTCAATAGTTTTGAAGAAGGTATTTATGGATTATCTGTCACTGACTGTAATGATGCTGTCATTTGCATATTTGTTTGTGCATTATTAAAATCACTTCAACCAAATCCTGGTTGTCCGAGATCTGGCTGACCAATACCATTTTGAGTTCTTACTGCTTAAGTAAATTGAAAGAAATATTAATACTTGAACTGTCAGTGTGTCATTACTGTGGTATTCCATTAATCACATTGCCAGGTGTGCCAGAGTGGCTGAGGCCATTCCTTGGGTTGAGAGGCAGAGTAACGGATTTTACGAACTTAAGTAGCTCCTTCAGGGGTTATCGCTACATTTTTAAAAAATTTTTTTTTTACAAATAAATAAGTAAAACCATTTATCTTTCACTTTACAATTATGTGCTACTTTGTGTTGGTCTATCACATAAAATCCAATAAAACACATTTACATTTTTGGTTGTAATATGACAAATTGTGGAACATTTCAAGGGGTATGAATACTTTTTCAAGACACTATAGTTTTCTAGATACAACCAGCTCTTTAAAAGGCAACCATAATGCTCATGTGGCCCGCAATCAAATTAAGTTTGACACCCCTGTAATCTGCCAATGTCACAAATGTACTGTATGCTCTACTGCAGGGGTCTCCAAACTTTCTAAGCTAGGGGCCAGTTTACTGGCCTTCAGACTTGAGGGATGCCCCAGCATCAGTGGACATAAACAATGCACCATCATTGGTTTGAATCAAAGGTATAGTGCCCCAGGAATATCAATGGGAGGAATAGTGCCACATCAATGCTGTCAGTTGGTGGAATCGTGCCCCAAGGGCCACCTCTCCCCCAGGCCTCGGTGTAAACAACACTGCTCTACTGTAAAGTACCATTAAACACGTTGACTATAAAGAGCTGATGTTCTATAGTTTTCGTACTTATGGATGCACTGTTGGCCACAGAAACGTATAAAATGGTTTGTATGCTTCTAGACATAAAAATCATGAAGAATAGGTGTATGCATTCCTTTTACCATCCAACCTCATGAAGAACACAACCTAGCTATATTTTCCGACACTTCTCGTTTCTCCATGCTGGGACTATATGATGTATTCGCAAACCCCGGTTACACCAAACACAATTGTGGGACTTTTCACACCCCATTCTGTGTTGGGGACTGCTCACATGAGAGCCATCATGCATACCATGCAAGCAATGAACATGTATCTGTGACTGCTACTGTGGAGCAATTGCTGTAATAAATGTAATGTAAATGCATGAGAAACAACTCCATGTATATACGGTGTATGTGTGCACACATTATTTGCCCTTTTTACTTGTACATTTTATTCCAAAAGATATTTTTAATCCAAATTTTAACTTTTGTAAACATCATGATTATTCCAGTGGAAACAGTTTGCTCAGCTCATGTTCATTAGATGAACCACGTATGAAATAACACCAAACTGCAATTTACAGACAAAGATGTATCAACAGATTATGTGACACAGTAATGTTCAGTTTAAGCAATGAAAATTTTATTTCCACATGGTAGAGTGATTGTTATAAGTTATTTTCAGTGGCACACCTGACACACCCTGGGTTAAAGAACATGATAGGAGCTTTGATCATCGCACTGCTGAAAATCTCCGAACATTCTCAGGTTATATTTAGAAGCAACTGCTTATGGGATCATGATGTGCAGTGCATAAGGCCAAGAAGTATGGACATTACCTGAAACACAGACATAAACTAAGACCCCAACAAACCCACATTTATAAAGGCCCTGATGTATGGAAGTTATTGAAGGCCCTATGAAATATGGACTTTATCGAAAGTCTCTAAATACCAACATTACCAAAGGCCCTAAAATATGGATCATGCATAGATCGTGAAATATGGACAGTATCTAAGAACCTGATGTACTAACATTATGGCAACAACTAAAATATAAACTGTATATTCTGATCATGAAATACAGACCTTATTGAAGGGCCTAAAATATGGGCATTTTTAAAGACCCCCCCGATGCGTGGGCATTGATATACAGACTTTATTGAAGGCCCAAAAATATGGACACAATAAAAGATCGTGAATTAAGGACATTATTGATAGTAACAGTAGAGTTAATTGTTCATCCCTTGGTGCCTCAGAACAGTTAGTAGCGCTCCCATTGGCTGCTACGAAAACGTTTAGAATCCACAACTTTTAATATGAACGTAACAAAAGTTGGCATTACTTACAAATTTCTGAATTAGAACTTGAAGATCAGTTGCCATTGCACCCTGAAGTTACCGGTACTGAAGATAAGTGAATCTGTTGACAGAAAGAGAAGATCAGATATAGGTTGGCATCTTATAAAACCAATATCTTCCTCTGTTTAATATATTTTTATATAAAGAGAACACTGAATAAAGCTTTCTAGGGAAGAATTAGAGCCAAGTTTTATTGGAACCTGTGGCCTTTTTAAGGAGACCAATGGAAAATTAGGTTTGCTTGTAAAGACATACTTACCTCTCCCACTGCCCATAACCTGATCCACCGAAGAGGAACCACTGCATTAACCCTACACTTCCAGGAATGTCAATCTCCTGTGTCCCTGCAGTATTCACTGGTTCCTCTTACTGTCCTCCATACTACAATGTCCTCAGAACCTCAGACGAGGGCAAATCTCCATCAAAAACTCATGCCTATTGGGCAGGTGACAGACAAAACAGGAAGTACAGGAAAAATCCAAACAGCATAAAAATATCATTTTTAGTAGAATGTGTGGCGTTTAGAACCTCTGTTAGGAATTCTCCTAAGCGTGGACACTAACAACCAAGCATATGAGGTCCACCCAGAGGGAGGAGAGGTTCATGTCGGCCACAATTTATAATAGGCCAGGTGGTAAAGGGTTAAGGAAAACGTCAGAATTTAACTTACTATATAAAATGTGCGGGGTTGCAATCAGGTAATTCCAACAAGGTGTATACAACCTCATGGACTCAACTCTTTTCTTTACAATTAGCAGTTCTACTGAGCACCGGGAGTACAGCTATCACAATACTCCTGGAACTCTAATAGGAGGGATTCTCCAGCCACAGACAATTGTACAAACTCATAAGGGGAAAGTATAAGTTAGGCGTATAACATGGTCAGGCGTATAACATGCTCAGCAGCTCCATCCTGTTTGTGGTAGATTTCATTTATTTCTACCTGCCAGATACTAATTCCAGCTTAATTGCAGCTTAAAGTGTAAACCCAGTACCATATTTGGTCTCCCACAGTACACAGAACATGGAAATGCAATTATTTTAGTAAATATAAACTGCTAAATACCTTTTCTCATCAGCAGTATATAGCAGTCTTGTGCTCTCTATCAGTGTCTGGTTAAAGCTTGTGGGAGGAGTTTTCAGTCTCCCCTGATTGTCCTATAACGCTGCAGGACCCCTGACCCTCTGTCTGGACAGTGCCGATTGGCCCTGTGCTTTTCACATGCACCCTCCCAAGAAAGAAAAAAAAAAACTCTCTAGCAATACACACCAAATTGAGCATGTACAGCGTGACTCCAAGGCTCTGTTCTATCAGGAGATGGTTTGGGAACTGTGGAAGATGGGGAGGATCAGAGAAGTCAGGATCAAGCAGAGCCTTTTTACACAAGGCAGGTTCCACAGAGAGTAGAACAAGCATGCTTTACTTCATATACTGACTGATTTTACTGTTGTGGGTTTATTAACACTTTAAGTTGTCATACAGTGAAGGGATCTGGTTGTTTACCTTGCCTTGCCTCTCTCTTTCTCCATTCACAAAATGCCTTGTTTTATATGAACAGAATACAATGCGTTCTGTGACTTGACAAGGGGAGAAAAGGAATCCTCTCCCCTTGAATACAAGGCATTCTGTGAACGAAGGTGGGGAGGGTACACAACAACAGAGAGAAGCACACCGCTCCAGGCAAACTCAGGTGCAGGATGGATCACAGGTGCAGACCTCGGCTCACTACCGTGGAAGACGAACAAGACAAGGAATTGGTCGCACACTGGAACTCCAAATTATCTCAATGTCATCTTTATTGTCAAAAAAAGGGTCAGACAGATACAGACAATGGTAGACGTTTCACAAGCGATAGCTTGCTTGTTCACAACAACAGAACTCCCCTTGTCCATTCACAAAACACCTTCTAATCTGTGAACAGAATACAAGGCATTCTGTGAATGAAGGAGGGGAGGGAACACAACAACAGAACTCCCCTTGTCCATTCACAAAACACCTTCTAATCTGTGAACAGAATACAAGGCATTCTGTGAATGAAGGAGGGGAGGGAACACAACAACAGAACTCCCCTTGTCCATTCACAAAACACCTTCTAATCTGTGAATAGAATACAAGGCATTCTGTGCATAGACACGTGTATAATATGCACAGAAGATGAAATCATGCACCGAAGCTGCAATGTCAGTGACCTTTCCCTCCTCGCCCCTTCTTTATTCACAGAATGCTGTGTATTCTCTTCACAAACCATAAGGTGTTTTGTAAAAGGACAAGGGAAGATTCTTCCATTTACCCTCCCCTTGTCCATTCACAGAATACCTTGTATAATGTTTACAGATGAATGTAGAAAGGAAAGGTAAAGGGAGAGCAGGGGTGGGTAAATAACAGGATCTCCTCACTGTATGGTAAAAACTGTGGCTCTCATAGCAAGCAATGGTACAGCTCTGGATGTAGTATCCGATGAGTAGAAATAAATAAAATATACAGTGATCAGGACAGAGCTAAGCAAGTTATACACCTGACCAGAGGGGACTTATTTTCCCCCTTATAAACTTGTACAGATACCCTTACACTGCAGTGAAAACTAAACCTCACATTATAGTAAAATTAATAGTAGAATAGTAGTGGCAGGAATGAGGAGATTCCAGCTGTGGCTCTCAGTGGCTAGATGAGGCCGCCGGCCCCGTTTACTGTAGTGCCAGGTCACCAGCGGCCGCTGCTATTCGTGGCTCTCTACACAGCCAGTGACCACCGCCGATAATGGTGTGAACAAGCAGTAATCCCTGGTTCACACCAGTGCGGCTTTTGAAATCGTGCTACTTCAGTCGCCTGATCTGTGTGCGATTTGGATCTCCGATTTCATTGCGGCTTGTGACTTCATTTAACAGAAGTAAATGCAAATCGCAAAAAAAGTAATGCAGGGACCTTTTTTAAGGTCACTGCAAATTGAGTCACAACAATTTGAACAGTTCCACTGCCGGCAATGGGGTGTGACTTTTCAGTGAAATCGCATGAAAAATCGCACTGGTGTGAACCAGGGCTAATATGTTACCATCCCCCGTCCTTGATCAGGTACTTTTTGTTCTAGGGGGACCCCCTGTCACACCGTCTTCTGATGGAGACTACAGCACACAGGATGCAGGTATAGACCACTAATATCACTAGAGAGGAGCTCAGGTGTATCTGGATTCTGGACATGAGTCCGAACCCACCTGAGCTATCCCGCCAAGAAGCAGTCACTGTGGACAGCCAATCATAAGCAGCGGAGGCATTCCCCACCCTGCAGCTGTACGTATACAAGGGGCATGTATATGTGTGTCTGCAGGGTGGGGGTTGTCTCTGCTGCTTATGATTGGCTGTCCACAGTGACTGCTTCTTGGCGGGATAGCTCAGGTGGGTTAGGTCTTATTTCCTAAACTCATCCCAGGTTGTCACTAAGGATGGGCTCGGGTGTGTTCGCACATTCCACGTGCCGAGTCCGCCAGGCGGTCGGCACAGCGCTGCGCTAATCACAAGCAATGAGACGTTTCCCGATCTCTGCAGCTGCACATCGGGAAAATGTCTCACTGCCTGTGATTAGCGCAGCGCCGTGCCGACTTCCTGGCGGGCTCTACACATGGGCTGTGCGAACACGCCAGAGCTCATCCTTAGTTGTCACCATCAGAACACCTAACCTGAGAAATGCCAGGTCAGCCACCACCAGGGAGGGCATGCATGTAGAAGTGGCTGCAAAAAGGTTGCAGGAGATCAGCACTAGCAATAGTTTACAACACACATTGCTTTATTGAAGAAAAAGTCAATAATTCAGTGTTTACTACTTAACAATGTGCTCTGTGAAGATCAAAGGAAAAGATATAAGAATGAGAGGCCGAACACAATTACCTTTCCTATTAGTGGAGATGGCTGCACTCCTCACCATGCATGACACAGCTCTGCCTCTCCTTATTCCGCGCAATGTAAGTGATGAAGATTGTACTGTACACAGCTCTCCTCGGCCACAGCCCGGATACAAGAACACAAGCTGTACTGTCGCAGCACACACTAGGTATCAGCCTAGAACGCTTTGCGTTCCACCACTTCATCTGCTTCCTGCTGCACACACGAGGCTTGGAACGCCCATCCCGGGCTACTGCGCATGTTAGGTTCTGGTGCATGGAGGCTTGGAACGCACAAACACGGAAGTCTAATACAGCGGTGTGAGAGCCATGGCGGCGAGGAGAAGCTCGGGGAAAGCTCGCAAGGCTAACAGAAAGAGTCCAGGTGAGTTGTCCAGCGTGACCTGTACTCAGAATGTTTTATTATTAGTGAGGCAGGCAGGTTATTGAACAGGCTTACTCCTACACTTCCTTATATGTTCTCTCCATGCCTGTGGTGCTGCTGGACATGTTAGTGCACAGTACAGGACCAAGTCATGCCTGGGAGTAGTACCATGACCCATCTGGTATACTCTTGTTTACTTCTGAGTATTGGCAGCACTAGGGGCAGAACTGCTTTCCTTCGTCTAGGATGAAGTGTGGCCGGTGTTCTGCCTCGGCGGATAAGGACCCCCCTCTACTGCGCAGGCGCAGCGCTTGTGCAGTAGGAGCCCGGTGGAAATAGCCGAAGCCAAATAGAATAGAAATCAGCTGTACATGGCGCCTGTAAGAGGGCCCCTCGTGGGCTCGCTTCACTCGCCACGCTTCCGGCACGGCCTCGCTTCGCTCGGCACTTTTTTATTCTCCCTCTAGGTCCACTTGGATGGTGGGGCTTGAACCTGGACCCAGGGCGCAGGCGCCGTGTACAGCTGATTGAAGTTTTTCAGCTTCGGCTATTTTCGGCGTCTCCTTAGTCGTTCGTACTGCGCAAGCGCTGCGCCTGCACAGTACAGGTGGGTCCTTATCCACCGGGGGAACTTTCTCGGCAAGACACCGGGTCAGACCCATACTTGGCAATGTACTGAAATCAGTTGGCTGGAGAATGGGGGTGGGGCAGGGGTGATAGTGGTGCCAGGTTGGCATGATTGTAGCACACTGCAGTGAATTGAAGAGTAGAAAGCTGAACTCCAGATATGGATTGGATTGTACAGAACCCAGCAGACCACACTGATTACTATGAAGCTGAAGTTAGCTCCTTATTCGGCCAGCTTCTTATTCAGGTTGGATCTTTATTCACAAAAGTGATTCTTTACTAAATGATCTGCAATGTTTTATAATAAAATTGTGAACTTTAACAACAATTCTATCTCCCTAAATGCCGTGTATTTAAAGGGGTAATTCTGAATAAATATCTGAAAACCATCTTGGCTCACCCAAATTCCACATGTTTTATACTCATTGGGCATCCTACTATTAGTTAAAGTTCAATTTCGCCTGTGCCAAGTGATATACAGTTAATCATAAAATATGGCAGCAAACTTGTCACCCATGTATTTCAATGGGAAATTCCAAACAAGAAGCCAATTTATTCCTATATGAAATCCATCTTGGTTCACTCAAATTCCACTTGTTTTACACTCATTGGGCATCCTACTATATAGGAAAGTTCAATTTGGTCTGAGCCAAGTGATGGAATTCATAAAATATATGGCACCAAACTTGTCACCCATGCATTTCAATGGGAAATTCTGAATAAGAAGCCGAGCTATTCCTATATGAAAACTATCTTGGCTCACCCAAATTCCACTTGTTTTATACTCATTGGGCATCCTTCTGTTAGTTAAAGTTCAATTTGGCCTGAGCCAAGTGATGGAAATCCTAAAATATGGCACCTTGACAGCCATACGTTTCAATGGGAAATTCTGAATAAGATACCAAGATTTTCCTATATGAAAACCATCTTGGCACACCCAAATTCCACTTGTTTTATACTCATTGGGCATCCTACTACAGTATATAGGAAAGTTCAATTTGGCCCGAGCCAAGTGATGGAAATCATAAAATATGGCACCTTGACAGCCATACATTTCAATGGGAAATTCTGAATAAAAAGCCAAGCTATTCTTATATGAAAACCATCTTGGCTCACTTAAATTCCACTTGTTTTATACTCATTGGGCATCCTTCTATTAGTTAAAGTTCAATTTGGTCTGAGCCAAGTGAAGGAAATCATAAAATGTATGGCACCTTGACAGCCATACGTTTTAATGGGAAATTACGAATAAGAAGCCAAGCTATTCCTATATTAAATCCATCTTGGCTCACCTAAATTCCACTTGTTTTAAACAGATTATAATGTTTGTTACTATGATGCTCCTTACCTTATCTTTGTACTGTCAAAACCTTAATAAAAAGATTGGAAGCAAAAACATTAAAAGCAAATTGAACAGTCACATGTAATCCGATTCATCCAAACTTATCACTCAACAGGGAGACACTTCTCTCTGTGTCTGTAATAGCTTCAATCTCTCTCCTTACCCATATGGCTAGATTTACTAAAGCTGGTGCACTCAGAATCTGGTGCAGCTGTGCATGGTAGCCAATCAGCTTCTAACATCGGCTTGTTCAATTAAGCTTTGACAATAAAACCTGGAAGCTGATTGGTTTCTATGTAGAGTTGCACCAGATTTTGCACTCTTTGGTGTTAGTAAATAACCCCCAATGCGTGGTAATAGATCTGTAGGGGCTTCACCCCCTTCCACAGATACAGTACATGCCTACCTCTGTCCAATTGCCACAGCCTTCAGGATCTGTTTACATCCCATTGCACTTATACTTCAGTTCTATATAAAGTGACAAATATAAATCTCTCATAGATGTGAGATCCAGCGTTGCTTTCTTGTAACAGAAGATTTTTACACATCCAGCACAAAACCCAAATGCAAAGAGCTCAGTCTCTGTTTATGGGTAAGTGAGTGCAGTGATGCTAATCATTCCTTTTGACCGCTTTCAGCCATATGTGCATCCACAACCAATGTATCACTAATATTGCCATCATTTTACAATCCTGGTATTACCAACTTGTTTACAGTTGCATACAGGCTTCAATGTCTAATCAGTGGGAAATATGGCTTTACTGGCAGTAAAAAGGCTTGACTGGTTCCTTTTAAGGCGAAAATGCAGTTGGATATGCTTATTGTTATCTTGCTATTTTGTCTGATCATGTTAATATTGTTTTTTAGATAATGTGCCAATCAGCGACTTGACAAGTGAGGATGCAGCAACGAGGTAAAGTTTTTGTTAGATTTTGATTTTTTTTTTTTTTATCGTTTGTGTGTGTATATGTATATATACTGTATATGTATGTATGTATGTACATATATATATATATATATATAAGCACCAATCTGGATTTTTATTGCCTTGTGATTATGATAAACAAGCGGTCAGATCACCTCACTTCCACATCCGATGAGAATGTTTTGGGAAAAGTCTTGTTTGGTGTATACATTGTAAGTAGAATGTATTTTATAACAATGCCATGTATGTCATTGAACCCCACAGAAGAGCTGCACTGGAACGTGCTGTCAGACGTAAGGTTGAAACTGAGAAAAGGGCTCACCAGATTGTTGAACGCTTCTTAGAAAACAACATCACAGCTGATTTCTTATTAGAGTGTGTAAGTGTCTTTATTTTTTCTTTCAAAATGATAGTACTTTATGTGTAGAGATATGTAGCTACAGCCAATCTGCTTCTGAATTTTATTTTTAGTGTCAAATATGTTTTTATTGACAATATCAAAGAATATTTATGCACAAATATTGGTAGTCAGTTGTTAATGACAAAGACATAACTGAGTATTTCTTAGTCCAGTGTACAATGTTTGATTAGATCTTGCGTGAGAGGGGACCATCATCAACCAGCAATATTATATAGTAATGAACTGTCTATAAAAACCTATAAATTAGTCTAGGGGAGACTATAAGCACTGACTATGAGGTCATATTAGAGTTCAGGAAAGCGAGGAGAAAGAAAAGAAAAGCGGGTGGAAAAAAGAAAAGAGGGATAGGATACAGGGGGGGAGAGGGGCGTGGAGCAGACCTCGGCACGACAATGTATGCAAGGAGTATTAAAGATGAATATTTGTGTCTAACCTTGAGTGGTCAATAAGGATTTCAAGACGTCTGACGTAGAGTATTCAATCCAGATAAGCCATAGAGTTTTGAATTTATCAAAAGTATCGTTATCCATGGCCAACCTCTCCTCCATGCGCATAATGCCATTCATTGTCGACACCCATAAAGTAAGTGGGGGGTCTAGTGGGGGTTTTCCAAAATAAGGGTATGATCTGCCTGGCAGCCGATAAAAAAAGCGTAAAAGGGAGCGTTTCTGTGAGGTGATGGAACCAGGAAGCATAGACAGTAATGCAATTTCTGGGGAGGGTGGTAAGGGTTGATCATAGAGACTACTGTAAATGGAAAAAACCTGGGACCAAAGTGGTTGAATAGATGAGCAGTCCCACCATATATGTAGGTAGCTTCCGTTTTTCTTAGCCACACCTCCAACAGGAGGATGGGACCGAGGGGAAAATGTTGTTAAGGGATTGAGGGTCCTTGTACCATCGGGAAAGAAGCTTAAAATTTTTTTCCTGGGTATAACAGGATATTGAAGATTTATGCGTAAAGTAATATGATTTTTGCCAATCCTCTGAATGAAGTTCCTTTCCCAGCTCCGTGGACCACTTCTTGGTGTATGAAGGAGGTCGGTTATGTAGCAGTTTATTTTGTATCGTGTATAAGGTGGAAAGTAAGTGTCTGGGAGTTTCCGTAAGAGAGCACAGTTGTTCGAATTCCGTTAAGGGTCTGTGGATTTGAGATGTGGAGAACAGGTCGGAGGATATACGGAGGGCTGTGAGCCAATTACCCTGTGTGTTTGAAAGGATGGGTGCACCAGAGGTAGGGTTTACAAATGATCTCGCCACGGGCCACATAGAGCGGGAATATGGGCCTATTGTGGTAGAGCCTTCATCCTGAGGGAGTGCGGGGTGGTCAAATAGGGAAGTGAGTGGCGAAGGGTCTGAGGATAGGAGAGTCTGTATGCCTTTCTTGTACCAAAAATGTAAAGCTGCAATCGTCAGTGGGGAAGTAGAGGAGAGTGAATGTAAATGTTGTCAGTATCCCCAAAGCAAGGCCCTGAGATCTAAAGTGGATAGATAGATCCTGTTCCACCATGGTGGACGCCTTGGGGAAAGGGCAAGGGAACCATTCTAGGACCCGGGATAACAGTGCAGCTCTATGGTATAGCTCATAGTCAGGTAGGCCCACTCCGCCTTGTATTTTGGGGTATGTGAGTAAGTTGTGGCGAATGCGGGACATGCCATTTTGCCATATGAATCGTATGGACATAGAGCGAAGAGATGTGAAAAATTGTTTAGGGACCATAATAGGCACGGTTTGAAATAAATATAGTAATTTTGGTAGGGTGTCCATTTTCAATGTATTAATGCGCCCAAACCAAGGTAGTGTGGAGGGGTTCCATGAATCTAATTCCTTCTTAATCCGGGCTAGGAGGGGTATATAATTTAAAGCATAGAGATCGGAGAGATTGGAAGGAATCGTGATCCCTAAATAAGAGATGCCTCTGGAACCCCATTGGAAGGGAAAATTTAGTCTGTAGTTGGGTAAGGGTGGTACTGGGTAATGATATGTTTAAGGCCTCAGTCTTAGACATGTTCAGTTTGAAATTACTAAACTGTCCAAATCTACGAAATTTGTGCATCAGGGAGGGTAGGGTAGTATGAGGTTGTTGTATGTAGACTAATAAATCATCTGCGTAAAGCGAAAGTTTATGTTGAGATGAGGGTGTCTGAATTCCTACTATAGATGTATTTTGTCTAATGGCCTGGGCCAGGTGTTCGATCACTAAAACAAAAAGAAGGGGAGAGAGGTGGCAGCCCTGTCGTGTGCCATTTGAAATCTGGAATGAAGTGGAGGAGGAACCGTTGACCAGGACTGACGCCGAGGGACGTGAGTATAGGGCCATGACCCTAGAGACAAAAGTGGAGCCAAGGCCTATCTGTTGCAAAGGAGAGGCGTAAAAAGTCCCAATTGACCCGGTCAAAGGCCTTCTCGGCATCAAACGAGAGCAGGCAAGCTTTTAGATTGTGTTTTCGGATATAGGAAATGAGGTGAATGGTTTTTGTGGTATTGTCCCTAGCTTCTCGGCCAGGGACAAATCCCACCTGGTCTTTATGTATGAGTGAAGGTAGGATAGGAGATAGGCGGTTAGCCAGGACTTTGGCGTAGAGCTTAATATCCAGGTTAAGGAGTGAAATGGAACGATAACTGCTACATTGAGAGGGGTCTTTGCCAGGTTTATTATTATTATTATTATTATTATTTATTTCAGGTACTTATATAGCGCCATCAATTTACGCAGCGCTTTACATATACATTGTACATTCACATCAGTCCCTGCCCTCAAGGAGCTTACAATCTAAGGTCCCTAACTCACATTCATACATACTAGGGACAATTTAGACAGGATCTAATTAACCTACCAGCATGTCTTTGGAGTGTGGGAGGAAACCGGAGTACCCGGAGGAAACCCACGCAGGCACAGGGAGAACATGCAAACTCCAAGCAGGTAGTGTCGTGGTTGGGATTCGAACCAGTGACCCTTCTTACTGCTAGGCGAGAGTGCTACCACTACCCCACTGTGCCGCCAGGTTTGGGTATTACTGAAATATTAGCTGCTAGTAGGTCTCTAGAGGGAAGATGGGTATCGGCTATAGAGTTAAATGCGCTAGTTAACAATGGGGTCAGATGATGAGCAAAGGATTTATAGAATCTCGGGGAGAACCCATCGGGGCCTGGGCATTTACCATTTTTCAGGCTTTTGATAGCGGCAGTGAATTCCTCTGTTGTAAGGGGGTCGTCCATGGCAGAAGTCTGTTCAGGGTTTAGATGTGGTAGAGCTGTGTCAGAGATGTAGTCCTGCATGGAGGATAGGTGTGTGTCGTTAGTAGGGGTCGTCCCGTTTGGGGTGTGGAGATTGTATAAGTTCGAGTAGTATTGTTTAAATGCATCAGAAATGCCATTGGGGTTATAAATTTTTCGTTGGTCAGATGTACAGATTTGTGGTATAGGTCGGCGTGGGGGACGAGGATGAAGAACTCTCGCGAGGTGTTGTCCACATTTGTTAGCTAAAGTGTAATGTCAGTTACGTCCTCGGTCTCTGGCTATAAGGGAGTTAGCATCAGTAGACGGAGCAGGGCTCTACGCGCATTAGATAAGTCGGTATATGTTGCAGGGTCTAAGTCTCGTTTATGTGTAACTTCAAGCGTTTTAATCATAGATAAGAGACGTGAGATATCGGCCATTCTGGCTTTTTTTAGCCGAGAGCCATGCTGGATTAGTGTCCCTCTAAGTACACATTTCAGAGCTTCCCATTTAATAAGGGGATTAGTATCATCTTGGCGGTGATCTGCAATAAAGTCACTAATCGTTTTTTCAACTGCTGCAACACATACCGAGTCAGTCAGTAGATTGTCATTAAGTCGCCACGAGGACCGGGTGCGGGATTTTGGTGGCTGGGCTAGGTTGAGGTGTACGGATGTGTGATCCGACCAGAGGATATGTCCTATGGAGGCCTTGAGTGGTATATCTAGTAATGATTGGGAGATTAGAAAGTGATCGATACGGCTATAGGATTTATGAGCTACTGAGTAACAACTGTAGTCTCTCTCTAGGGGATGTTGTATCCTCCATATGTATACGAGCTGTGCCAAGTTTAAAAGGGATTTTATGTGTGTAAGAGTCGTGTGGGACATGGCTGACTTACCCGAAGAAGTGTCCACGGCTGGAGAAAGAGTTGTGTTGAGGTCGCCACCTAAAATGACACAAGGACCCCCAAATGATAGCAATTTGTTTAGAACCTTGGACAGAAAGTTCCCTTGATCCTGGTTTGGTCCATAGACATTAGCCACTGTAAAGACAGAAGAATTCAATTTGAGTTTGAGGAATAAATAACGCCCTAGTGGGTCTATCAGGGAATCTAAGACTTCTGGGTGGAACGATTTATGAAAAGCTATAGATACCCCTTTGGATTTTGCATGAGGGTTCGTACTGTGGAACCATTGGGGAAAATGAGGGTTTTTAAGGGATGGAATCTCTGAACCCAGGAAATGCGTCTCTTGTAGGAGCAGGATTTTAGTTTTAGTCTTATGAAAGTAGTATAACACCTGGCTTCTTTTTTCGGGGGTATTGAAGCCTCTACAGTTATAGGACGATAAGGTTAGATGCTCAAATGAGGACATAATAGGAGTGAGGAGTGGTAACAGTATATGCTAATAACGTTCGCGCCGAGGTCCATCCAGCCCAGGAATAGGGGAGTGAAGTAAGTGGGTAGGTAGGGGAAGAAAAAAAGGTGAGAGAGGAAAAGGGAGGGAGAAAGTAAGAGAGAAAAATAGGTAAAAAAATAAGCCACTAGGTGGCAGCATTAAGTAATCCTTTGAATGTAGAAACATTTCTATAAAGTGCTTATAAACTAATATCAGTAAAGTGCGCAAACAGGCACTACAAGTCCTAAGGGGGGGATGTGGTGAGCATCTAGAGTGCCTCCCGGTCCCGGGGTCCACGGGGGGAGCAAAAGCTGGTGAAAACATTATATAACCATCAATTTGTTATAAGGTAACCTGGTAAGAACATATAAGTAATAACTTGTCGCATATAACGTGTATACCCCCACCCCCTCCCAAACACATCAGAAAAAAACATGGAAGCATTTCTATAAGGCTTTCGTATATTAATTCGTAGTTAAGAGCGAGTTTCAATATGGGTGGGGGGGATAAGCCATAATTATAGAACCCATCCGCCCCAGCCTTGTCCCCAGAAAAAAAGAACAAAGAGAATGTAGACAACAATAGAGAAATAAATTGAAAGGATCATCCTGAAAAGGACATCCAACTAGGATAATGTGGGGGGACAAAAAGGCATCTGCAAAAATGATGATGCGAAAAAAGTAAAAAGAAAAAAAAAGGAGGGGGGGGGTGTTGGATCTGTAAAACTGTTAAGCCCCGTACACACGGTCGGACTTTGTTCGGACATTCCGACAACAAAATCCTAGGATTTTTTCCGACGGATGTTGGCTCAAACTTGTCTTGCATACACACGGTCACACAAAGTTGTCGGAAAATCCGATCGTTCTAAACGCGGTGACGTAAAACACGTACGTTGGGACTATAAACGGGGCAGTGGCCAATAGCTTTCATCTCTTTATTTATTCTGAGCATGCGTGGCACTTTGTCTGTCGGATTTGTGTACACACGATCAGAATTTCCGACAACGGATTTTGTTGTCGGAAAATTTTATCTCCTGCTCTCCAACTTTGTGTGTCGGAAAATCCGATGGAAAATGTCCGATGGAGCCCACACATGGTCGGAATTTCCGACAACACGTTCCGATCGGACATTTTCCATCGGAAAATCCGACCGTGTGTACGGGGCATTAGTGTAGTAGACAGGTAGGTAGTCCAGGAAGATCTTTACCACTTAAAAGTGGTTCAAGGGTAGACGGCCTGCACCGCTTCCTATTCTTTCCTTCCTTGAGGGAAAGAAAAAAAAAAAAAAGAAGAGATCAAAAAAAAAGGAAACAATACAATAGTCACGTGGCAGGGTAAAGATGTGGTATCTGCAGGGCCTAGAGACCAGTCAGCCATCTGGAGACTTCTGAGGGGAGCTTCTGGGTCGCTTGTTCTTGCTCGCTTTCTGCCATTGTGTGTGGAATGGAAGTCCCGGAGTAGCAGAAGGAAAGGACCAGTCTGGCAGGGAGATCTGGGGTAGCTCCAGAGTGCTCAGGAACCTTGGTAGATCTCCTAATGTGCGGAAAAGGGCCGTTTTGCCGTCATGATGAACCCGTAATTGAAAAGGGAACCGCCATTGATATTTGATCTTTCTTTCCTGAAGAACAGATGTAATCAGTTTAAGTGCACGCCGCATGGCCAGAGTTTGGCGCGACAGGTCAGGCAGCAGCATTACTGGGGTGTCATTCAGCCGAATGGAGTCCTGTGTGCTGGCTGCTTTCATGATCTCCTCTTTAACTTTATAAAAGTGCTCCCTGCAGAGCGTGTCCCGAACAAAGGAGGAATCAGAACTACGCGGGCCTGAGGTTCTGTGAACTCTGTCCAGCTCAATAGGGGTATCTTTAGGTTGCTGCAGGATTTGGTTAAATATGGCAGTGACTGCTCCATGCAAATCATTGTGATCTATGGTTTCTGGTATGCCACGGATTCTAATATTGTTCCATCTGCTACGGTTTTCGATGTCATCTTGGTGGTACATGAGCTGTTGTAGTATGTTAGTATGGGTGTTAAGGATCTCTTCATGGAACTGTAATGTATTGCACATACCATCAGTGGTATTTTCTACATCCTCCATTCTAGTCCCTAGATCCCTCTTGAGCTCAGCAATCTCTTTCCTGTATGACTTCTCCATGCGGGAGACATAATGTTCAAAGTCAGTTTTAGTAGGTAAAGAGCGGAGGTAGGCATGCATGGATCGCATCTGCGACTCCATGTCCCATCCGTCCCCGGAGCACAGGGAGGCCTGGGAGAGGCTTTGGGGGCTGTGTGGGTGGTATAGTGGGGGCTCCAGATCCGTGAGGGAGACTGAGCGGCCTCTGGACAGTACCTGTTCGGCGTCTGCATGTGCTGAGCGGGCCGGAGACGGAGGCGCCGCCGCCATCTTGGAGGCTCTCTGGCTCTGGTAGGCTGCGGAGGAACGGGTCACAAAATTCCCCAAATCGCCCTGTGTCCGGTCACCGGCGAGCTTCGAGTGGTCCCTGGGCTTTCCTTTACCCATCAGGATGTTCTTGGTAGCTGGATGGGTGATGGTAAAGGAGATAGAGCCCCGTGGAGATCGTCAGGACTGGGAGCTGCCGCGATGTGCGTCCTACAGCTCCATGCGCTAAGCCACGCCCCCTGAATGTTATTTTTAATTGTTATGTAAAACTTTTTTCTTTGAGCATTTCAAGTAACCCTCTCAGCCCTGGATCGCTTGTTTGCCAATAGCCTACCTGTTAAAAGACGAGGCGATAAACTTTAAGTATAATTCCAGGCTAAACCTAACTAGTCTTAAAAATGCATCTCCCCCTTCCTAACACTTATTGGCATGCATTAAAAAGGGGATTCACTCCAGAGATAAAAACGATAATTCTCCCACTCTACAAGACTCTGGTCCGGCCTCATCTTGAGTATGCCGTCCATTTCTAGGCACCAGTCCTCAGGAGGGATGTGCTGGGAATGGAGGACCTCAGCTATGTGGAAAGACTACAAGTGAACTTATTCTCTCTGGAGAGGAGATACTTGAGAGGGGGTATAAAATAAATGACAGTAGCATAGCATAGGGAAAAAACTATTTAGTGTAAGGGAATTTAAAAAGACAGCCATTCATTAAAGTTGGAGGAGAAGCTGTTTAACCTTAAACTGCGTAGAGGATTCTTTACTGTCAGAGCGGTTAGGATGTGGAATTCTCTTCCACAAGCAGTGGTATCAGCAGGGAGTGTTGATAGTTTCAAAAAACTATTAGATGGGCACCTCAACTAGCACAACATACAGGAGGATCAGGGAAGCAGTTGAGTATAAACCTGTTTATTATCTTACTTAAAAAAATGAGTCTTTACAACTTCTTTAAATAGGACATTTCTTTATCATACATCACAATACACAGAACCACAGTAATAACTGTATGGGTTATATGGCACCTTCAGGTGATGGACACTGGCACACCCTAAACAGGAAGTTTAATTCCCCATACAACCCCTCCCCTTACCGAGAGTACCTCAGTTTTTTCGCCAGTGTCTTAGGTGTTCCTCTCCCCTTACGCTTGGGTTACGTAGAATCTTATGGTTAAAAAGTTGGTCAGCCGAAGCACCATGCAAAAAGCTCCTGGCTGGTTTTCCTTTTCACAGTGAAAAAGCTGTTTTGGGAGGATTTGGACAAATATATCCAAAAAATATCAAGTGGGAAAAGTACCCTTTTGCCAGCTAAGAAAAAGAGTAAACATCCCTCATTTAAACTGGCTTTTTCTCCAGTGCCAGGGGCATCAGCCTCCAGGCAGTCGCGACAGGCTCCACCTTCAGGTTTAAGAAGTAAACCTCAGGGACAAAAGAAGTCCTGGGGAAGGAAACCCGCAAGACAGAACGCTAAAGCCTCTTTATGAAGGGGCGCCCCCGCTCGCTCGAGTGGGGGGGGGGGGGGAGACTTCTGCAGTTCTCAAAGGTCTGGCAGGAAGAATTTCGGTTCTGAGAATTCCCGTCTCCTCGTTTCCTCAGGTCAAATATCCCCAAGGATCCAGAGAAAAAGAAGTCTCTCTTTCTAGCGTTAGACCGACTTTTGTTGGCAAAAGGTCATTACGATGGTTCCTGTGGAAAAGCAGGGGTCAGGGTTTTATTCAAACCTTTTCATGGTACCAAAACCAAATGAGGTTCCTGAAGATTCGCTCTTTTCGCATGGAATCAATCCGATCAGTAGTCTCCATCCTATAAGGGGGAGAGCTTCTGGCATCAATTGACATCAAGGATGCATACCTGCATGTACCTATTTTCCCCGCTCACAAGAAGTATCTGCGTTTCGAAGTAGAAGGACTTCATTTTCAGTTTGTAGCCTTGCCTTTCAGTCTAGCTACTGCACCTCGGGTGTTTACAAAACTTCTGCCCCTTCCCCTGGCCAGATAAGGGCTCAAGGTATAACAATAATAGCATACCTGGACGACCTGCTCTTAATAGACCGGTTGGTAGTCCGCTTGGACCAAAGCATGGTCACCACAGTCAACTACCTGGAATACCCAGGTTTGGGTCATCGACCTAGAGAAATCTTCTTTAAAGCGAGGAAGAAGATTAGAGTACTTGGGTCTGGTCATAGATACAGCCCAGAAGAAGGTGTTTTTACCCCAGACAAAGATCAGCGCCATTAAAGGAGCTGGTCAAAGGGGTCAGGGCAAGGAAGGGTCCTTCCACGTTCACCTTTGTATGAGGTTGTTGGGGAAGATGGTGGCTTCATTCGAAGCAGTAACCTATGCTCAGTTTCATTTGAGACTGCTGCAAAATAGTATCCTATTGGCCTGGAACAAGAAGATTCAGGCACTAGATTTTTCCAATGCATTTGTCGCCAAAAGTGCGCCAGAGCCTCAGTTGGTGGGGAAATTCTTCTTACCGGTTACCTGGAAGGTGGTAACAACAGATGCCAGCCTTTCAAGTTGGGGAGCAGTCCTGGAATAAGCGTCTGTCCAAGGGAAATTGTCCAGAACCGAAAGGACCTAACCCATCAATATTCTAGAAATTCGGATAGCGCGTCTAACCCTAAGGGCCAGGACATTCAGGTTGCAGAATTCTCCTGTCAGGTTTCAATCCGACAATGCCACAGCAGTGGCTTATATCAATCACCAAGGGGGCACCAGAAGTCAGGCAGCCCAGGGAGAGGTAAACCATATCCTAACCTGGGCAGAAAAACATGTGCCGTGCATTTCGGCAATCTTCATTCCAGGGGTAGAGAACTGGCAGGCAGACTACTTAAGTCGCCAGCAGTTGTTCCCAGGGAATGGTCCCTTCACCCTGACGTCTTCCTGGTTATATGCCAAAGATGGGGAATCCCGGATGTAGACCTGTTTGCGTCCAGGTTCAACAACTAAGTCGACAACTTTGTGTCAAGAACAAGGGATCCACTCGCATGCGGAACAGATGACACTGTGGGATCAGTTCTCACTATTTTATGCATTCCCTCCTATTCTGCTGCTACCATGACTTCTTCGCAGGATCAAGCGGGAAAGGAAGTGGGTAAGTCTTGTGGCCCAGAAGATCTTGGTATGCAGAAATAGTAAAGATGGTGGTAGGGGCCCCATGACCCCTACCACCACGTCCAGACCTACTATCGCAGGGACCAGTGTTCCATCCTACTTTACAAACGCTAAATTTAACGGTTTGGCTATTGAAACCCACATTCTAAGGAATCATGGGCTTTCAGGCTCAGTGAATACCTACCTTTATTAATGCAAGGAACCAGCTTCTAGAGTCATTTTATTATAGAGTCTGGAAGGCATATGTTTCTTGGTGTGAATCCAGGGGTTGGCATCCTAGGAAGTATGTCATAGGTAAAATTCTTGCCTTTCTGCAAATGGGGCTAGAAATTGAACTGGCTTTGAGTACTATCAAGGGCCCGGTCTCTGCCTTATCAGTATTGTTTCAGCGTCCGCTTGCTTCGCATTCTTTGATCCGAAGCTTTATACAGAGGGGTAACGCGGCTTAATCCACCAGTTAGGGCACCCCTGAACCCTTGGGACTTGAATTTAGTTCTGTCAGCATTACTGAAACAGCCTTTTGAGCCGATACGACATATTCCTTTGGTCCTTTTGACAAAGAAGCTAGTTTTTCTAGTAGCCGTTTCTTCTGCAAGAAGGGTATCAGAGTTGGCGGCTCTTTCTTGTATTTAATCGTTCACAAGGATTGAGTAGTATTGCCTCCTCATCCTAGCTTTCTGCCAAAGGTGGTTTCAGGTTTTCACCTAAACCAGGATATTGTTTTACCTTAATTTTTTCCAGAACCGTGTTCTAAGGAAGAAAAGTCACTACACTCTTTGGATGCAGTGAGAGCAATCAAGATCTATTTGAAGGCGACTGCTCAGATTCGAAAAACAGATGTTTTGTTCGTTTTGCCTGAAGGTCCTAGGAAGGGACAGGCAGCATCGAAATCCACTATTGCCTAATGGATTTGGCATATAATTAGCTTATGGCTTGAAGAAGAAGATTCCACCTTTTCAGGTCAAAGCGCACTCCACCAGGGCAGTTAGTGCTTCATGGGCAGTGCATTACCAAGCCTCCATGGCTCAAATCTGCAAGGCCGCAACCTGGTCTTCAGTCCATACGTTCACCAGATTCAGGTGGATGTAAGAAGGCATGAGGATATCGCCTTTGGGCGCAGTGTTCTGCAGGCAGCAGTATAGGTCCTCAGGTCTGATTGCAACCTACTTTTGTTTGTGTCCCCTCCCCTCAGGTGGCATTGCTCTGGGACATCCCATACAGTTATTACTGTGGCTTTGTGTCCCGTGATGTACAATAAAGAAAATAGGATTTTTTTTAACAGCTTACCTGAAAAAAATTTTTCTTGGAGTACATCACAGGCCACAGAGGCGCCTCCCCTCTTTCTGGTTACACGTGTTTTGCTTTGCTACAAAACTGAGGTACTCCCGGTAAGGGGAGGGGTTATATGGGGAATTGAACTTCCTGTTTAGGGTGTACCAGTGTCCATCACCTGAAGGTGCCTATATAACCCATACAGTTATTACTGTGGCTTTGTGCCCTGTGATGTACTCCAAGAAAAGGATTTTACAGGTAAGCTGTTTTTTTATTTTATTCTATTTTTAATTCTAATTTTCATAGCATAGTTATGCTGTTTGCATCTTTAAAGTACCTGTGTATTTGCTATAACTTGACAGTGAAAGTATAAACCAAGAAAATATATCCTTCTGTAGAGATCTAGCTATGAATATCCAATGGGCTTACTGATCTACCCATTGACAGATGAATTTTTCCTTTACAAGTTACATCAATTATGATGGTAATTACCATTGTGTGCAGTGTGATTGTGTTTGGGAAAGGTTTATCTTGTGAAAAGCTGTTGTGCTTTGTAGTTCTTCCTTTTTCCCGATTTAAAATATATATGTATGTGTGTTTATTGAAATGCATAAAAAGTTTTACAGTCCAAGACAATGCAAGTCAATAAATAGACTAGTGTAACCAACAAAGATTGTGGCATTATTCACATGAACACTTACATAATGATATGCAGATAATAACGTATTCCATTTCAAAGCTTAGTTAACACAATATAATTTTGTGACCAAATTCCATAGTCCCATTCCTCCTAGTGTAACTGTCTTAGACTCAGAACCAAAATTTTAAGGTCTACCTGGACAATTTTTAAATATTCTCTGATAGACAAGTTCCTTAGGGCTAAGTCCAGGAGTATCCAGCCACATTTCCCACACTTTTTTGAATTTGCCAGGGCAGCCCCTGCATTTATAAATGCAGCTTTCTAAAAGTGAAGAGTTGCCTACCAAGGATACCCAAGACTTATGCATGGGAGGATCAGGAGACTTCCACATTAATTAAATTAGCCTACGGGCATGAAAGAGTGCCCTGCCAAGGGCTATCCTAGGGTGTTCCCCCACCCCCCAACAACCGCCTCCAATATGTTTAGTATACAACACTTTGGGTCCAGCGGAATTTTCACCTTGAATACCATATTTAGCGTGTCTACTACCTGCTTCCAGTAGAGATGCAGTTTGGGGCAACGCCATATTAGGCAAATTAAGTCCACATGATCCTGTGATTTGTAGTTTTAATGGAAAAAAAAAATCATATAATAGGAAATAAAGGTATATTTGTAGGTTTTCTGCATGCGTAATAACTTGTAAGCGCTCAGTTAGTTCTGTCTTTTGCTTTGCAGGCTCAGTTTATTTCTCCATCTCACTATAAAGACGTGGTTGAAGAAAGATCAATTATCAAGCAGTGCGGATACCCTATATGTAATAAGAGGCTTGAAAATGTAAGAATCCCTTTTTACTGTATATCAAAGCTTTTTTATTATAGAAAAAATGCATTAACCTCTATACTTTGGATACCATCCTATTATTTAAATCCATTAAATAATAGTAAGATTTGATTCTGTAAGTCAAACAAAGCCAGAACAGATAAAACACCTGTAATGGTAGAAGTATGGGGACTGCCATTGCAGAACTCCTGAAATTTCTAGCTTCCTGGCTTCAGAATAAGTGACTTAACAACCTGCACGAAACATTCAAATGTTACTTTTGGTATATGACCCCTGGCCATTTATAGGCCATTTATCCCTCAGCTTCGGACCGCTGTTGGCGATGTCGCAGATGCCAAGGTACTCTTTCTTATTTATTGCCAATGTCCCCTTCTTGCAACTGTTTTGGAGTTAGGTTCAGACCCTTATCCAGTGATTGCTTGATCTGGACATCTCCCTTACTCCAAATATGTTTCTATTGGGGTTAGTTCCCCCTAGGTTAACCAGGCTAGCAAAGCTATTAGTATCTCACATCCTGACAGCGGCAAGGTGCTTGGTAGCTCTTCACTGTAAAAGACAGTCGCCACTGACCCCCATTGAGCTATACACTGGGATAAAAGATTATTGGACATGGTGGAACAACATAATGTGGTGTGGGAGCCCTGGCGCTCAAAAGAGGATCCCCCATGAGGCCCCACAGCCCTCTATTTAATTTTGTATATGCCAGTATAGATATTGACAACTGCAGCTTTTTGGACCTCCTGTAGCTTTGTGTTTTAATTTGTATGCTGTTTTGGTCTCGTGATGCCCAGAGTCTGTTCTTTTTTTTCCTGTTATGCCAAAGAAAAATTTTAATAAAATTGTTAATTATAAAAATTAAAAAAAAACATTCAAATGAAAATCGAACAGAAGTCCAAATTTCTCATCTCTTCACTAGATTGAGGGTAGTGACATAGCAAGCATTTAAGCCAAAGCACCAAAATCAGAGCCAGACACCCAACTTTTCACGTAGTAGAGGTCTGCAATGATGGTCTCCATAATTCTCTTATGGCATGCTTCTTTTAAGATAAGATATGTCAGCACACTTTGCAGGAAGCCAGATAGAGGTACTAATGTTTGCAGGTTGATAACAGTTTTATAATGACTGACTTTGTTAAAGTGAGTGAGTTAGAGGTAGGGTCTACAGATCAAAGGGTACCTTGCCAGGGCCTGTAGCTTACACATATATTTGCAAATTCGTGCAACTAAACCCCTGTTTTTAAACGCATACTGTTAGACAGGTTAATCTGGTCGCAGGCTGGTTGGTAAGTAGAGCTTGGAATTTTTCCAAGGATTTTTTTTTTGTCTTTTGTTTGATTAAAATGACACTAAACTTATATTGCTTTTATATTAGTTTATAAAAAAATGTGTTTAAAGTTGAATGCACCTTCGATGTCTCAAACGCAAGCTTTTTTTTTTTTTTTTTATTTTCTCCTGCTGTTCACAGACTTCCTGTTCTAGGGTGGCTACATTTGTTCTACATGCCCCCCTTAAGTTATATGAATGTAGCCACACTTTACTGCTTGCCCCTGAGATAGACTACACATCTATGTGCAGATGCATTCAGTGTTGTGCAAATTGTATACATGTAGTGGAGCATGTGACTAGAAATAATGGGCACTACTCACTCTACACTAGTAGCGGTGTGGTTAATCAGTGGAGGATTGGGAGCATGCACAGGATAAAAAAGAATCCTGGAAACAACAAATGGGACTTTAAAATAACACAGCTCCTTAGTATATTAGAATGATTGATGTAAAAATGTTAGTTTAATGTCACTCTAAGTGTTTTAAATGTTTTAACCTGGAGTGTTTTGTTTCCAACAGGTGCCCAAACAGAAGTATAAAATTTCTACTAGAACAAACAAGGTGTATGATATCACAGAAAGAAAGGTAATACCTACAGGTTAGATTAATGCTCAGTGTTTTTTAAGCATTATAGCTGAGCTCCAGACAGATTGCTAAATACATATATAGGTACTGTTTTACCAGACAATGGATTTGTTATCCAGTGCAGGCAGCTTTCTTATGCAGACACTGGTGCCAGGCAGCATAGCCAGAACTGAGTCCGTCACGGCCGCTACAGCAGAACTTAGACACTCCAAGTTTTCGTGATTGGACAATGAAGTAGAACTGATTGGTTGCCGTGCGCAGCTGCTCCAGATTTTGTGTACTCCAGTTTTTAATAAATTCTCCCACAAGCCCAAACTTAATATAACCCTAAGGCTGTCCCTGATATATAAAGTGGTTGTAACCCTAACAGGGTTTGAGGCACGAGATATAGCACACTGCTTTTGTCATGTCAATTGTCCTTTTCTATGTTGTACAATACCTGCCTGTTTTGGTCTTCCCCGTTTAAACTAACCACATTTATCATAGCTGCTGAACGTGATCAGATTACTTGCCTCCATCATCCAGCTCTCTCCTCAGCGTCTACATCTCCCCTACTCCCTCTCCCTGTCATTTCCATAGTCTGTGTGAACCGTGAAGCCGATCTCTTCCCCCCTCCTCCTGTCTTGAGTAATACTATTCTCTGCAGCTGCTCCTGTGTTTGTAACAAAACATCTATTAATTACTTTGATCCTCTCTGTTTTAGGTTTTTGTTAATACAGTGTGTGTTTAGGGAAGCACAGATACCGTTTTTTTAACCGGCGAGTGCGAGTACCAATACTTTCACCGATACATATGAATGGGCTCAAATCGCACTGCAAAGAATCGCATGCATTTTGAACAGGTAAATCGATGCGATTCCTGCCTGAATTACATGCGGTTTCTCGCAACTGCTCCTGTGTGAACCCATGCTGAAATCACTGTGACAAGCCTTGGTTCATACAGGAGCAGTGCGGGAAAACGCATGCAATTCGGACAGGAATCGCACCATATTCATGTTCAAATAGCATGCGATTCTTGAGTCAATTTATTTTGCATGGGCTCGAAGTCCAGCTCAAAGGTATCGGTTTCAGGTATCGTAGCATTTTTAAGAGTAGGAGTACTCGTGAAAATATTTGGTATTGGAGAAACCCAAGTGTGGGTGTGTTTTCTTAAAATTATAATACTACATGTCTTCTTTGCACAGTGCTGCATTGCAGTCACGTGTCCTCCCTCTGCCATCTTGCTTACATCAGAAGGGAATCTCAGCCCCTCCCACTGTAGTCTCTTAGATTGGGAAGGAAAGCAGAAGGAGGACACATGACTACACAGCAGCGCTGTGCAAAGAAGGCATGTAGCATTATAATTTTAAGAAAACACACACACTGCACTAAGCGTGGACCTATAGCAGAGAGGTTCAAAGTAATTAATAGATATGACTTTACAACCACTTTAACTCACTCCACGCCCAAGTTCTAAATTGGCACTCAATAAATAAATAATATATATATATGACAGTATTATGTGCAGGTCAGTCTACGGCTGTCACACTTGAGCTGCCTATAGATAACATTGTTTTTTTTTTTTTGTTAAAAAAAATTTCAAAGGCACTCTTCTAAGGGGGTCTCCTTTTTGTTAAGTTTTCCTGTAATCTAATATGTTATTTTATGTAACGTGTATGTGTGTGTGTGTGTATATATATATATATATATATATATATATATATATATATATATATATATATATATATATATATATATATATATATATATATATATATATATATATATATATATATATATATATATATATATAGTTTCTCTTTTTATCCTTAACTTGCTTTGAAAATAATGTGTTTAAAACAGCATCCCTCCCCTGACTTCCAATCATTCCTTTTTAAACATAAAATAGTGTCCCCATGCCCAAAGTAAGTTTAAGCGTGTAAATATTAAGGTTTAAATATTCTAAGTAATCAGGCAGAATGTTTTCTTTCAGAAAATAATTTTTAGTCCTTAAGAGTGTCTTCTGAAAATGTATGTTGTTAGATTAAGGGTTAGGTATGGATTGTAGATAATAACAATATGGCTTCAGTGTTTCTGCAGTGATTTTTGCTACCGAGCATCTAAATACTATGAAGCTCAGATTCCTGAAACTCCACTGTGGTCACGAGATGTAGAGAGGTAATTGAATGGTGTTTTGTGAAGGATCTGTAAGGTTCTGTTCTCATCTGCGCAGGTGCAACTGCGTGCATGTGTTTTGTGTGTTGCGTTTTAGGGCAGCCAATTCATTTCAGTTGGCTGCTCTACAGTCAGGTCCATAAATATTGGGACATCGACACAATTCTGATCTTTTTGACTCTATACACCACTGCAATGGATTTGAAATGAAACAAACAAGATGTGCTTTAACTGCAGACTTTCAGCTTTAATTTGAGGGTATTTACATCCAAATCAGGTGAATGGTGTAGGAATTACAACAGTTTGTATATGTGCCTCCCACTTTTTAAGGGACCAAAAGTAATGGGACAATTGGCTGCTCAGTTGTTCCATGGCCAGGTGTGTGTTATTCCCTCATTATCCCATTTACAAGGAGCAGATAAAAGGTCCAGAGTTCATTTCAAGTGTGCTATTTGCATTTGGAATCTGTTGCTGTCAATTCTCAATATGAGATCCAAAGGGCTGTCACTATCAGTGAAGCAAGCCATCATTAGGCTGAAAAACAAAACAAACCCATCAGAGAGATAGCAAAAACATTAGGTGTGGCCAAATCAACTGTTTGGAACATTCTTAAAAAGAAAGAGCGCACCGGTGAGCTCAGCAACACCAAAAGCCCTGGAAGACCACGGAAAACAACTGTGGTGGATGACCGAAGAATTCTTTCCCTGGTGAAGAAAACGCTCTTAACAACAGTTGGCCAGATCAAGAACACTCTCCAGGAGGTAGGTGTATGTGTGTCAAAGTCAACAATCAAGAGAAGACTTCACCAGAGTGAATACAGAGGGTTCACCACAAGATGTAAACCATTGGTGAGCCTCAAAAACAGGAAGGCCAGATTAGAGTTTGCCAAACAACATTTAAAAAAGCCTTCACAGTTCTGGAACAACATCCTATGGACAGATGAGGCCAAGATCAACTTGTACCAGAGTGATGGGAAGAGAAGAGTATGGAGAGGGAAAGGAACTGCTCATGATCCAAAGCATACCACCTCATCAGTGAAGCATGGTGGTGGTGTCATGGCGTGGGCATGTATGGCTGCCAATGGAACTGGTTCTCTTGTATTTATTGATGATGTGACTGCTGACAAAAGCAGCAGGATGAATTCTGAAGTGTTTCAGGCAATATCTGCTCATATTCAGCAAAATGCTTCAGAACTCATTGGACGGCGCTTCACAGTGCAGATGGAGAATGACCCGAAGCATACTGCGAAAACAACCAAAGAGTTTTTAAGGGAAAGAAGTGGAATGTTATGCAATGGCCAAGTCAATCAACTGACCTGAATCTGATTGAGCATGCATTTCACTTGCTGAAGACAAAACTGAAGGGAAAATGCCCTAAGAACAAGCAGGAACTGAAGACAGTTGCAGTAGAGGCCTGGCAGAGCATCACCAGGGATTAAACCCAGCGTCTGGTGAGGTCTATGCGCTCCAGACTTCAGGCTGTAAATGACTGCTAAGGATTTGCAACCAAGTATTAAAAAGTGGAAGTTTGGTGGATGATTGTTAATCTGTCCCATTACTTTTGGTCCCTTAAAAAGTGGGAGGCACATATACAAACTATTGTAATTCCTAAATCATTCACCTGATTTGGATGTAAATACCCTCAAATTAAAGCTGAAAGTCTGCAGTTAAAGCACATCGTGTTTGTTTCATTTCAAATCCATTGTGGTGGTGTATAGAGCCAAAAAGATTAGAATTGTGTCAATGTCCCAATATTTATGGACCTGACTGTATGTGCAAGCTTCGCACCAAAGAAGTGCAAGCAACTTGGTCCTATCGCTCACATTTGCAGGATGCGTTGGGGTGCCATTAACATCTAATAGCACTGCCGCACACATGCAAAAAGGATTCACTTTTTTTGTGCATTGCGGAAATGCATGTGATTTTCCATACATTCAAATGTGAACCTAGCCTAAGAAATGTTTTGGTAGTGGTGGCTATTTTTTCATACCTAGGGGACAGAAGGCAACAGTCTATCTAATGTCCAGAATCTTAGTGAATATGGTGAAATTTCACTTTGCAAAGGATAGCCAATATCCTGCAAGGAAAATTAAAAAAAAATGCATTTTTGCTTGCACATGTCTGGATGATATAAGTCAGCAGAGCGAGCATCACCACATTCACTAAGCTCCTGTGTTCTCCCTTCTCATTTCATAGACAGCTGTGATATGGTAAAAGAAGTAACCGGTTGCTGATAAGAGAGCAAGACAGAGAGAGTATTAGAATTGCGCCCGTCCGGTACAGGATATATGCCTGTCAAAGCAACAGGGGAGATGATTCCTACCATGGCATGTATATCCCCCTGGCAACTGCCTCTGCCGTCAAAGGACGTAGAGGTTTAGGGATGGTAAAAATGCAGCTCGACTGCAGGGTTTTACTGCCCCTAAACCCCCGCAGTCCAACCCCCCCAACTGCTAGTGTGAACAAGCCCTAAAATTTGTTTCTACATAGAACTTCTGTAAGGGAATTATTACAGCACTTCCAGACAGCACCTCCTTTTTCACCTCCCACTAACGCTGAGTATGTAAATAGAATGGCAGAAATTAGTGATGTATCCGCACAACGGAAATAAGTGGATAGAGATGAAGTGTTGGACTGCTGCCTCCACAGACGTAATCACCACCGGAGTGGAGAAAACAGAAGGTGAATAAAGGGTTAATATATGGGTGTGGAGCTGTCCTAAAATGAGTGAGCTAATTCCATAAAGCTAACATGTGAACCATATATAAAAAACACATATGAAACCATATAAAGAGTGATCCACTTTAGGTGGGGGGGAGGGGAGAAGGAAAGGGGAAAAATTGCAACTAGTAAAGCTAAAGTGACTTGTGCTCCATACAATCAATAAAATGTCAAACACATATAATACGTGACTTGTGCACACTGCAGCTGAAGTGATGTTTATACAATCCTTATAGATTGCTTGACATTGAAAGTTATGTTGTTCTCAAACATTTTATAATGAGCTGTATGAATAGACTGTGACTTGTGCTCAGTGCAACATAAGTGATAATAAACAGTCCTTATAAATTTCTTGGCGTTTCATTTAAAATTAAGCAGGTATATCCCACACGCATCTGTTGCTTGTATTTATTTATGGTGACCTGGTGCTTGTGTCTCGTATTGTGATCATGCAGACACTCACCAGCTTCCTTAACCCCTGCGGGGGTAACACGCAGTCACAGTGTATGCCACTGTGCGGCAGTCCTTTAACGCTTTCAGGATCAAGATGACGTTTAAACATAAAGGAAAGAGGAGATTCCCATCGTGTAAAACCATAAACACTTTTTATTTAGAGTAGATGACAGAGTGGTACTCTGCATCTTAGTAGTGGTACTCTACATCTTAGTAGTTTAAAACAGGCAACCAAATGTCATCAAGAAATAGCGTCAGGTTCAAAAAGCTGTATTCACTGAGAGATGATGCAAGGCGTCAGATTTAGGCCACGCCCTGCGCGTTTCGTCAGGACGTCTACGGGCGTGTGACCATTGCCTCACCTTCCCACCCTTTTATACTGTGCGGTGTTTGCTTTGCGCTTGCGTTCCAAAAAGCTTCGGCGGCCAATTTGTCTAAGATTTTTGCAGACCGAAGCCCGCGGCCATTTTTCCTGTGATTTTTGCGAACCGACGCCGCGTGGAAACAAACTATGAAGTGACCATTTGTCTACAGTTTTGCAAACCGAAGCCCGCGGCCATTTTTCTTATTTATACGGACCAAAGCCACGTAGCATTAGACTATGGAGTGACACCATAATAACAAATGTGCCCCTGATATTTGTGTCACCAATTTGCTGATGAAATAAGTGTGTTAATTTTATTGAAAATAAACATTTATTTATTCACCGCACATTATAACCGGATGCTTAATGTTACCTGACGTTACACAACAAATATGCATAAAATAACAATTGCAAAAATATAAAATATAATAAAACCATATACATTTTTAGGTAAATAAAAGCTGAAAATACCCTAAAGGGATGGAACGAGAACGACTTTATTCAGGGAATGGATGAATTATTTGGAAAACTTAGGGCATTACATTCTATGTTTATACAGTCAACTATGTATGTATAGTAAAATGTTTATCATGTCAACTATGATAAACATTTTGGTCACTTCATAGTTTGTTTCCACGCGGCGTCGGTCCGCAAAAATCACAGGAAAAATGGCCGCGGGCTTCGGTCTGCAAAAATCTTAGACAAATTGGCCGCCGAAGCTTTTTGGAACGCAAGCGCAAAGCAGGCACCGCACAGTATAAAAAGGTGGGGAGGTGAGGCAATGGTCACGCTCCCGTAGACATCCTCTGACGAAACGCGTAGGGCGTGGCCTAAATCTGACGCCTTGCATCATCTCCCAGTGAATACAACTTTTTGAACCTGACGCTTTTTCTTGATGACATTCGGTTGCCTGTTTTAAACTACTAGGATGTGAGTACCACTCTGTCATCTACTCTAAATAAAAAGTGTTTATGGTTTTACGCGATGGGAAGCTCCTCTTTCCTTTATGTTTAAACGTCATCTTGATACTGAAAGCATTAAGGATTGCCGCACAGTGGCATACACTGTGACTGCGTGTTACCCCCGCAGGGGTTAAGGGAGCTGGTGAGTGTCTGCATGATCATAATACGAGACACAAGCACCCGGTCACCATAAATAAATACAAGCAACAGATGCGTGTGGGATATACCTGCTTAATTTTAAAGAAACGCCAAGAAATTTATAAGGACTGTTTATTATCACTTATGTTGCACTGAGCACAAGTCACAGTCTAGTCATACAGCTCATTATAAAATGTTTGATAACAACATAACTTTCAATGTCAAGCAATCTATAAGGATTGTATAAACATCACTTCAGCTGCACTGTGCACAAGTCACGTATTATAAGTGTTTGACATTTTATTGATTGTATGGAGCACAAGTCACTTTAGCTTTACTAGCTGCAATTTTTCCCCTTTCCTTCTCCCCTCCCTTCCCCCCCACCTGAAGTGGATCACTCTTTATATGGTTTTATATGGTTTCATATGTGTTTTTATATATGGTTTTCACATGGTAGCTTTATGGAATTAGCTCACTCATTTTAGGACAGCGCCACACCCATATATTAACCCTTTATGTAAATAGAATATCTTTGTATCCAAATTTTCTCTGTTTTTGTGCACAAAATAGAGATTTTTTTAAAGCACAACTTTACCCATGACAACTTGATAAAAAGTAATGTTCTTTAGCAAGGAACATACTTTCTACATTAATAATTATCCTACCGAAATGAGTGTGTGCTGTAAATTGCCTCCAGCATTGCTCCTGTTTCTTCTTGCTGGAGGCTGCCATTTTGCTGAAGCCCAGAGCCCCTGAGCAGCCGTAAACTCTTAGGCTGTCAGCAGAACGGCCTCTAGATTTTCAGCACAGTACCCAAAAATAAAGAGCAACTGAGCATGTGCAGAGCAGGGTGAGACAGTGCATTACTGGGTTTTACACAGTATAGGCACTTATGTTTAATGTTTTTACATAGATATACCTGCAAAAGGGGCCAGCCTGAAGTAATTTAACAGGGCTTTAATTACTAGGCTCCCTGAGAGAGATCACAAGGCAATTGGAATACATCAAAAACTAAAATATTGGATGTGCGGATATCGAGGAATGTATTAAATATCTACAACCCACTGGTATGGATATAAGCGTGTTGCCTATCTTCATCAATGCTGTTAGTCAATAGCAGTTACTTGTGGCAAATTGATATGGATCATCTCTTGGATTAGAGTATTATAATCTTCAAAATAAATTCCACCTAAGACAAGGATTTTATGAGAGTGATTTATTTGCTTACATACAAGAATTAAAATCCATAAAGCAAAGTGAAAAAAATGAATTTTACTCATTTTACAGAATGCAAAATCTCAACTTTTTTGGCTAGTTTTACCTAACCAGACTGCAGTTACTAAATTCAACCACATGATGGTGCTAAAGGGTCATCATTTCAAATAGTGCTGATCCTACACTCCTCTAGTAGACTGATGCAGGGCTATTCTTCTAACCTCCCAATAGATATAAATGTATACCCATGCAGGATTTATTTGTGTAAACCTAGGAAAACGCATAACCTCCACATTTACTAACACATTCTCTACTTTATTTTCTAGTCCACCAGTCATTAAACTGCTGAAGGAGGGGAAGAGGTATGTTCCCGTGCAAAATTTGCTCACTGCTAATTTTATTACCAATTTATCAGATAGATTTTTTGCATTATACTCTAATTTTATGCAGAATATACTGTATTCATATATGGTGTATCTATTGGTGGAGAAATGTATATAGCTGCTATAAGAGTGCATATTTATAACGTAATTCAAACAAAAGCCCTGAGAAAGTCATTTGCAAAATGTATTTATAAATCAGCAGTACAGTTTTGCTAGCGAGTTTCATCCATAACTGCTACGGCTGAAACCCATTAGTAGGACTGCCCTCCTGCTGTACTTTTATGAAGATGTTTGTGCAATATATCAAAAAATATTCAGATGACTTGTGCCATCTGAAGGTTTTTTTCTTTTGGATTTATTATATTGTACTTGGGTGAAGAGAAGCCTTGGACCTACCTCTGGTGATCCCTGTAAGCCTTGATGAGATGCAGAGGTAGAGTGATAACACTCTTTTATTTGCTTTTTATAAAGTAGTTTAATAATTCACCTCAAGCCTATAAACCTCAATATTTCTGTGCTGCAAAATAAATTCTTCCTCCTTCACTTTTTTTTGGAGCTAGCTTAGGCCACCAAACTATGAATATAAACAAAAGAAAATGTGCAGTGCAGTTAAAAAAATCCGTAGAGACCAAAAATTTTAAAACATCAGTATTTTGTTTCTATACTTTGCTGTAATTAACCACTTTACTACCAGATTTTTTTAATGGTTATATCCTAGATTGCAAATAAGTCATAGGTTAGTAAAGAATATAGTGCAGAAATATTCGTACAAGAATAGTAAAGTGACTACATTGTATCAATGATGTTATTGCAAGATTGAAGTATAAATAAATCAAAAATAAAAGTAAATCATAAATAAAAGTATAAATAAATCACAGTTTTATGCAGTGGCTGGATAGACAAAGTCTTAGTATAGCTAATAGTTCGACATTGGGGAATACGAAATAGAGGGAAGGGAAGAGGATAGTCAGCATAAGAGGAAAGAGGGGGACAAAAAGAAATACAAGAGAGCGGTGGTCCAGGACCACCTACAAGCCAAATAGGCTTCAGTCCTTTCCAGCTGAAAGAAAAATGCATAAGCCACGGATATCAAACAGCTGAGTATTTTCGTATTGTACCAGGTACCCTGTCCTCCAGCTTCTCATGTAACATACAGTAGTTTGTATGGTCTGACTTTTTGTTTCGGCTATGGAGAGAGTAGGTGTCTATCATGCTATGCCAATTGTCTGTTTAGCAGCAGCAGGAACATGGATCATTAGCTTAAATTGCACCTTCAATAGATCAGGGGGTCTAATACAAAGAAGAGGAGGTATTCTGCCTTTAGAGGGATATCCTGTCTCATCAGCATGATGAAAAGACTGCTGACCAAAATTGCTGAACTAGTGGACAAGTCCACCATATAGGAAAAAAGGTTCCTAATTGTCCACAACCTTGGTATGGGGATAACCAGGAACAAATCTGGCAATTCTAGCAGGCACTGAAAACCACTGAGTCAAAATCTCGCAGTTGGTTTCTACTACAAAATCATTACAAGAGCAAAATTTCACTGTGTGCCATATATGGGACCAATTAGTTGCTTCCCGGGTATATCCCAAGGTCTATTGCCCACTGATGAGTGTAAATTTGGAAGTTGCGATGCAGAGTGCCTTGAAAAAGCATTCATACTCCTTGACATTTTCCACATTTTGTTATGTTAAAACCAAAAACCTAAATGTATTTTATGTGATAGAGCAACACAAAGTGGCACATAATTGTGAAGTGGAAGGAAAATGATACATGGTTTTCAAATTTTTTTACAAATAAATATGTGAAAAGTGTGGGGTACATTTGTATTGAGCCCCCCCAGTCAATACTTTGTAGAATCACCTTTCAATGCAATTAAAGCTGCAAGTCTTTTTGGGGATGTCTCTACCAGCTTTGCACATCTAGAGAGTGACATTTTTGCCCATTCTTCTTCGCAAAATATGCCAAGCTCTGTCAGATCAGATGGAGAGCGTCTGTGAACAGCAATTTTCAAGTTGTGCCACAGATCTCAATTGGATTTAGGTCTAGACTTTGACTGGGCCATTCTAACACATGAATATGCTCTGGCTGTTTGTTTAAGGTCGTTGTCCTGCTGGAAGGTGAACCTCCGCCCCAGTCTCAAGTCTTTTGTAGACTCTAACAGGTTTTCTTCTAAGATTGCCCTGTATTCGGCTCCATCCATCTTCCCATCAATTCTGACCAGGTTCCCTGTCCCTGCTGAAGATCTCCCAGTACAGAGTACCTGTCACTGCCTAAAAGTTAAAGAGGTGGTGTCAAATATAAAGTAAAAAAAAAAGAAAATTAAAGGTGCCCCCCCCCCTTGTGCTCATGTACAAAATGCAAACACATACACAGGTCCCACACACACATGCACATGGTAATCCACACAAGTGAGGTATTTCTGCCAACGTCAGTGAGAGCAATAATTCTAGCACCGGACCTACTGTTTAACTCTACACTGTTAACTTGTAAAGGCTTTGAAAGTGCCACCTATGGAGATTTTTACTATAGTACTAAGTACTATAGTTTGTTGCTATTCCAAGAACATGCGAAATTGTAAAGTGTTACATGTTTGGTATCTATTTACGTGACAAACCATCATCTTTTATATTTTACCACACAATTGGGTATTATATTTTTGTGTTTCTGTACACTAAAATTCATTAACCACTTCAGCCCCGGAAGGATTTGCCCCCTTAATGACCAGGCCATTTTTTTTGAGATACGGCACTGCGTCGCTTTAACTGACAATTGCGTGGTCGTACGACGTGGCACCCAAAGAAAATGATGTTTTTTTTTTCCCCGCATATAGAGCTTTCTTTTGGTGGTATTTGATCACCTCTGCAATTGTGTGTTTTTTTTATTTATTTTTTTTTTTTTGCACTATTAACAAAAAAAGAGCGACAATTTTGAAGAAAAAAAAAAACAAGATTTTTTAAGTTTTTTTGCTATAATAAATATCCCAAAGTTAAAAAAAAACGAAACTAATTTTTTCATCAGTTTAGGCCAGTATATATTCTTCTACATATTTTTGGTAAATAAAATCGAGACTATGGACAAATTGGACACTTTGGACACATTTTTTGGACCATTGACATTTATACTGCGATCAGTGCTATAAAAATGCACTGATTACTGTGTAAATGTCACTGGTAGGGAAGGGGTTAACACTAGGGGGCGATCAAGGGATTAAATGTGTCGTCCCCCCCCGTTTGTTTCTTATTGTGGAGGGATGAGATTTACTAGAGGAGAAGCCAGATCATTGTTCCTAGCTAGTAGGAACAGGCGATCTCTCCTTTCCTGACAGAACGGGGATTTGTGTGTGTATATACACACAAATCCCCGTTCTGTCCCTTGTGCCCCTCGATTGCACGTGGCCGACGGTCATTGCGGCCATGTGCATCGGCTCCCCCTATGGCGGCGCGCGTGTGCCTGCTCTAGCTATTTAAAGAGCCAACGCATAGCTACGGTGATTTGCAGGAGAGAGCCGACCTGCCGCAGTAGACTGACAGCAGCTGGTCAGTTAGTGGTGGTTTTTTGTTTTTTTTTTTATTTTATTTTTTTCTCACTGCACAAATATCACTGTACATAGAGGCCTTTGCTTTCAAAAATATATAATGTTTTGCTGTTCTAAGTGATTATTTAGTAAAAAACACACATTTTTCCATGTATGTGAAAAGTGTAAGGCTGGGTTCACCGTTATGTCGGATGCCGCTCGCAGCAGGGGTCCGGTGCGTCCCTGTACTTCGTTTCAGGGACGAATCGGGCCCTAATTTTTGCTCGAGTTCGGACCTGAAACTGAGCCAAAGACGCACAGGACTCCATTGAGAGCCAGTCACAATCTCCTGTCATGTGAATTGGATGCCGGGAAACCAAGTGTGAACTGAGCCTCAGCATTGGCTGGGGCAGCAAGCAGTTAATCTTCAAATTACATAATAGAAGCATTAAAATCTTTTATGCTACTACTTTCTGGTGCACTAGACTCATGACAGTTCTCCAGCCTTCTAAAAAAAAAAAAAAAAACTCACACCAGGCACTGCTTGTAGGCTACTAGAAGACTGAATGAAGCTTGACTTAGAGTCTCTGAGAATCATTGAGAATGAATTACTTCACAGTACAATTAGCTATAGAGGTTAGTGATGGCTTGTTTTAAATGTCTTTTTCTTTATAAAAATGCAGCGCTTTCATAAATGAATAAAAGTGCACGTAAAGTTCATTTTCCTTTTAAGAAAATCACAACTTGATGGGGTGAGCAGAAACAGATCTAGAGACCGCCACCTCCAACATGAACACACACAGCTTCTTACCGAATGTAGTTGACCACCCTATTACAGAGGGTCAAACACACACGTGGTCCCCAGGCAACTCCAAAGATGGTCCCCTTCCTCCGCCACCCCGTCTTATACATTTTTTCCAGATCCTAGTGGTCACGCCAGAGATGTCTCTCGAACAAGCACCCCGAGGTCCGCAATTTATCTCTCAATGAAACAAATAAGGCCTCCTTATAACATAATATGTTTTAAAGTGCAATTTAATTAAAGTATAAACAGCCACTTACATAAGCTCCAGTTAAAATCAGCATTGAGAATCACTTAGGAAAGCTTCCAACCTAAAAGATGGGCGCTTTGTTTCCGGTGCCGCGATAACGTCACTTTTTTTGGGATGTCGCACATGACATTTTATTTAGTTCTGTTCATTGCAGCGTCATGATGTAGTAGTCTGAAAAAAAGTAGCGCATGCTTTTTATTTTCAGAACACACTGGGCAGGGCTGACAGACAGGAATAACAATATGTAGAGAAGGAAATGGTGTATTTGAAAGCACATTGGCAGTTGTGCTGTAGTGATGCAAAGCAGGTGGTGCCACAGTCAGATGTCCCACAATCACATTGCTTAATGAAAGTAGAGCTATATTTTAATCACAACTTTAAAAGGCTTTTCAAAGTGTATTGCCCTTCATCATGCAAACGGTTTTAATTACGACACCAGCCATAGTTCAGAATAGATGTATATAGACCAACCAGAGAGAATCCCATCACATTGCGCAAAATCGCCACTCCCACATAATAATTTGCATCAGTTAACTTACCTAGTGAGTGATCACTATGTACCTTCATATCACATGTAGATCAGTAGACACTGTTGGGGTCTAAAGCTGGCCATAGATTACTCATTTTTTATTATTTTTTTTCAAACGGGCCGAATGAAAAAAATTGAACAGATTCCTCCATTCACACCAGTGAAGTGGATGAGGGAATCCTCCCCGCTGGGGAATTGCATTCTGACAGCAGGACTCTCAACTGTCAAACTGCACTGATCAGCAGCTACAGCCAGCTGATGATTGACAAAAGTCAATCAAATTCTGTCAAACACATTGATATTCAGCTGGTCCTTGCTGAACGTGCCAAATGTTGATCCATCTGTGGCCAGCTTAAGACTGTTTCCCATACTATGGGTAGGTCTATTACAAAGGGTATCTAGAAAAGCTTCCCAAGAGGATATCTGACCATGCTTGTAGCTCTGAGAAAATGTGTCATGGTGTTCTACCACAAAGATAGGAACTGAGCCTTACATTACTTGACTAAGGAGCCCAACCACAGCCTACATGGTATAAAAGAGAAGTTGAAGGTATCACTGAAGTACTTGTAGTTAATAGTGTTTGAGCGGCTTTTGTGTCTGCTGAAATATTGACCATATGCACTTCCATATTACCACTTGCTAGAAGACTTAATAAAAAATAGTTTAAGGTCTTTAACACAATGTACCATTTTCATTTTGGATAGAGTGGGGAGGAATAAAACCCCTCACATTTTCCCTCCCTTGGCCCATTTGAACAATTTTGCCTTTAATTCCTGTCCTATACACAGAGCAGAAAATGAGGACATTTTTTCAAAGTGAGGAAAATTTTTCTTAGACAGTTCAGATGAATATTTTGGCTTTTCCTACACTTTCAGTTCCTGGAACAGTGGTCACCAGGACTTCCAATTGGGGGGGATTCACCCTATGTGTGACACCAACAGCAATAAAACTTGACAAGGGCTGTAAACTTTTTACCACTGTAGCCAAAACTGAAAAAAAAGTTTTTCTGTGGATTGACTTTTGATATGTACAGAGCGCACAAAAGGTGTGATGTGGCTGAAAACTCACTTTTTAAGTGGATCCTCACAGAAGTTACCCCCTGGATTCTTGAATACTGCGGTAGCGATCTCCTCATAGGTTCTCACCCTCCTACTGTCTACCTTGGATTCATGCTTATCGACCAAGTCAGGGGGTTTCCACCCCTCCTTGGTGATAAGTACACATTGGAGATTTAGTTGGCTACACATGCACTAAACAAATACTCCAGCACCAGCTTCGATAGTGACCAAAAGACTAAAATGATTATATGCCTGATACCAGTCATGTGCATTTAGGGTAGATTTAGACATGTGTCTAAATGTCCCTTTCCTCTGAAGCCCAATCCCTGTTCAGAACACGCTTCAGAGGCTACTTGCAGGCGGTGAAGAAGTGATGATACGCCTCCTCACTGCCTGTTTTAACCCCATTTTATGCAGACAAGCGTGCCACAACCTCTGCACTGTGCGGCATTTTCAGCGCTTCCCCATTTACTTGAATGTGTAGCGTTCAGTGGGTTTGCTGCCCATGGCTTGTAAAAACCCCCATGTGTTGCTTATTGCAGCTTGGGGAGGGGCGTAGTTGTTGGATGGCAGAAACGCGGCTGAACCGCACATTTTTGCTACCCCCACAACTGCAGGTCTAAATGAAGCCTTGGTGTTGCATATGATGATAAGATATGTTTAAGAAAAAAAATCTATGCAAACCTTTTTTAAATGTGATCTTAGTGGTTCTGGCAACATTCAAAAGAATAGGTGTTTTTTGTCTGACAGGAATACGAAGCTTACAATTAAAAGGCTTAATATTCCTCATTTTTGTAATGTAGTTTATCTGACAGCATGCAGGAAGATTACATTGTAACAACTGCAGTAGCAATTGTTTGATTTTGAAGATGATTGATATTTTTACATGGTCCAAGCTGACCGAGAACTGACCAATCAGCAGTCATATGATTGCTTAGTTTTAGGGCTTAGAGCTGGCAGGGGGACAGCTGCAGCGTTACAGCAATGCTGCAGCATAGGAGTATGTATGTATGTATGTATGTATGTATGTTTCACGTACCTTGGTTGGGGGCTGAAGTGATGAGAGGGATTCTCCTTGTGGCTCTGGTCTGAGTACCCTGAGTGTGGAGACGGGCACAAAGTAGCATAGGTGCCAGTAATCAGGTAGCAGAAGTTTAATAGAAGTCAGTATTTGTAGCTGTTGACGTTTAATTATTTCAGAAACCACTGTAGCTCCTCTTTCAAACTGTCAGAGAAGCAATACTGGCCCAGAATAAAGAAATGAGCGTCCAGAGGAAAGTTTCTGAGCAAGGACATGGCTTATTTTAGCTGAAATTATTAGCTAAAATCTAAAAGTTTCTTTTTTAATACTTGAGTTAGATATGTGAAACCAACTATTGGTACATACAGTATATAAGAAAACCAAATTTGTGTATATATACTGGCGATATACATGTATATCCCAATAATCAAAAGCATTAATAAGTGAAATAGTTGAATAGGCTAGATGGAGCTTTCAGACAAGGTTTATTTTTAGGATTTTGTTTTCAATAAATCTAAAAATGAGTTCTTAATTTATCACCAAATAAAAAAACAAAAAACAAAACATTAATGTCTGTTATCTTAATCCATCAACCTTTGGTGATTAAAGCTCAGAGCACTTCCTGTTTCTTTTTGCAAGGTCAGTTTGTTTGATCGGTATGATTTACTGTGCAGCTGCAGTGAACAAAACCTGTTGAAATCAGACACAAATACATACTGTGTACACAACCTGCTCCCAATATGGCTAGCAAAAAGTCTAAAGTCATATTCATTAAATCTGCTGACAGTTTAATGCCAGATTTGTTTGTGCTGTCTTTGGGGGCCCGTCCATGTCATTCAATACATTTAATGTACTTGTAGTAGATACAGGGCGAAAAATGGGGCATAAATCTGTAACTTGTACTGGTATATTTATTATGGCTGTGATTCCTGCCACATCCCTACTGATGAATAAACAGCGATGTCTCTGCTAGACTGTCATGGTAATATGATGTAGATTTCAATTCTTTTGTGGATAATGGCAGCCAGACATGGTTTATAAAAAAAAATTAGCGTTTTGCTTTACTTGCAACTTCAGCTCTTTGAATAATGGACCTCTTTTTCACTTGTCAACTAGCTGCACATTTGTCATCTGTCTTTCAGTGAGGATATTTGCAGCTTCATTGTCAGTAGTCATTCCTTGTTAAAATATTCCCTAGAAATCAGGGAGAGAAAATAAAAAATGTATCATTTTTGGATTGACATGTTTCGGTTTTGGTCTCTACAGTGGTTCATTAAGATAAGGTCAAAAGAGCACGGGATTTAAAAAATGATACAAAAAAAACAATACTACTGTAAGCGGATGCAGCATCGGTCCAAATCTGCATCTGTCCCCTACCTCTACACCAAGAACTGAGCGATCAGCGGTCTTTGATAGCTCAGTTCTCGGTCTTCAGAGAGCCGGTGATTGTCAGTCACCGGCTCTCTGCTTTGCCGCTTCGGCAATTACTAGAGCACTGGGTTGTGGAGGGGGTGGGAGTGGCTGGCTTAAACTCTCAGCAGAGCACAGATAGGTTGAGCCAGCTGCCGGTCCAGGCATCTATGAGGATCCCAACATTAAACTCCGGATCTTTCCAGAGTCATGACTGGCTAAGTGACGTCAGTGGACAGCAGACTTTTAGCAGAACGAAGTGCACTCCTGTGACCTATAGGACAAACAGGGCCAAAAGAGCTTTTGCCACACTTCTCATTTTAATGCCCATTTTTTCACATTTGCAGTCATTCACAGTGCAGCAGTCCTTGTCTCCATGTCCAGACACCTTTCAATGTTTATAGAGTCAGATTCTTAAAGTGACCCTAAACCAGGGGTGGGCAATTCATTTTTTCAGGGGGCCACATGAGATACTGACTGATGCGGAGGGCCGAACAAAGGTTTAGTGTTCCTCATACTTTTTCCAGTCAAGGCACCCTTTAAAATGCTGCACAAGGCACCCCATTCTAAAATGTCAAAAACGAAACTAATAGTTTTAGATAATGTAGGACACCCAACATTAGAGATGATTTATTCTTCTAAAGCAGAGTTCTCCAAACTTTCGAAACAAAGGGCCAGTTTATTTCCCTTCAAATAGTAGGGGGTCAGAACTGTGGCCAGCGGGGGTAGAAATTTCTCTGGCATTGGTGGGCGTAAACAATGCCATAGGCTTGGTGGTCAGTGGGAGTAAAATAAATTACATCATTGATGTCAATTGGTGGAATAGGCCCCATCATTGGTTTCAGATGGAGGAATAGTGCTGCATCTTTGGTGTAAGTGGAAGGACTAGTTCCTCATATGAGTGGAAGGAATAGTTCCCCAAGGGCAGGATAAAGGCAAGCAAAGGGTCACATCTGGCCCACAGGCCACAGTTTGGAGTCCCTTGTTCTAAAGCAAACACGCCTTTGCACACGCTGTCAGCGCGAGGAAAGAAAAGTCGATAACTGGCTTGTGTTTACATCCTGTGATCAGCTGTCATTGGACACAGCTGGTCACGTGGTGAAGGGGCTTTACTCGGATCTGTGATCAGCTAGGTCTGAAGGACTCGGCAATCACAGAGCATGCCGTAGGGGGCGCGCGGGCAGTGCAATTGTGGGAGGACATCCATGTACACCCTACCGGCAAAGTAAGCCCGCACTGTAGCTTTGTTTTGGCTATAGCCTGGGCAGGAAGTGGTTAAATGTGTGCCTAACCAGTGTTTTTGTGTACACAGTGTGCTGCTTTTACTAAGGGATGTGCTGGATGTTATTCCCTGCTTTGCAGAGAAACAAAATCCAGCACATCCCTGCTAATGGGACGGAGCCCCATTTTGTTTGCATAGGCAGAGCTATGTCCAGTGTGTCTCCTCAGCAATCAGCGGGCTCTGGCGGACATTCATTGGCCGGCTCCCACTGATGGGCTTCTGCTATTACTAATCACAGCAGAAGCGGCATGCCGGCAGTGCTCAGCCCCAGAATTGCGTATTTATACCTGATTCTGCACAAAACAGCTGCCCTGTAACAGTAAATCGGCTATAGGGTGGTCTGCAAGTGGTTAACTGATCTGCCGTTCTGAATGCTCATCTGATCAGGGAGATTATTGGCAGAGGTGCAAGCACTGTAACTGGAAGTATAGAGCCTCAGATTAGAACAGCTGTGATTTTTGCAGATCCTGACCTGGAGTGAAGAACAGGTGCATGGCTCCTGGGGTATGCAGAGTGCAGATATATCTCCTAGGCCAGGGGTAGGCAACCCTAAAGCGGTGGAGATCTACCTGAACAACATGGGAGAGGTCAAAGGTCACCAGGCACAGTGTCGCCCAGTGTTGCCTTCTCACACCAGATTTAAAGTTTGAAGTGAATCAATACATATAGTATAATTAACAATAAAAGTGAATCAACACAGAGACCACTGAAATGAGCATAAATGTCTATAATATCATGTGCTAAACTGACCAGAGTCCATAAAGATGAAAGGAGTCTTCTCAGACAGTGGGGGTGCTTAAACATAGGATGTTGGCTCGAAACTGAACTGCACAGCAACCACAGGTAATGCGTCATGAACATCTGAAGTTGGACACTCTTACCGGATGTTGTGGGACATATCTGCCATATAGCAGTACGTCTGTCAGAGCCTAAGGAGATAGCCTCCCGTGGAATCCGCCAGGTTGTTATCCCTTCGGTCCCGATCTCGAATAGGCAGGGTTGTCCCTTGGGTCACGGTCACCGATAGCCAGAATCGTCACGGATGGCGACTGTCCCCTCACTCACACGCTCTCCTGCTCCAGGCGAGTTCAAAAGGTCAAGGGCAGTCAAATAGATGAAATCATGGAGAAAAAAGAAAAAAAGGGGCTCCACATGGCGTAGATCAAAAAAATAAAAGGATTTTATTGGATAAAAAGCCTTACAAGATAAAAAAAGTGATCACTGAATAAAATAATAGCAACGTGGGAAGCAAACGCCCTACTCGTTTCGACTAAAAAGCCTTCAACTGGGGCATAAACCAACCTCTCCACGTTGCCCATATATATAGACTACAGGCATTGGGTCCACCCCCATCATGGTGGGACCGGAAGTGCACTGTTTAGTACTATAATCCTGATATACTAATCTCACATAGTGTTATTCACATATATGGTGACACAGAGCATTAGAATAAAGAAGAGGGAATCATTCTAGGGTTAAACCAGAACATACACCGTGGAGGGGGCCCCGAACGTCGGATTGCCGAATCGGCTTGCGTTCCAAGCCTCACCTCCACAATGACTGTCACGGTGATTGGTGCGGCTTGCGTTCCAAGTCCTCCGGGCACGTGACCCGGAAGGAGACAACAGTCGGCGAGCAGTGCGCCACTGACATCTCACGCAGCCGTCCACTAGGAGCGTGCGCTCCAAGTCCTGGACGTAACAGGGAAGATGAATGTAAAATAACGGCCAATGGGCAGCCAGCATCCACCCTCACTCATTCCTATGGAGCGTACACTCACAGCCTATTGCGTGAGAGGGAGGGGCGGCCGCTCTCGTATTGATCACATCTGAACCCAAGATAGGACAGAACACTCATGGGCGCGCTAAGCAGCTAACCACTCCCCCTCCTGTCATCTAAAAGCCCCAAGACCAATCGCCCTGGCAACACTAGATGACAACAACGGGGTAGCTCAACCTTAATGACATATCTCGTTCTAGCTGCTTAATCACCAGCCCAAATGGCCAAATAAATAGATTATATATGCACTATCGTTCAGAACATACCCAGCATGGTAGACAGATATAAAGAAACCATCTAATGCAGTACATCCTAGTGTGGAATTAAACTTGCCACGCTAAACATCCAAAATGGCCCAGATCACCCCCCCCCCCGCATATCAGACGAAGTAATGCATGCTCAGGCCACCAAAGGTAAGGGCCGAGCAACGCCACATCATCCAAATGACCCGGGAGGAGCCCAGGGGCCCTATACTAGAAAAAGATGACATTATTGTCCACTGTAATCATGTCATAATGTATCATTAAACAAACAGTGGATAAGCCCACACAAGATGCAATCCCCCTCAATAGAGTGAGGGAGAATTAAATGGTGGGCCAATCGCCTTATCATACATGACAAGACGGTCCCTTACCCAAATGCTGAGATGAAATTAACGAAAAAAAAGGGGGGGGGGTTGTCAGATTATATGGGTAACCACCATAAATCCACACTGGATGATACCGCAAATCAACATTCAATCCAACATAGTTGAATTAAACGATTGGCTAATCCATTAGACATAGGAGTCCGGGATAGGGACATGATATCCCAAATCAATATAATGGGACACAATGATAAAAAAAAGAGAGACATAACTACTAAAATAAACCCAATGTCACTCATAACAACATCCTAATGATTAGACAGAACCAAAAGAGGGGTGGGGGGGTGTCGCGGCGCGGGAACAAAGGCGCCACTCACGCACGGTTAATGAAACTATTAATGTCCCACTCGACATTCATACCGTGCGGTGAGAAGCACCTGAGCTCATATATCCAATAGGTTTCGAGCTGCGACACACCCCTAACACTAGACTCACCCCTCCAATGTGGGACAAATTTAGCAATGATTACAAAAGAAGTACCTGTAGGGTCCCTATTATGACTTTCAAGGTAGTGACGCGGAATGCTGTGCTTAATGCAGCCATTCTTGATTTTAGCAATATGTTCATTGACCCTGATCGAGAAAGTTCTAGTAGTGCGCCCGACATATTGTCTGCCACATGGACATGTGATAAGATAGACAACATGTCAGGTGGCACATGTAGTGAAATGTTTCATACTATACTCCCTGGAGGTCACAGTGGAATAAAAGCTCGTTGTTTTGCGTCTCCCACTTTTATTGTGCAGCCACACATTGCACTTTCTGCACGGGAAATATCCCCTGCAATCATGAAAAAAGAGACAGACCGGGGGGGATCAATAACATTGGGGGCAATTTCCCCCTGAATTGAACGTGCACCCCGGAAAATAATACCAACCCGGTCTGGTAAAACAGGGCCTAGAACACGGTCATTTTTCAGGACCTTCCAGTGCCTGTCCATGATCCTTTTGACTTCTTTGTATTGGGTGGAAAATGCAGTAAAAAAAGATCATTTATAAAGGTTATCACCATGTCCTTTGGGGCGGACAGTCAAAAGTGAGTTCCTATCAACTCCCTCTACTTCCTTAATGGTGCTGTCGAGAATAGAGGGTTCTATATCCCTTTTCAATTAATCTTTCTCTGAGGGTCTGGGACTGTAACTGAAAGTCCTCAGTATTGCTACAGTTACGTCGCAACCTGAGGAACTGTCCCTTCGGGACCGCTTTCAGCCACTGTTGGTGGTGGCAGCTGTCTGTCGGGATATACCCGTTCCGATCAGTGGGCTTAAAAAACGTTTTTAGCACCAGTTGTCTATTAATTATGGATATCTCAAGGTCCAAAAAATGTATAGTCTCAGAGCTAACCTCAAAACATAGAGAGATTTTTCTATCATTAGTATTCAAATGTTTCATATATTCTTCAAGTGACCTGAGATCACCCTTCCATAGGAGGAGGATGTCGTCTATGTACCTAGCCCACAGAACCAACTACAAACTTGGTGCCTAAAAAATGGAGAGCAACTGAGCATGTGCAAAGCAGAGTGGGGCAGTGTAAAACTGGATTTTAAACAGTAAAGACACTTTTTTTTTAAATGTTTTACATAGCTATACCTGCAAACTGAGCCATCCTGAAGTGATTTAGCAGGACTTAATTTGCTGACTAAAGTTCCACTTTATTGTTCATTTCATGCTGTCATTACTGATTGTATTTGATGCCTTTTAAATCTTTTTCTATAGCAAAAAGTTACCTTGCAATATAAAAATATATTAACATCCACAATTCTAAATTTATTTCAGTGGCCATTCTGGAGAGGAAGTCAAACTAGCAGACAGACACCTCAGACCTTCAGAAATTGAGAAACCTAAGCGTGTCATAAAAGATGGTGACTCTAGCTCTTCTGACAGTGAGACAGATGACCGTGCACCAGAACAGGCCTTTGTGTCCACTATTATATCAACCGCGGAACCGAGCTTCGACAAGTCTGAATCTGTACAGGAAAGTCTTCACAATGCACAGCGGGATGAAACTCTTGACATGGTTGATATAAACAAAAATGTGTCAGAAATTGCAGAAAGATTAAATACTTGCAGTATTTTTGATCACCAAAAAACAGTTGATTGTCAGGAAAAAGACTTAGGCCATGCTTCTAAAAAGGCCCCAGTCAACATGGCAGAGAACAGTCAGTCTACAGAGAGCTCCATGGTGGACACTGCTGGTGTGACTCAGAGAGCGGTAAGCAAAACTGGTGCTGAGCATCTCCGAAGATTAATCTCAAAGTCCAGAAGTTCTCAGACAGCACTCAAGGACAAAATTTCTCCAGTGGCAGTCAAAGGGAGCATGCTTGACATCCTCACACAGACACTGAATGAGTGGAAATCAGAAGAGACTTTGAACTATTTCTTTGGAACCAGCTATGTGATAGAACCTCTAGTACCTATTGAAGACGTTCCTATTGCCAGTGACCAGACTGAGGAATTGGATGAAGATGACATTAGCTTTGAAGCCATTAAGGATACCAATTCTGCACGTTTAAATGAGTGTTTACCTTTCCAAAATGACAATAATGTATCAAATCCTCTTCCAGATTTTGGCAAACTTAAGAAAGAAACCAAATGTATGGAACTTCGAGTCCAGGAGTTTTTTAGAGGACAGTATGTTTTGCCTGAAGAGGTAGAAAATGAACGCTTAGAAGAAAGCAAAAGTGCTTCAAAAAAGGTTAGTACTAAGTCTTAAACATGACAAACATTGTTTGAGAATCAAATTATCTGAGTGTTGTATTGTGTGATACGTTAACAAAAGATATACGTGAGCATACGAGGTGTGTCTAGTAACCACTTAAGGGCCGAGCCTCTTTTTGACACTTTTTTTGCTAGAAAAATACTTGGAACCCCCAAACATTTCATATATATTTTTTTAGACACCCTAGAGAATAAAATGGCGGTAGTTGCAATACTTTATCACACCGTATTTGCTCAGCGTTTATTACAAGTGCATTTTTTTTTTGGGGAAAAAATACACTTTTTTGACTTAAAAAAATAAGACAACAGTAAAGTCAGCCCAATTTTTTGTTTATATTGTGAAAGATAGTCACACTTCAAAATTGTGCCGGTCGTGGAATGGTGACAAACGTTGAGCTTTAAAAATTTCTACAGGTTACCCAGTTTTGAGTTAGTGGAGGTCTAGTGCTAGAATTATTGCTCTCACTCTAACGATCGCGGCGATACCTCACGTGTGGTTTGAACACCGTTTTCATATGCGAGCGTGACTTACGTATGCATTCACTTCTGCGCTCAAGCTCGGCGGGTTGGGGTGCTTTAATTTTTTTTTATATTTTTACATTGTCATTCTTTTTAAAAAAAAAAGAAAATTTGGGTCACTTTTTTCATTCCTATTACAAGGAATGTAAACATCCCCTGTAATAGAAAAAAAGTATGACAGGACCTCTTAAATGTGAGATCTGTGGTCAGAAAGACCTCAGATCTCACATTTAGGGTCCTTTCACACTGGGGCGGTTTTCAGGCGCTATTGCGCTAATAATAGCACTGCAAACCGACCCTAAAGTGCCGCTGCTTTCATTCCAGTGTGAAAGCCCCGAGGGCTTTTACACTGGAGCGATGCGCTGGCAGGACGGTAAAAAAAGTCCTGCTAGCAGCATCTTCGGAGCGGTGAAGGAGCAGAGTGTATACCGCTCCTTCACTGCTCCTGCCCATTGAAATCAATGGGACGGCGGGGCTATACTGCCGGCAAAGCGCCTCAGCAGAGGCGCTTTGCGGTGGTTTTTAACTATTTCTCGGCCGCTAGCGGGGGGTAAAACCGCACCGCTAGCGGCCGCATACCGACGGTAAAGCGCCGCTTACAACTTTACCGCCGACGCCCGCCCCAGTGTGAAAGGGCTCTTACACTTGAATGCAATAAAAAAAAAAGTAATGTCTTTTAAAAAAAAACAAAAACAAACAATGCCACTTTAAGACCAATGGACGGAAATGAAGTTTGACGTCGCTTCCATAATCCAATGTTATGGAGCCGAGTGGGGGCCATTTTTCCCTCACTCGGCTCCAGGCCTGTCAGGGGAGAGGACACGGTCGTCTTCGCCGCTACCGACGGCTCCGGTAAGTGGTGGAGATGACCGGGGAGGGGCCCTCTCCCGCCCCCCCCCATAAAAGTGATCTCGTGTCGTATCCACCGCAGAGACCACTATTATGTTAAAGAGGACCGCCCGCTGTTTCTGAAAATACCAGGGTTATGGCAACTAGCTGCTGGCATAACAACGGTATTTAGCGTCAAAATACCAACGTACAGCTACGGCAGTTTGCGGTAAGTGGTTAAATAATGAGACTATTTAAATAGCTCACCTTTATTTATATGTATTACAAATTTAATGCTTGTCCCCTTCAATATATTACCCATTTGCACTAATACATCGCTGCATTCTTGTTTTCCACTGGTCGAAGGCATGCAGAAAATCAATTTCTGTCAGCTGTTTGAAAACATTCGCTGTTTTCTTCTTTTATAGCATCAACTGACTTAAAACGTGTCCCTTTTTTTTAAGCAATGATTTAACTTTTGGGAAACCATTCTCTCTGAATCTCGCTGAATCTTTTGTGCCACTCAAACACGCGTTCACAAGACAGGCTGTCATTCCCATAAGCTGTAGTAAGCATTTGAAAACATTCTGCTGGTGTTTTGTGCAATTTTTACTAAAAATTTCAAATTGATACGTAGTTCAACTTTTAAACTTAGCATTTTTTTGGTACACTACAGAAAACACAACCAAACTAAATGGCGACTCACAATCAACTAAATGTCAGAGTGTTGCTGCTTGTCATGCAGGTTCAAACATGTTCAAGGTCACCACGCATGGTTATAACTGGTTCTGATTGCTTTGTTCACTAGGTGGGATCACAGTCTCATTATTTAATACACATACCTCGTAATTGTTAACTTTTAGTCTCCTTTATCCATATTGATTTTTCTTGGCACTCCTGATATGCAGTTGTACTTACTGGTAGAGTTCTATAATGAAGATCCACCACCCTGTTTTTTCTCTGTTGGTCGCTTACCATCACCGATTCCTCTGCTGTGCTTGTCAGTATGTTGAAAGATTCACCATTCCCTAGTTTATGGAGCTAGACTTTGGCACAAGCAATGTCAGTTGACGGAAGTAAAATGATTTTGCAGGATTGATGCATTGCTTATAATGTGGAGAAAGTTATCATTGAAAAGATACACTACGCAGTACTAGGATAATGTAAAGAAAGTGTAAACATGCACTGTAGAAATTAGTAATCAAAATAATACGAGGTATTCTGCAAGGGATGAGATTAGTAGAATTCGATTTTTCTCTCGTTTCTGTTTTTGGAGGTTTAGGTACATTTTCGACAATGCACACCCTATACATATTAATCTTCTTTTGAACCATGATAGGTTTTATTCAAGTAAGCATGTTCTTTTGACTAAGATCCTGCTTGCATTGATGTTTTGTGGTGCTGAAAGCATTAGATAGCAAAAGCACAGTGACAAGTGTCCTAACTACGACACTTCCCTTCTCTCTTAAAGTGATACTAAAGGTTCCTTTTTTTTTTTTTTTTTTTTTTTTTTCTTTTTAATTTAAATAACAAACATATCATACTTACCTCCCATGTGCAGCTCGTCTTGCACAGAGTGGCCCCGAACCTGCTCTTCTGGGGTCCCTTGGCGGCTTTCTCGGCTCCTCCCCGCATTAGATCACCCCCTGGGAGAAGCGCTCTCCCGGGGGGTTACCCATGCGGGCGCACTCCCAAGTCTGGCATTCGGCGCATGCAGGACTCGGCTCTGTCCCCCGGTGGTCGCATCATTGGTTTTGATTGACAGCAGGAACCAATGGCTGCACTGCTATCAATCTATCCAATCAACAGCCAAGAACCCCCTAGCTGAGAGACGGAGCGTCTCTGTGGAACAAGTTTGAGGGTTCAGGTAAGTAAAACAGGGGCGAAGGGGGGCTGGGGGGCGGTCACTGCCAGGTGTTTTTTCACCTTAATGCTAGGATGCATTAAGGTGAAAAAACATGAACCTTTACAACCGCTTTAAGCTTCCTCATTGCCACCTTAACCCGTTTCCCAGGGTCACTTTGCTAACTTCTTTGTAACATCAGTACAGGGGTTAGTTTTAAGATTTTTAGTTGACAATTCCAAAGTATGTCTGCTTAAGACTTTTTGTCGTTTTGGGATAGCCTTGAAGGCATTTCCTAGTATCTACCATGAAATGTCTCCATCCTCCAACTCTTTCTCCTTTTACATTATTATGTTTATTGTAAAATGAAAAGTTTACTCTTTAAAACTGTAATGCAAGAAGCTATGCATCGTGTAAGTATAGGCTGAGAAGCAAACTGCATGTCGGCTGTCTGTAAAGGTTCTCATTTATTCAGGTCATGGTATGTCTTGTAGTAGTTGGTCACATTTATTTGAACTTGTTTTTTCATTTTGAAGACATTTTGTAGCTTTTCCAAAGCTCTCTTTAGTTCCAATGCATGTACGCTATTGCCTAGTAAAAAAAGTTGTTTTCCACAGTCTAACTTTTGCAGCCATGCAAACAATTTTTTTAAATAAAGTGATATTAAAGTCTAAAAAAAATCTTATACTTGCCTGCTCTGTTGCAGTGGGTTTGCACAGAGCAGCCCTGATCATCCTCTTCTCAGGTCCCTCGCCAGCACTCCTGCCCCCTCCCTGCTTGCTGTGGGGGCACTCGGCAGAAGCTTGCTATTGGGGCACCTGAGCCGTGGCTCGGCCCCGCCCCTTTTTCTCCTCATTGGCTCACTGATTTCGATTGACGGCAGCAGGAGCCAATGGCACCCCGCTGCTGTCTCAGCCAGTGAGGAGGGAGAGTCCCGGACAGCAGAGACTCTCGTGCAACATCGCTGGATTGAGATGTGGTTCTGGTAAGTATTCGTGGGGCTGAGGGCGGCTGCTGCACTCAGAAGGTTTTGTTATCATAATTCATCAAGATAAAAAAACCTCCTGACTTTAGAACCACTTTAATTTATTACAGGTACTTGTATAGCGCTGTCATCTTAAGCAGTGCTTTACACATGTATATTGTACATTCACATAATGTTATGCTTTATTTCCAGGCTGAGGCCCCATGGGCTCCACTTCTGCCTCTTGTAGATTCTTGTTCTCAGCAGAAAATCCGCAGACGAATCGTACTTGAGAAGCTGAAAAAAGTGTAAGTTCTCTGCAGTGTTTTTGTGCAATATTAATGGAAGCTATTATGCTGTTCTCTATCTTCAGAGGCAGTGACCTGGAATAAGCGTGTCGATCGGGGTCCTGCCTTAGGCCTTGTTTACACTTGTTTTTTTTGGGAGGGGGGCCAGTAGAAATGCCTTGTCCAACCACTCCCCTTTATGCTGTAAAGGCAGTGGTGCGGGCAGTACATATGCCGCGGCCCGTATGCAATGCATAATGGGATGGCAAGAGCTATCCCTACTGTTATGTTCAGTGGGCAGTACCGGCCGCTGATCGTGACCCATTCAACTGAATGGGGACACTCTGCAACCACATGCAGTGAACATGTTTGCGGCGTTCAACTATTGGGTTTAAGGGGTTAAAATGAGCAGTGAGGAGGTGATGCATGCCTCCTTGCCACCTGTCAAATGTTCTCTGAGGAGTGATCTGAATGTGGATTGCTCTTCAGAGAGCAACACTGGGGCTGCTCCTTTTTTCACAGTGCCAGAGCCAAGTTATACTAGTTTTTGAGCTAGTTGTACCCTGGGACAGTATGAAGTAATGTTAACTCCGTTTTGGAAGGGAAGCCCAGCAAAGTTGTTGCAATCAGTATAACTATGTCTAGGCGGGAAGGACATTATCTATTCTTTCAGACCTCTATGTGTTGAGTGTTTTATCACCTTCCCCAAGTCTGTCTTCAGCAAGAAACGGACTACACTTTTAAAACGTGTGAAAATCAAACTGCAGAGATTATACAGAAGTCTTGTGTATAGCACAAATGAGAAGTGAACACAAAATGGTATATAAGAATTTCAGATATTTGTGTAAATGTTGTAAACGTCATTTGAATACATTTTATACTTTGTTAGTAACTATAGCTATGTTTGTGTGTAAAAAAAAAAAAAAAAAAAAGGGACAGGTGCACCACAAGATTATATAGGTACATAGTCAGGTTGAAAAAGGGCACAAGTCCATCTACAGTAGTTCAACCAATATTGAAAATAAACAAAAAGCTCCATAATAGCTTTGATTAATCTCCGTGGGGCAGAGTGAAATGCATTGGGGGCATGTCCTGGCCGGAGCCCAGGCTGAGGCTGCCATTCATTCCTTCACACAGGTCTGCTTCTCGATGTGCGGCTTATGGACGTTTTTTCTGCTTTATTAAAACTTGTAGCCGGGACAAGCTCCCATCCTAGGCAGCACTCACAGCGGTTTAGCTTTGGACTATACCTCTCACCTGAGTGACACCTACATTTTACTTTTAAATAAAAAAGCTACATGTATACAACTCATACCCACAATTGATCCAAAGGCAAAAATATCCTAGTAAAGCAGGATCCTGTTTGCTCTAGTGGGGAAAAAAATCTTCCCCGATTCCCCAGGAGGCAATCTAATATTCCCCAGATCAACAATCCCTGGTGTTATTACCTATTAATATTTTTACCCAGTTATCAGCATTATTCTTCAGCATATAAACCAGACATGCACCATATTACCAAAAGTATTGGGACGCCTGCCTTTACAAGCACATGAACTTTAATGGCGTCTTAGTCCATAGGGTTCAATATTGATTTGGCCCACCCATTGCAGCTACAACAGCTTCAACTCTTCTGGGAAGACTGTTCACAAGGTTTAGGAGTGTGTCTATGGAAATGTTTGACCATTCTTCCAGAAGCGCATTTGTAAGATTAGGCACTGGTGTGGACGAGAAGGCCTAGCTCGTAGTCTCTGCTCTAATTCATCCCAAAGATGTTCCATCGGGTTGAGGTCAGGACTCTGTGCAGGCCAGTCAAGTTCCTCCACCCCAAACTCACTCATCCATGTCTTTATGGACCTTGCTTTGTGCTCTGGTGCTCAGTCATGTTGGAACATGAGGGGGCCATCACCAAACGGTTCCCAAAAAGTTGGGAGCATGAAATTGTCCAAAATGTCTTGGTATGCTGACGCCTTAAGAGTTCCCTTCACTGGAACTAAGGGGCCAAGCCCAACTCCTGAAAAACAACCCCACACCATAATCCCCCCTCCACCAAGTGATTTTGACCAGTGCACAAAGCAAAGTCCATAAAGACATGGATGAGCGAATTTGGGGTGGAGGCACGTTACTGACCTCGACCGGAGTCCTGACCTCGACCGGATAGAACATCTTTGGGATGAATTAGAGCGGAGACTGCGAACCAGGCCTTCTTGTCCAACATCAGTGCCTGACCTCACAAATGCACTTCTGGAAGAATGGTCAAACATTCCCATAGACACACTCCTAAACCTTGTGGACAGCCTTCCCAGAAGAGTTGAACCTGTTATAGCTGCAAAGGGTGTGAACCCTACGGACTAAGACTGGGATGCCATTAAAGTTCATGTGCGCATAAAGTCAGGCATCACAATACTTTTGGTAATATAGTGTATGTGTTAATGCTTAAACTGCCATCTGTACAAACTATTCTGCTTTTGTATTGTAGCCCTTTTTAAGACTGCATATCAAGTGTGGAACCTACTTGCTGAATCAACAGCATGTAGGTTCACAAAGAAAAAAATTATGATTATCATCATTAAAGCTATTGAAATGTAACCTAAAATGTTTTGCAATGGAAAAAGGAATACATGGAAATGTTCCTTTTTAAAAGCAAAACTGATCACGGTCATCAGTAAGGGGTATATTTATAAAGCAGCACTATGGCTATACCACTACTTTAGAAAACAATGATACTGCACATTTCTAAGGCTTCATGTACACGGGACGTTTTTACAACCTCTCCTGAACGATTTAACTTGACAGATAGTAACCCACGTCTTTAAAACGTCCGTTTAGCCACGTTTACATGCCGCATTTACGGTTAAAAGAGTTTTTTATATATATATAATTTTTTATTTTTTCAAAATAGGCAAAAATGAAAAACGGCTGTAAGCGAAACGCGGCTAAATGCGAGTTGCCGCATTTAGCACTTGAAATGCCTCTAAACTCAGCTTCTGAACCCAATTTTTTGCATTCTAAAAAAAGGCTCTAAACACAACTGCCTAAAAATGACTGTAAATGACCCTGTGTACACGTACTCCTAAGATAACAGAGGAGAGTTCAGGGGCAGTTGAAAAAAATGCCCAACTGCTCCTAAACGTCCGTTTAGCAGCAGCAGTGTACATGAGGCCTAACTCAAGGCACATGACTGGCTCTCATCCAATCACACAGCACCCTCAGCTGCAATAATCAGGAAGAACTCCACGGGACACTGCCAGCGCCATATCACAGCCCACGTTTTATAAATGGGACATAAAATGCAGACCATGTTGTGTGTAATCTAGCAGAGTATAACTCTGTTTAAAAATGTAACCAAAAATGTATTTTTCACACTTTTTTTAATATAAAATTTGAATGGGGTGATGCCGCATGCTGTAGATTTAACATCCTTATTAGCTGTGGGATCTAATTATAAAACAATTACTACAGTGCTTCCGCCACAGGATCAGTCCCAAGATCTTAATAAGAGAAAATCTGCTGAGAAGATCAGGGAGCCAACCATGTGCCGAGCCCCTGCCTACATGATAGCCATGTTTGATCTTGTTCTGCCAGTTTTGGAAAATCATATATGACTGCAGAGTGAACTAGAAAGGCTGATTGTAACATGAAGTTACAAAAAGGAATTTTCCTGTAACATTTTTAACTATATTAATAATACTAGGACCTCCAACCTAACCCAGTAGGTACAAGAAAAACTTGTTCTGGATTATAGAAGCTGATTGTCTAACATGCAGAGCTGCACCAGATTTTACTCTCTCCAGTTTTAGTAAACCAACCCTCTAGTGTCAATCTTGGAAGATCCCTCATAAAATGTTTCTTCATGTGATCCTTCCATCTCAACCTGACTTCACCTCTTGGCCAACCATATTTCCCGTAATTGTCAACCTCCTGCACTCTCTCATATTATATAGCATGCTTGTGTGTGTTTGTCACTATTATACCTTCTTTTCTGAATATGGTCTTTTTCATGGATGTCCACAAGACCACCTGTAAAGTATAAAATTCAATAAAACCTTTGATGAAGGAAAATTCCAAATACTAATTTAGTTGTAAGGATGATGAAAATATTTTCTTAAAAGCCATTAAAATGTGCAGATGCAGACGTTGTACATCCATGCTTTCCATCCCATCGATAACGGAGTGTAATTCGCCCAACATTACTGCAGTGCAGCCTGCCTGCTAAAATACTAACATTCCTCCCCCATTCCAACAGTCTTCACTGCTTGACACTGCACAACCTTTGGAATAAAAAACTCTCCCCAAGTACCCCTGCTTACTGCACATGTTCGATGCAACCCCATTCATTCCTGTGGGTGAGCAGCACCCCAGCCATTCAGCATTATACAGCCCACCCATAGGAATGAGTAGAGCTGTGACATGCATGTGCACTACCTAGCAGGGACCTTTTCTGAGAAAAAGCTGTACAGCACTGGGCCGGCCCACACAGCGAAGAGTACTGGAACCAAAAGATATCTAGGCATTTTTCCAGGCATGCTGCATTCAGGGAGCACTAAAGGCACAGTTGTCATTTTTAATATATTCTCTAATTATATGATAAAAATCTGATAAGATATTAGAAGTCTTTTTTTCCGGTATTAACCCATGTGTGAGCAGCTTCGTGAAACCTTAAAGCCGTTGTTTTGCAGCAGTTAAGTGTTCATCTGATGGATGCTTTTGATATAAACATTACACAGATCTGCACAATAATCACCGTAGGTGATGTAAAATGATTACATTTTTTCTTTTTCTTTTTCTTTTTCTTTACAGACTTCCTGCTATTTTGGTGCCACTTCAGATTCCATATAGTGATGTATCTAAACAATTGCACAACCTGGTGAAAACCTTTCGGTGAGTACTTTTTTGCTCATAATTTGACTTTTGCTTTAACTTTCACAACAGTGTCTCTTCTTCTCTACTGCTCTACCCTCTACTGGCTGTGTCAGCAGTATTATTAACCACTTCAGCTCCAGAAGGTTTTACCCCTTCATGACAGGGAAATTTTTTTACTATTTCGCACTGCTCTACTTTAAAGCGGAGTTCCACCCAAATTTTGAACAATATCTGTATGTATTCTCTTCCTTGCCTAGATGCTGACATGCCGTTTAAAAAAAATTTAAATCGCCGTAATTACCTTTTATTTTATTTATTCTTCTTTGCACTTCTTGGTTCTCCTCCCGTGGGAGTAGGCGTGTTTCTAGCCTCTCCCAGACTCCTGGGAGCTAGTCTCAGGCTTCCCAGGATGCCACTGAGCATGTGCGGGAACGAGCGGTGAATGCTGGGAGCACAACATTCACCACATCCAGGAAATAAATGCTTGTGGGCTTCAAATGCCCACAATGAAGATGGAAACCGCCTGCAGTGAATAATATAAGTTATTCTTTCCAACGAAATCTGACACAGGCGGACATATTACACACAATATGTGAGTATGTAATGCTGAGAAGAAAAGTTTGTGAATGAACTAAAAAAAAAACCGATAGATAGGTGGACCCCCGCTTTATCTGATAATTGTGCGGTAATGCAACGCTGTACCCAAACAAAATGTATAAAAACATTTTCTACACAAATACAGCTTTTTTTGGGGGGCATTTGATCACCAATGGGTTGTTTATTTTTTTTATATATAAATGAAAAAAGACTGACATTTTAAAAAATATTTTTTTTTTTTACTTTATGCTATAAAATCTACCCAATAAAAATAGAAACAAGTCTCTTTAGGCCAAAATATATTCTGCTATGTGTCTGGTTAAAAAAAAATCTCAATAAGCGTTGATTGGTTTGCATTAAAGTTATAGTGTCTACAAACTATGGTGTGTGTATATATACTGGAATTTATTTTATTTTTTTTTTTTTTATACTACTAATGGCGGTGATCACGTCGGGCAATCTGGCACTAACTGCTACTGATTTAACCAGTAACACTACTACAGTGATCAGTGATAATACTATACATTGTCACTGTACTAATGACACTGGCTGGGAAGGGGTTAACATCTAGGGCAATCAAAGTCTTGATCCAGAGCTTCTCTTTATGAAATGCACAAGTCCTAATGTATTAAATTCTGCAATTGTATGATTGTTGAAGACATGGAGAACTTATTAACACCTGGGGTCATATTTATAAAGCCGTAAATGTGATATTAACGAAAAATTCACTGCATGTGAGTATTCCTAATGCACATGTTTTGCATTACAGGGAATGATTCCCTGACAATCACTGTTTTAAAAATACAGTTGTGTGAAAAAGTATTTGCCCCCTTTAGGGTTGTCCCGATACCGATACTAGTATTCTCCCCCAGCGGCTTTCAGCAGCTTTAGTGACATACAGAGGAGATCGCTCACAGCTGACTGTCACTGCATCCTCCTCCGTGCCCCCTCCGTTCCTCTGTGCCTCTCCGCTGTCCCCTGCATTCCTCTCTCCTTATCTGTCCCCCTCCGTTCTCCCCCTCCGTTCCTCTCTCCTTATCTGTCCCCCTCCATTCCTCTCTCCTTATCTGTCCCCCTCCGTTCTCCCCCTCCGTTCCTCTCTCCTTATCTGTCCCCCTCCGTTTCTCTCTCCTTATCTGTCCCCTCCGTTCCTCCGTCCCCCTCCTCCTTCCTTTGTGTATGGATAGAGTCAGCTGACTCTGTCCATTCACATAACTGAAACATTGTAATCTCCTGTGATTACGATGTGTCAGTTTATGAATGGGGAGGAGCCGCTGTCTTCTCTCCATTCATTCTCAGTGCAGCTGAGGCTGCAGAGAAAGGGACTGGGGAATCTCTATCCTCTGTCTCTTTCTCTGTCTCAAGGGGGAGATATCAGAGGTCTGTTAAGACCCCTGATATCTCACCAAAGCCCCCCAAAAGGGCTGATTAAAAAAAAAATAAAGAATAAAAGAATATTATTGTAAAAAAATAAAAATTGTAAAAAAAAAAAACACACACACATACAACGTTCACCCCAACCCCCCCAAAAAAAATAGCAAAAAAAAACTGTCACGTGACATTAAAAAAAAAGTATCGGTAATCGGTATCGGCGAGTACTTGAAAAAAAGTATCGGTACTTGTACTCGGTCCTAAAAAAGTGGTATTGGGACAACCCTAGCCCCCTTTCTGATTTTTTTTATTTTTTTGCATATTTGTCACACTTAAATCACTCAGATCATCAAACAAATTTTATTATTACACAAAGATAACCCGAGTAAGTACAAAATGCATTATTTAAATGATGGTTTCATTTATTAAGGCAAAAAAGTTGTCCAAACCTGCCTGGCTTTATGTGAAAAAGTAATTGCCCCCTTAACCTAATAACTGGTTTTGCCACCCTTGGCGGCAACAACTGCAATCAAGCATTTGCGATAACTGGCAATGAGTCTTTCACATTGCTGTGGAGCAATTTTGGCCTACTCTTCTTTGCAGAATTGTTTTAATTCAGCCACATTGGAGGGTTTTCTGGCATGAGCGGCCTGTGTAAGGTCATGATACACCATCTCAAGTCCGGGCTTTTATTAGGCCACTCCAAAACCTAAATTTTGCTTTGAACCATTTAGAGGTGGACTTGCTGTTTTGTTTTCAGATCATTGTCCTGCTGCATAACCCAGGTGCACTTGAGCTTGAGATCACAAACTGATGGCCGGACATTCTCCTTTAGGATTTTCTGGTAGAGCTCAGAATTCATGGTTCCATCAATTATTATGGTAAGTTTTCCAGGTCCTGAAGCTGCAAAGCAGCCGCAGACCATCACGCTACCACCACCATGTCTGACTGTTGGTATGATGTTCTTGTTATGAAATGCTCTATTTTTTTTTTGCCAGATGTAAGGGGACACACACCTTCCAAAAAGTAATATTTTTGTCTCATCAGTTCACAGAATATTTGCCTAAAAGTCTTGGGGATAATCAAGATGTTTTTTGGTAAATGTGAGATGAGCCTTTGTGTTCTTTTTGGTCAGCAGTGGCTTTGGCCTTGGAACTCTAACATGGATGTAATTTTTGCCCAGTCTCTTTCTTATTGTTTAATCATGAACACTGATCTTGCCTGAGGCAAGTGAAGCCTGCAGTTCTGGATTCTTTTATGACCTTCTGGATGAGTCGTCGTCGTCATGCTCTTGGAATAATGTTTGTAGGCCAGCCACTCCAGGGAAGGTTCACCACTGTTCCAAGTTGTCTCCATTTGTGGATAATGGCTCTCCCCATGGTTCACAGGAGTTCCAAAGCCTTAGAAATGACTTCCTAGACCGATACATGTACATTACTTTTGTTTCTAATCTGTTCTTGATTTTTTTTTTTGTTTTTTTTTTTTTTTTTAGATTGTGGCATGATGTGTGGCTTTTTGTGATCTGTTAGCATGCGTCACTTTGTCAGACAACTTCTATTTATGTGATTTCTTGATTCAACAGGTCTGGCAGTAATCAGGCCTGGGTGTGGCAAGTGAAATTTAACTCTGCTTTCCAAAAAATTTGTGGTTAATCACAGTTCATTCATGATTCAGCATGGGAGGGGGCAATTACTTTTTCACACAGGGCCAGGCAGGTTTGAACAGCTTTTTTAAATAAATAAAAAAAATCAGGAAGGGGCAAATACTTCTTCACACAACTGTATGTCATTAGCATGCAAACCGTTCTCAACTATGTTCTTTTTCAAGGTAATCCTGTCTCTTAAGGCTCTGTTCACATCTAAGCGTTTTTGGGCAATTTTCTGCTGTAAGCCTTAGCTCTAAAATTGCCCAACAAGACAAATCCCATTCATTTCAATGGCCCCCTGTTCACATCTTAGTGTTCTGTTGTCTTAAGCAAAATGCCCGTCACTCAAAAAAGTACATGAGCTTCTTTTTTGGCAGATTACAGACATTTTACTGCTTTTCACTGGTCACGTGTCAACTCAAAACGCCTGTACAAAAACGCCAGAAAAAACACCTGTAAAAATAGCAACACCTAGATGTTAATGGAGCCTGAGAAATAAACCTTATTTATTAAATGGGGCTGAGAGTTTGATTCCCAAGTACTTGGGCATCTCTGGCCCCACCTTTAAATAGTGAATAGTTATTAAGGGTGGATAAATTATATGTTTGTAGAGATTACATTTGTGAAAGGATTGACTTCTGTTTGGCTATCCTTTTCTGTTTCAATCATTGTTACTCAGTTTAACAAGTAGCTAACATGCTATTGTTCCGCCCACGCAGGGGCTAGCGGTGACAGAGGTAACAATAGTTAGCATACAAAAATAAACAAAATGCAGCAGTGTGAAAGAGAGAACTGATGTAGGTCTTGTTGTAATGCTCGGAGGGCCAAGGGATCTTGGGGAGGTTCCCTACAGCGGGTATGCGCAAGGCCCATCAAAATCCATATAATGGTGCAATCTATAGCCTATATTGATTTTAAGAAGAAGGAATAGATCAGAAAACAGGAGGAAGATGGGCAGAAAAGGTGGCTCTAAGAAAAGAGAGGAGGTGCACCTGACAGGCAGGGAACCAGGGAGAGGATGAGAAAAGTTAACAAGGAAAGGGGCCCAGTTTAGAGGCCTAGAGAGGGGGGAGAGGTAAGGACCCGGGAACATTGAGGCCATCTGTCACAGGTGACCCAAGCTGGCAGGGGGGAGGGTAGGAAAGACAAGACAGCCATGGTTACCAAACGTTCAGGAACTTAGCATGCATATCATTGCGGATGCTAGACATCTGTTAGTTAAGCATCAACGCGGTCATGCGATCTCTTACCCCCTGGAAGGGAACAGATGGTTTCCTCCAAGCTTGGGCAATCGTTCTATTGGCTGACAAAAATAAATAGGAAGCGAGCTTTCACTGGTAGCCGAACAGGTCTGGGATTGGGCAATGTAATAGGGCAAACTTGGCTTCTCTTTGTATAGGGAGGTGGAATAACGTAAATAGGAGGCCAAAAATTTGGGACCAAAAACAAATTAGTCCAGGGCACGTTCACCATGTGTAAAGGACAACACCCCAATGGCCACATCCCCGGAAACAGCAATCCTTGTAGGGCAATATGGGCAGGGACCCAATACCAGTGGAGAAGCACCTTTTAACACAGCCTCCAAGGTGGCTGTGTTAAATGAGCATTTGGCTACCGAAGACCAGGCTCCGTTCCAATCCGCCAAGTCTATCTCCGTTGCCAAGTCTCATTCCCACTGAGCTACATACGTGAGAGCGGTAGAAGAAGAGCAGTTATTCAGAGAATCATAGAGGGCTGAAATGAGGCCTGGGGATCCTGGAGAATGCTGGTAGGTATGTTCAAATGGGTATGAGGAGGCTCTACGCAGTAAGGCGAGCGAATGTTGCAGTTGGAGACAGCCGAAGAATATCTCTGGAAGCGAAGCGAGGCCCATGTTGGAAATGATCTGGCAGTTAGAAAGTGTTGGACGTGTGAGAACCCATTAGTGACCCAGGAGAATATTTTGTGGTTGGTCTAAACCTGGGAGAACAAGAGGATTATTACTGATCAGAAGTAAGGGCAAAAAGGGTGACATTAAGCCGGCGGAGTAGCGTCCGGATTCCCAGACCTGCAGGCTTTGAAGCATCAGCGGACACCATAGCGGTGGGCGAAGGTTACGGGGGAGCCACAGGAGGGATGGCATAGTGTCAGGAGCTCAGTTGGGCAGTACCCACAGGGGAACATCTATTGAGGCATGAAGCAGATATAATTGGGCAATCTGAGCGGCAAGGTAATATTTGGTGATGTTGGGAACCCCCAGGCCCCCCTGTAGTCTATGCCTCATAAGGTTCTTTCTGGAGATCCTAGGGCGTTTTTATCCCAAGTGAACTGGGAAATTCCTTTTCTGGAGCAGGCGCAGAAAGTGTGATGGAACCCGCACCGGGAGAGTGTGAAAATAATATAGAAGTTTGGGCAGAATAGTAATTTTTACTGACTTAATCTGGCCTGTCCAGGACGAGTGTAAGAACTGCCAAGACTGCATAAGTGCTGATAACGAGCGTAGTAATGGATAATAGTTAGATGTGAAAAGAAGGGAATAAAAGGAGGTCAACCTAATACCAAGGTAGTCCATGTGGGAGGACGCCCAGTGGAAGGGGAAGTGGGGCTGTAAGCGAGTAACCAGTTCCGAAGGTAAGGTAACATTAAGGGCAACTGTTTTGTCTAAGTTAATGAGTAGGCCTGAAATGGATGAGAAACATGACAGAGTTCACTGCAGATTGGGAAGGGTGGTAGGGGGGTTGGTCAAGGTCAAGAGGGCATCATCCACAAATAAGGTAAGGCCATCGCCAGAGGTTCCAGCGCTAGGACTAAGAGAGCTGGGGACAGAGGGCATCCCTGTCTTGTACTTCTGAAGATCAAGAAAGGGGAGGAGAAAAACCCTGCGTATTGCACTGAAGCAGAAGGGGATCAATACAAGGCCTGGATCCAGGCTAAGATGGACTCTCCAAAACATCAACAACAGCATTTTCACCCCCTTCCTTCCCTGGCCAATTTTTAGTTTTCAGTGCTGTCGCACTTTAAACGACAATTGCGCGGTCGTGCATTGTTGTACCCAAAAAAAATTGACGTCCTTTTTTCCCCACAAATAGAGCTTTCTTTTGGTGGTATTTGATCGCCTCTGCGGTTTTTATTTTTTGCGCTATAAACAAAAGAAGAGCGACAATTTTGAAAAAAACACAATATTTTTTACTTTTTGCTATAATAAATATCCCAATTTTAAAAAAAAAAAAAACAAATTTTTTCCTCATATTCTTCTACATATTTTTGGTAAAAAAAAATCGCAATAAGCGTATATTGATTGGTTTGGGCAAAAGTTATAGCGTCTACAAAATACGGGATAGATTTATGGCATTTTTTTTTTTAAAATTATTTATTTATTTTTTTAGCGGCGGTCGCGATTTTTTTTTCATGACTGTGACATTATGGCGGACACTTTTGACACATTTTTGGGACCATTCACATTTATACAGCGATCAATGCTATAAAATTGCATTGATTACTGTGTAAATGTGACAGGCAGTGAAGGGGTTAACCACTAGGGGGCGGGGAGGGGTTAATATGTTTCCTAGGGAATGCTTCTAACTGTAGGGGGAGGGGACGTACAAGGGGAGGAGACCGATCAGTGTTCCTCCGTTCTGGGAACACAGATCGCTCTCCTCTCACCTGACAGGCTGTAGATCTGTGTGTCTACACACAGATCCACGGTCCGGCCCGGTTAACGGGCAGTCGCGTGTGCCTGGCGGACATCGCGGCCGCCGGGCACACGCACCGGGTCCCGAGCAACGCGGCGGACCCCTAGACGCCCCGGGAATCCCAGGACGTCATATGACGTCCACCCAGGATGGGAGATCCCATCCCAGGACGTCATATGACTATATGTGGGTAGGGAAGTGGTTAATGTACACACAGCACCCCATATTGACAGAAAAACACAGAATTCTTGACATTTTTGCAGATTTATTAAAAAAGAAAAACTGAAATATCACATGGTCCTAAGTATTCAGACCCTTTGCACAGTATTTAGTAGAAGCACCCTTTTGATCTAATACAGCCATGAGTCTTTTTGGGAAAGATGCAACAAGTTTTTCACACCTGGATTTGGGAATCCTCTGCCATTCCTCCTTGCAGATCCTCTCCAGTTCTTTCAGGTTGGATGGTAAATGTTGGTGGACACCAATTTTTAGGTCTCCCCAGAGATGCTCGGTTAGGTTTAAGTCAGGGCTCTGGCTGGGCCATTCAAGAATAGTCACGGAGTTGTTGTGAAGCCACTCCTTCGTTATTTTAGCTGTGTGCTTGGGGTCATTGTCTTGTTGGAAGGTAAACCTTCGGCCCAGTCTGAGGTCCTGAGCACTCTGGAGAAGGTTTTCGTCCATTATATCCTTGTACTTGGCAGCAACCAGTCGTCCTGTCCCTGCAGCTGAAAAACACCCCCACAGCATGATGCTGCCACCACAATGCTTCACTGTTGGGATTGTATTGGACAGGTGATGAGCAGTGCCTGGTTTTCTCCACACATACCGCTTAGAATTAAGGCCAAAAAGTTCTATCTTGGTCTCATCAGACCAGAGAATCTTATTTCTCACCATCTTGGAGTCCTTCAGGTGTTTTTTAGCAAACTCCATGTGTCTTGCACTGAGGAGAGGCTTCCGTCGGGCCACTCTGCCATAAACCCCCGACTGGTGGAGGGCTGCAGTGATGGTTGGCTTTCTACAACTTTCATCTCCCGACTGCATCTCTGGAGCTCATCCACAGTGATCTTTGGGTTCTTCTTTACCTCTCTCACCAAGGCTCTTCTCCCCCGATAGCTCAGTTTGGCCGGACGGCCAGCTCTAGGAAGGGTTCTGGTCATCCCAAACGTCTTCCATTTAAGAATATGGAGGCCACTGTGCTCTTAGGAACCTTAAGTGCAGCAGAAATTTTTTTGTAACCTTGGCCAGATCTGTGCGTTGCCTCAATTATGTCTCTAAGCTCTTCAGGCAGTTCCTTTGACCTCATGATTCTCATTTTGCTCTGACATGCACTGTGAGCTGTAAGGTCTTATATAGACAGATGTGTGGCTTTCCTAATAAAGTCCAATCAGTATAATCAAACACAGCTGGACTCAAATGAAGGTGTAGAACCATCTCAAGGATGATCCGAAGAAATGGACAGCACCTGAGTTAAATATGAGTGTCACAGCAAAGGGTCTGAATACTTAGGGCCATGTGATATTTCCAATTTTCTTTTTTAATAAATCTGAAAAATTGTCAACAATTCTGTGTTTTTCTGTCAATATGGGGTGCTGTGTGTACAATAATGAGGAAAAAAAAATGAACTTAAATGATTTTAGTAAATGGCTGCAATATAACAAAGGGTGAAATATTTAAGGGGGTCTGAATACTTTCCGTCCCCACTGTAAATGGAGTCTTAGATAAAAAGCCTTCTGTGTGTAGCAGCCCCTCAAATACTTACTTGAGCCCGACCCTCCTCCAGCGATGTGCACGAGTACCTCAGCCATCCTGATTGGCTGAGACACAGCAGTGGTGCCATTGGCTCCCGCTGCTGCCAATCAAAGTCAGTTAGCCAATCAGGAGAGAGAGGGGGCAGGATCGAACTGTGGCAGGTGAATCCCAGTGCCTTCACTTTTATGTCAGCTAAGGGTTTTTTTTTTTTTTTTTTTTTTTTTTTTCTTTTTCAAATGACAGCAATTTCAGTGAACATCATTCACTTTCATATTATTACCTATGTTCCTTATAATTGGAAGGATAACATTGGAATAAGATTTATCTGAGAAAGTTTATATCAGGTAACCAGAACCATCTTTTTCCTCTTCCCTCACTGTGAGAAGACATTCTAACATTAAAAGGCTACCATGATGATATCGGTAACCTCTCCCCCCTCTCAGTGTTGGAGACTAAGAGAGATGATGGTCTTCTGTCACTGTGCCCTGCAGAGGGGACTAATAAAGAGCAGGATGGTGAGCTATTGAGCTGAAATTTTCCCCTCCACTGACTTCTTTAGAAACACTTCCCATCCATCCCACTTGCTGTAATGTTTTAGTCCATTCTGCACAGATGAGAAAAAGCTCTAAGGAGATCTCAGAAGACTTTTTAGTACAGTTATAGTTCACTCCCAGCAAAGTCCCAGCGTGCCTGTACGCTTTTGTTACCAAAACGGAGATGTCACATTATTCCCGGGAGAGTGTCTGTCTTTTAGGCCATGAAAGTAAACTAAAAGGTAAATTATTTGCTTCACTTGGGTTCTCAGACTCAGTATCTGCCTCCCCATTATAACCATTGGTCTATAAAAATGGCCTTAATAATGATGATGCATGTCACTCCTCCTAAGGAGTAACACAACAAATAAAACATTTTGGGTTTACAAGTAGACTACAGTACTATAAGGTTTAAAACGCAACCAAATAGTGTTCTGTAGTATTAAGTGAGACAAGTGTGACTATTTCCATTTCTTTTTTTTTTTTTTTAATCCTTTATTTAGAGGTATGCAGTGTAACATTGCGGCATGACATGACATAACATGACAAAGTTGATATCCGTTAATAGTAAAAACATGAATAAAGGAACTACAGATATCAATAAACAATAAGACAAAATTCCAGCACTTCAGTATAAAGTGTGTATAAACTTCAAGCCTTAGCCTCTACAGCAAGTATATCCTACATTGTGATGGAGAACATATAAATAAGCAAATGACATACCACACTGAAAAAGAAGGAAAACATTTTAAAAAATATGGCAACAACTAGCATGTATGGAACCCATATTGGTTGGGGAAAGGAACATAAGTGATACATGGTGAAGGGCCCTTCTTCGCCCCTTCCTCAGACCAGTTGTACCCAACTATCAGAGCATACAGAGTAATGTTTTTTGGTTTATGGAAGTAAAGAGTAGACACCCTAGATGTCTGGATAAAGAGTAAAAAGAAAAAGAATGAAGGAGGGAGGATGGTGTGCTTCAGCAGAGTTGACGGTACAATGCATCAATTTCCCCTAGGGAAGGAGCCTCAGTTTAAGAGTAAGTCAAATATTTATCTGAGAAGCAAGTGTGACTAATTATGCACCCCATGCTGCCAGTCCAAATTTCCCTACACTTCCAAGTGAACCTGAAATTTCTTACTATGGGCCTCTTAATCATAAACACTTCAGCTCTCACACATGTACTGTATACCCTTTATGGACCAAAGAGATTTTACATTTCTACTATTTCACTATATTATTTGGCGATAATTTTGTCATTACTCAACATAATAAAGTAATACTTTTTTTCCCTTCCCGTCTTTCAGGACAGCCACATTGAGAGACCTTGGCTCCTCCTCTTCCTGGGAAACACTGCGCCAGCCCCCATAAATTTTCACCTCCCCCTGCCAGCCTCAGTTGTTTGTGTTTCCCCAGGGTGGGGAGACACTGTGTCTGGAACCAGGCCTAAGCAGTCAGGGAGACTGGGGGCTATATTACTAAAATCCCTATCTAAAGAGACAGGGGTCTCTGGGTCAGCGGCAGGCTACATACCGGCCGCATCTCGTCCGCCTCCTCCACTTTACCGAGCGCTGGTGGAAGTCTGGGGGGGCCCTCTTTCACAGCCACAGGGCTGTTAGCAGGATACACCTCTGTCCCCCCTGTACAGGGTACAGGCCGCAGTGGAGCCGAGCGGGCCGGACGGCGGGTGACGTCATTTCCGGCGGGGGGGCGGAAGTGTGTCCTTTGACCCGCGGCTTCTGGTTCCGGGTCGTGCGGCGCTGATAGAGGGCCGGGCACAGGCTGGAGAGGAGTTTGTTCACTGCACAGGCAGTGTAAAAACTCCACAGGCCGCCCACCAGCATGTCGGAAGCAGATGCTCAGACGGTGCTCAGCGATGCCAGCTCCAGCCAGCCTAAGGTAAGGGTACCCTGGGGAAGGGTTCCCCCTCTACCTAGGGTTCCTGTATGGGGGGGGGGGGGAAGAAACCCCTCTAGGTGGGCAGAGGGGGGGGAGACCAGGTCCCTCAGTTGTAAAGGAGGGACTTGAATCTCCCCAGGATTGTATTGCTGTGTCAGGCTGTGTGGGGATATTGATTGGTATTTGGTTTTTTTCTGTTTTTCAGAAAGCTTCTGAGAAAAAGCCCCCACATAGCTCTAAGAGAAAGTGTGCCTCCTGTAGGGACACCCTGGGGGAGGCTTGGAAAAAGGTCTTATGTAAAAACTGTATAGATGCTCTTGTTGACGAAAGAACTTCTGAACAGGAGTCAGGGTTAGCAGCATCAGTTAAGGAATTATCTTCAACCTTCCAATCATTTAAGACCCTGTTTGAAGGATTACAGGTTCCCCTTAAACCCTCACCTGCATCGCAGAATACAATCCCATGTTTAGCACAGGACTCTGCATCTTCCCAACCAGAGACCGCCACCTCAGCTGAAGTGGCAGGCACTTCCAGAGAGGAAGCAAGGGAGGAACCTGACAGTGCTACCTCCGGGTCTCTGGACGACTCGGAGGAGGAGAGTAGGGAGGGGGAGTGCAGGAAGCCCTCAAGGTACAAGTTGTCCCTTGATGAGGTAGAGGACCTCTTAGGGGCTATCCACACTACCCTGGGTATCCAGGAGGATAAAAAGACCCTATCTCTCCATGACCAAATGTATAGGGGCTTGAAAGAACAGAAAAGAAAGGTATTTCCTGTTCATGAGATCCTAGTAGAAACGGTCAAAAAAGAATGGCAGGATCCCGAACGAAAACCCTTCTTTTCTGGGGCCCTAAAAAGAAGATTCCCTTTTTCGGACGATCCTGCCTCAGTCTGGAACAAAAACCCCAGATTGGACGCAGCATTCTCGCAGGTGTCCAGACACACAGATCTGGCCTTCGAGGATCTGGGAGATCTGACAGATACCATGGACAAGAGAATAGATTCCCTGTTAAAAAAGACCTGGGAATCAACTCTAGGTAATCTGAAACCAGAGATGGCAGTCACGGTGGTGGCCCGAAACCTCGAGCACTGGCTTACGCAAATCCAGGCTCATATTGAGGCAGGTACGGCTAAGGAGACTATTTTAGCATCCTTTCCAACTATACTGAGAGGCGTAGCATACATAGCGGATGCTTCGGCAGAGTCAGTGCGCATGTCAGCCAGGACTGCGGCACTTGCCAACTCAGCCAGAAGAGCTCTCTGGCTCAAAACGTGGCCAGGTCAAGCTGTGTGGCATTCCGCTGACCGGTGATCTGCTCTTCGGCCCAGGTCTAGAGACAGTATTAGACCGTACCGCTGATAAAAAGAAAGCATTCCCAGTTAAACGAAAATCCCCAAATCAACCCAGGAAAGGGTTTCGTCCACAAAAGAGTAGGCCTCCCAAGTCACAGGGGAAAAAGACTTGGAGCCAAAGGGGTAAGGGCAAAGGAGGTGCGATTTTTCGCCCTCCTGAACAGCCCAATAAGACCCAGTGACTCAAGGGTCACAGTGGGGGGAAGATTGGGAGCCTTCCTTCCACAATGGGAAGTAATCTCCCCCAATCAATTTATACTGGGGATCATACGAAGGGGGTATTGTCTGGAATTTACAAAGCCCCCTCCACGTCGAAGCTTAATAACGCTTCTCCCCAAGTGTTTGGCAAAAGCAGAGGCCCTCCTAGGGGCATTAAGGGAACTAGAACATCAGAATGTGGTGTGCAGAGTTCCAAAGAAAGAAGAAGGGACAGGCTTTTATTCACACGTTTTCGTGGTGAGAAAGCCTTCGGGGAGTTACAGGTTAATTCTAAACCTGAAACCTCTGAACAAAGTGATTGTTTACAAAAGATTCCGGATGGAATCAATATTCACTGTCAGGGCGTTACTTCTCCAGGACTGTTACATGGTGTCGCTAGATTTGAAGGACGCCTACCTCCACATTCCCATTGCGGAGGCCTTTCAAAAATTCCTACGCCTGGCAGTAAAGGTGGAAGACGAAACTATTCACCTACAGTTTCAGGCGCTGCCATTTGGCCTATCCTCGTCACCCCGAGTATTTACGAAAGTCATGGCGGAGGCCATGGCCTTTTTGCGAATCAGGGGGGTATCAATTATTGCCTACCTAGACGATCTTCTTCTCTTCGCACCATCCTCAGAACAACTAATCAGGGATTTGGAACTCACAAAGACAACCCTGAAAGAGCTAGGATGGCTGCTAAATCTGGAAAAGTCCAGCCTTATTCCAGCTCAACAGATTTCCTATCTGGGATACCTGCTGGATTCTACTCGGCTAAGAGTTTTTCTCCCACCAGAAAAAATTCTGAAGCTAGATCAAGCAGTAGCATGCCTTCAGAGCAGTCGCAGGTAACAATACAGGTGGCTATGTCAACCCTCGGCCTGCTGACTTCTGCCATGCCGGCAGTCCAGTGGGCAGGCCTTCACTTCCGTCCCCTGCAGGCACTGATTCTAAAGGTGTGGGACCACAGCCAGCAGTCTTTAGACACGCTGCTTTCTATCCCTCCTCGGGTCAAAAGGTCCCTCTGGTGGTGGAGGAAGCAGATAAATCTGTCTCAGGGGCGCCTGTGGATCATTCCAGTCTCCAGAGTGATTACTACGGACGCAAGTGGCAGAGGCTGGGGGGCACATCTGGGATCCCAGTTGGCTCAGGGGACATGGAAGGAAGAGGAGCTCAAAAGGTCCTCCAACTGGAAAGAACTAAAAGCAGTAGGACTGGCACTCACAGCTTTCAGGGAAGACCTACTGGGACAACATATCCAGGTACGGTCCGACAACTCTTCGGCCATTGCTTATATAAACAAGCAAGGTGGCACGAGAAACGGGGTGCTGTTAAGCCTAGCCACAGAGGTTCTGAGCTGGGCAGAGGCCAATGCTCTGTCCCTTTCAGCAGTGTACTTAAAGGGGAAGGAGAATGTAGTGGCCGATTTTCTCAGCCGAACACAGCTGAGAGAGGCGGACTGGGTACTCAATCAGGAGGTGTTCGACCTCATAGTCAGGAGATGGGGCCTCCCAGAGGTAGACCTATTTGCCTCAGGAAGCAATACAAAGTCCCCATACTTCTTTTCTCTCAGCAGATGGGAGAACGCGTTAGGAGTAGACGCTCTGACACAAAGTTGGCACTTCAGAGTTTGCTACGCCTTCCCACCCCCGGTGCTTCTGCCAGCAGTTCTAAGAAAATTCCAGGTAGAAAACACCACACTAATTTTAGTGGCTCCGTACTGGCCCAAGAGAGCTTGGTTCTCGATTCTCGGGCAGTATGCGGCGGAACCGCCCTGGCTCCTTCCGTCCAGGAGGGATCTCCGGTCGCAGGGCCCAGTTCTCTGCCCTCAGGTAGCCCGCTGGAACTTAGCTGCTTGGCTTCTGAAGAAGAGATTCTAAGAAGCAAGGGCTTTTCAGATCAACTGGTAGCCACCCTCCTCGATAGTAAAAAGGAGGAGACGCGCCAAATCTACCAAAAGGTTTGGGGGCGTTTTAAGGCTTGGTGCCTAGAAAACTCCTTTAAGGTGCAGAGCCCTATAGCAGTCCTGGAGTTTCGGCAGTGCGGGGCTGTTAAGGGGTTAGCCATCAGTACCCTTAAGAGCCAGGTTTCAGCACTTAGCACATATCTTGAAAAATCCCTGGCCACCAACGCTTGGGTGGTCAGGTTTTTCAGAGCCCTGGCAAGACAAAGACCAGTGCAGGGTCCTTCCTTCCCTAAGTGGGATCTTTCCCTGGTCTTGCAGGTTTTGACTGAACCCCCGTTCGAACCTTTAGAGGAGTGTACTCTAAAGGACCTAACATATAAAGCTGTTTTTTTGGTGGCTGTAACCACAGCCAGGAGGGTCAGTGAGTTAGAGGCTCTTTCAATTAGACCCCCCTTTTGTCGTTTTTAAGACTGACCCGGCTTTTCTACCGAAGGTGGCTTCAAAATACCATAGAAGCCAAGAGGTAACTTTACCAACCTTTTGTCCTAATCCCTCAAGTCAAAGGGAATTCAGGTTTCACACTTTAGACGTCAGGAGATGTATCCTACGTTATTTGGAGCTGACAAAGAATTTTAGAAAGTCAGATTCTCTCTTTATTTATTTTTGCGGAGCAAGAAAGGGACAGAAGGCGTCTAGACGCACCATTGCCAGGTGGCTCGGAATAGCTATTAGTCAGGCCTACAGGCTAGCGGGTAGAGAGGCCCCCATGGGAATTAAAGCACACTCTACCAGAGCTATGGCGGCTTCACAGGCGGAAAGAGCTGGAGCAAAGCCAGAGCAGATTTGCAAAGCAGCCGTATGGTCTAGTTTCACTACTTTTGTGAAACACTACAGAGTGGATCTGGTGTCAGCAAGTGAGCAATCCTTTGGGCGAAAGGTATTGCAAGCTGTTGTCCCACCCTAACTGGTAAGTGCTCGTCTATCCTCTCAATGTGGCTGTCCTGAAAGATGGGAAGGGAAAATTAAAGTTACGCTTACCGGTAACGTCTTTTCCAGTAGTCTTTCAGGACAGCCCTAGTACCCACCCGAGGTTTTGGGGGGTCTTGAGGAAGACCTAAAAGAAAAAAGGGCACAATAGTAATATGTGATAGTATGTTATTAATGTGTGCTTGTGTCTCCCCAGCTAACCGGAGGTGCTCTAGAAAAAACTGAGGCTGGCAGGGGGAGGTGAAAATTTATGGGGGCTGGCGCAGTGTTTCCCAGGAAGAGGAGGAGCCAAGGTCTCTCAATGTGGCTGTCCTGAAAGACTACTGGAAAAGACGTTACCGGTAAGCGTAACTTTAATTTTTTTTTTTTTTCAAATAATGTTTTTAAATTTTATTTTATTCCATGCAATACCATAGACATAAATTCATAGGGAAAAAAATTCTACTTTGATCTGTGTTAACAGATTTTTTTTTTTATAACAAAAGTGATTGTAAACGATCACCTTGTAAAACAATCCATTCAGTTTAAAATTCAAATGAAAGGCAAGACATTTGTCTATAGATATAAAAAAAAACATAAATACCTACTTTTTTTTTTCCCTTTTTTTTTTTTTTTTTTTTTATATATAAGTGATCACATTCCCTCTGTTCTCAGCTTCATAAGAGCTGGAGGAGGAGAAGCAGCAGTACACTGAGAGCACACTAAGTTCCCAGCATAGCTAGAGAACTGATCACGGTGTGTGTTCTCCTGCTTAGTGTGGTCAGTTTTTAATAGAAAAGCAGAGTTACTGACAGGAACACTGGGGATTTCACATAAAAGAAGCAATATATAAAGAACAGGATACTTTCTCATACAAGTACATGGGACAGCAGGCACATATCAGGAATATGAAATACTGGGGTAACAAACACTTTAAAAACTTGTAAGGTTGCTTACCTGACGTTATCCTTGTTATATTATAATGTACTCTGTTCCATTCATATGTACACAGTATATTACATTGCCTTTCTAAATGATGCTTCTAAACAGTGTTTACAAACAATCTTTATTGCTTCGCTCTGTTTAAAACCTATGTCTTTCATTTTGAAAGCAAGCAAGAGCACAGGGAGAAGCAACAGCAGGAAGAGGAGAGGAGAAAGAAGTGCTAAGATAAATACAAAGGCCACTATCCTTCTGAAAATGCTAGTTACCTGGCTGTATTGCATTTTCATCTTCTTCAGTACTTTGGAGTCAGTAGCCCAAAACAAGAATGCAGCAAGTAAAGGTAGAAATTCTAACCTGCATCCTACTTGTTTCAGTTTAGTAAGTAGTAAAGTAGTAAAGCCATTGGGTTAACATGGAAGCAAAGTAACTAGCATTTTCAGAAGGAGATCAACAAAGGCAGCTTGCATATTATTATCGGCAGGTTTCCTTTAACTAGGCAGGCAAGCTCACACCATGCTGGTTTCATCAGCCATCACCAAATTGTATTATGATGTTTTTAGTTTTTTGTGTTCAGGTTAATTTTTCTCAAGAATCATTCAGGCTCAATTAATGTACATGTTGTCTATGTGGGCATTTTCTGCACTTTTCTCTCCAGGTGAATTTTGACATGTACAGTTCTAGAATGCAATGGTAGCACTAGCAGTGTATATAAAGTAATCTATACCATATGCTTTCTAACATGCATGATGTGGAAAAGAACCAGTCAGTTATTAGTAAAGAGAGTAACAGATGCCTAGTGTATAGTCTGCAATGCAAACCATCATTTTATGACCATCTTGCAAACAAAATCTGTAACAGTATGTACGTAGATTGCTGTGTTCACTGTTTAAATAAAGAAAACAAAGCCAGCCTAGCTACAACTTTTAAAGTGGAACGTAACTCCAAGAATTGAATATTATCTGTGTTATAGCACATGTTTTATAAATGTTTATTGTGCCCTAAAAAATGTATTTTGTCAGGAAATCCTCCTGAAAAAGAGCAGTGCACCTTCAGTCATGTGAGGGGTGCCTAAATCCATATAGCTGTATATCTGCAGTGTGAGGACTAAGGCACTGCTATCCCTGACTGCTAGACTCAAAATATGCGAAACAGGGTGGATTTGATTTAAATCAAGTCAATTTAAATCATGATTTATATCACTAGTAAAAAGGCTTGATTTAAAATCATAATTTTTAGAGAGCAGTTGTCATCTCTGTCCCGCAGTGGCTCCTCCTCTGACCCGCTGTTGACTCACCGACGGTCCCATTCACTTTAATGGGACGGCTGGTCATGTGGCAGTGACACAACAAGGTGAGGGACGTGGCGGCAGCAAGTGAATGGATGCCCGCTAACAGGCGCCGCCATGGTGGATCTGAAATGAGGTGCTCTTTTAAATGTAGGGACTTATTCTTGCTGGCAGTTAGAATCTTTAATATTTGCAAATAAAGTTAAGGTTTCTTATTTAGAATAATAAGCTGTTAGGTTAGTAAAAGTGATTTTAGAACCGATTCAATCATACAGTTTGTAGTGTACATAGATTTGCAAAACAATGGGATAAAGGAATATTCCTGAACTTTGTTTTATCTCATGGTTACTGTGTGACTGCATCAATGCAGTGCATGTTATTTCAGCTTGCAGAGCTTGGATTCATTGATTGAGTTTACCAAAAATGTAATAATTGCAGAATATACATCCTCATGCTACACAACTAAGCTCCATTTGTTGCTGATTACATTATTAATGTATTATTAATAGAAAACTATCTTTAGATAGATAGATTTTTACTCCAAACGCATTTTATTAAACTAAATTTGATAAAAATTTAAAAAAAATCCAATTTAAATCAAAAAAATCTGACAGATATCCACCCTGATGTGAAATGAGGTTTGGTATTTTCACTGCTTTTGCGCTTTACTGTTCTCTTTGCTGGTAGATTGATGTGAAGAAGCAAATCTGCCTCTACCAAGACAGCTTCCTTCACACAGAGATACAATGCAGAACAAAGCGTGCAAAGTCAGTAATGATCAGCTGCAGGGAGAGCACAGGCAATGCTGGTGACTAGTCCTTTGTCCTCAGCTTGCCTTTTTGGGCACAGCTTCCAGTCCTCCTTTAACAAAAAAAAAACAACAACTGAGAGCTGTATTTGTACTTAAACCCAGTTCTGGGCTCAAGCAAGAAGAAGTTTAACCTCATGATATTTAAAGAGGAGTTTCAGGCTGTAAACAAAACATTTTAAAGTCAGCAGCTGAAATGCTGTAGCCATTGACTTTTAAAAACACACTTACCTGCCCCAGGATCCAGCAATGTCCTTCCCCCGAGCCTGCTCTTTGTCTGTGTTTGGGTGCAGGCGCCGGCATCCATACTGTAGGCAGTCCAACTGTGACTCCTTGTGGCTTCACAGTCCACTGCACATGCGTGATTCGCGATTGATCCCACAGTCTGCTAGGACCTGTGATGTTTCCCAAGAGACTGCAGGGAGGGGGGGAGAGGGCCGAACTTTCACATAAATCGCCGTGACGATCTGCCTGGAAGTGTGAGCGGGTACCTGTCAAAATCGGGAACCTCCCCCCTTAAAAAAACAAACATTCTAAATGTGGTAGAGGAGGTAAAGCGGAAACTTCCCCTTTTGGGAAAATTTCCACTTCCAAAGCTGGAATTATTCACCAAGTATACTGTTTGTTAGTAAAGTTTCTAACTATGGGCAATATTATTTTTTTTTTTTTTCTTCTGAGTGCTAGTGAATTTTTTTTTTTCTTCATTTTGAATAATCTCTGACTAGGAAGGAGCATTCATGGTTTTCCTTTCGCAAGTAATGAAAATCTATACAAGAAAGACTTTTCACAGACCAGTTATGTGAGGCTGCAGTGTGCAATGTCTGCTTCTAATAAAGCTATATGAAAAATCTGATGTCATCAGAGTGGGGCTGCTTTCTCATACATATAAATTCCACTGAGCATGGACTGGCTCTTCTTGGCCGGCACTCAAGACTTGCCATTTATGTCTGATGAAAAAGTAGAGTACAAAACCAAGTGTAAGTACAACCCGAATTGTCATAGGAATATGTAGAAGGCATTACAGTGATGCCTTGGTTTGTGAGTAACGCAGTATATGAACGTTTCGCAAGATGAGCTATAATTTTTTTTTAAATCCTGACTTTATTTGCGAGAGCTGTCTCGCAAAATGAGCATGACTCAAGCCGCTGGTGTATATATTACCGTATGTGGCCAGAGGTCTGGGGGCTGGTGGCTACCAGCGCTTCCTAGAGAACTCTGAGACACTCCCAGCTGGGTGGGGGTGGACGTAATGTGCGTCGGAGCACCCGAAAGTGTCAACAGTTTCCGAGTGTCTCAGAGCGTCACCAGCACCCACGCACCCCTGGCCACATACAGTGCTGCATACACCAGCGCCCCCACACCTCTGGCCACATACAGTACTGCATACACCAGCAGTGGTTGTGGAACTAATCATGTGAGTTTCCATTATTTCTTATGGAGAAACTCGCTTTGATATACGAGCGCTTTGGATTACAAGCATGCTTCTGGAACAAATTATGCTCATAATCCAAGGTGTTACTGTATGTGCAAAGTATAAATAATCAATCTTATTATCTTGGCTGTTATCTTAAACACTGCATTCCTAAAACTGTGGCAGTACCAAAAGACGTGAAGTAACATTCCAAAATTGCCCCTTTTGTCATTATTATACTTTTTTTGCCAACACTAAACAACTATGTTTACTGACGGGTTTGGTACCAGTATAAGAGCTTAAACTTTAAGATTTCTAAAGAATAACTGTACTAAAAGTGCTTTTTACATTTTTAGCATATGTTACAGTAATAATGTAAAGTCATTCTTCATAACATTTAGAATGAGATAAGGAAATGGTCATTCAGGTTTAGAATATAACTGACAATTGTGATTGTTTTAGAAGTAGGCATTCAATTACCCTGCTATCATGTAGTCCAGCATTTAATGAAGAATGCCCAAACTTTTCAAGTGATCTAGAACAAATGTTACAAATATTATTTACCTATGCTCAGCAAATCCAGTCCTGATGACTGGTAGATCTGCTCTGGATTACTTGTGATGCAGAGAAATATATGGCAAACTAAAAAAACGTTATTGGGAATTGAAACAGAAGGCCAAGTGAAAAACATTATCTCTTCATTTTAAATTGTATTCTAAACTTTTCACTCTCGTGCCATTCTGCTGATTTTAGGCAGTTGTAACTCCTGCCAAAAAAGCTCAATAAGCTCTGCTAAAAGCACGCCTGTCTCTGTTACAACAGTTCAATAAGTCACTTGTGTCAGGACCTTTTTAAATAGCATATTAATGGCAGTGACCAGTGTTGGGAGTTTGGCAATCAATATAAACCTTGACTAGGAGTTATTAGACACAAATTTCTGCACCTTTTTCTATTTAAGTACAAGAATATCGCCTCCCCTTGCTTCAATCAATACCTTCTTGTTCTGAGCAAACCTCCCTGTTCTTGGCTATGTTCGATGGCTTTCCCCAGATGCGTTGGAGCTGTCGCTTCCCCTTACCTACACTCCAGTGGGTGTACATCATTGTCACATGAGCGCATAGCTCCCATATCTCAGTACAGAGGTTTAGTTACCAACACAAGCTTTTCTAGAACAGTTTAAGATATTTGTCAATCAGAATCTGTAATTCAGTTTAAACGTTTCTTTATTTTAGAAAGCTAAAATCACACAATTATTATAGCAAGTACACAGCACCATAAACTATAAAAGCATAATATTTTAAGAAACCTAGTACTTTGAAAATCTATTTAAAATAAGGAGGCAAAAATGCTTCTTTTTTTTATTGAAGTATTTTCAAAGTGCAAGATATAACATGAAAGATCATGCACAAATGAGCAAGATATCACTGGTTGTGAAAATTATTGCTGTAGACAAGGGAAGGCTATATGTGAATACATTACACATTTATAGGAATTTCAATGAACAAACTGACAACTAAGAGATACCCTATATATATCTCGCCAAAAAAACGAGTTTGTTGTGGACCAGAATTTCTACTGAATCCAGCTGTAGCAGCAAATGTAAAGCAAAGAAGGAGTAAAGAAGAAGACTCCACAGCTGGGAGGGATAGGGGAGTTATAATGATGGATAAAGAGCAAGTAGAGTATAGGAGAAAAAAATAGAGGAAGGGGAGGAGGACATTGAGAATATTCAAGCCAGGAATAAAGGGTTCCAGTGCCCTGCAATAGTTTTAGGTCCCTGGTCCAAAACTGGATGAGCACAGGGCATGTCCACTATTGTTTAGAAATTCCCCCAAGGCAGAACCACCATGGTAGCACATACTGGAAAAAGATGGATGAAGATGTGCTAATCGGGATAGGACCATGTACCACCTTGTGACAGTTTTAAATGTTGATTCCACTGAATACATTGATGGAACAGGTAGCCATAGTTGACCAAATTTTTTAACCAGTCTTCCCTATCTCTTGTGCACTGGAAATCACTTTCCCATCTAGAAATATAAGTGTGACTAGAGGGATTGGTAGAATCGTTCAGTCGTGAGTAAATGATATGAGTTTAGGAAAGAGGTGCCTGATAACAAATATGCTCAAAAAGGGAAATCTGGGTTGTGAGCTCCTTTTTGATTTAGCATATAAGTCAATGCCTTATTTGTAGAAAGCAAAAAAGCTCAGAAGATGGAGTCTGGTATTTTTCCCTAATTTCCGCCTAGGTATAGGCAGAGCAGCCATTCATGAAAGAGCAGACATAATGACATTTATGAACGTTCCACTAGTGGAAAGCACCTAGGAGGGGTAGAAGAAGCAAGAGAGGCGAAATGAGCTGGCTAAAATATTTTGGGGAATTCCAAATGGCTGATTGATGGCTTTTATTCTTAACCATGGCAGTGAACGAGGGGAGACCGGGGGGCAGCAAAATGTCTACAGATCGACCCAAATGGGAGCTTGTCTTGAGGCATATAGAGAGACCAAGTTAGTAATTTGTGTGGCTGCAAAATATTTGAGGAAGTTAAGGACTTCCAGTCCACCTTTTGTCTCTTTGTGCGTGTCCATGGTGCATTTGGAGATGTATGGATTTTTTGTTAGACCAGATAAAGCGCAATACATAATTTTGGAAGGATCTCAATGCATGGGACAGGATAGAAATAGGGAGGGTGCAAAATAGATATAAAAGCTTTGGTAGGATGTTCATCTTGATAGCATTAAAGGATAAGTTCACTTTAAAAATAAATATAATTTTTTTTATTTTTATTTTTTTGTGGGTAAAAAAAAAATGTGCATTTATTTAATATTTTTTACTATAGGAGCCTGTAAACCATTGCCCCAGCAATCAGCAGATCGCTGGTGCCATGCAGGTCTCCTGCAGATCTGTCAGTGTATCTGTGTGCCTGTACATCCCATACGAGCAAGCAGATACTGACAGAAAGAATCAAAGCTCCACAGCACTGTGATAGTACATAGAGAAGTACAAGTCGACATCCGCAAAGGATGTCGGGCTTGTAGTTCATACACAGAGCTCTGTGTATGAATGATACGCCCGTGCGAGCGGAGCCCCGTTTTCAAAAAGTGACAGCTAGTACAAGGGACTTCTCCCAGTACAGTTGTCACAGGGAGGGAGGGGGGGGGGGGGGCGGATCGGGCAGCGGCTGCAGCATTGGGAATGTCTTCCCAATGTGAACTTTTGCTTTAATTTTCCCTAGGATAAATGGAGGTGAGACCAGGAAGAGGTCAGATCTTTAAATCATTGGAAAGTTGGGACATAGATGCGTAAAGGCTGTGGTAGGAGTGGGTAAGTCGAATCCACAGATAATCGAGATGAGAGGTAGACAAGCAGAAAATATAGTTTTGTTTCAAGGAGGTTATGGTAGCATCCAAAAGATAGATATTAAGGGCCGAGGACTTGTGTTTATTAACAGGAAAGTCAGATATTTTAGAGAAACATAAGGGAGAAAAGGGAGTGAAACATCTTTTATGTATGTCCAGCCTAAAAATCATGTTGGGAACTTGTATTTGATGAATCAGGTGGATTACTTTGCGAGTATTATTCAATGCTTACCTATATGGGTAAAACCCACCTGATCCTTATGGATAAGAGTGTGAAGAAACGTATAGCCACTCAAATTTTAGCTAGGACTAGTGTCCATGTCCATATGCCCTAGAAAATTTGGTTGGAAATTATGTGGGCCTAGAGAATTTTCCCCAGATTTTAGGGGCATAACTATATGGGCCGAAAAAAAGGAAGGATGTAAATCGGTGTGTGCACGCAAATGATTAGACAGGTTAGTCAGCTTGGGGGCAAGAATATCTGAGAACCTCTAGTAATATAAGGCAGAGAATCCATCCAGGCTTTTAGTTTTTTGTGCTTTCAACCATTTGGTCATCCTAAGGACTTCTGGGACAGGGATTCCCACTTCCATCTTGTCTTTCATAGACTGGTAATGAGGGGTTAACGTGACATCTTGAAATAGATTGTCTGCCAGGTTCTACGGAAAGAGTCAGAGGAGTGGTATAGAGCTGACAAAACGGAAGTAAATTTATCCACTATAGCAACTGAGTTTGCCGTAATTGTATTGCTGGTTAAAACTTGGCTTAATAGGTTTGGTATCTTGGGTATGGACGTTGATTAAATTAGCTAGCATGGGACCGAGTTTATTGGCACAGACATAAAACATTTTCCCTGCCGATTTCAATAATTTTTCTGCCTCGTTATTAAGAAGGTTGAGTTTCACTGTGGTTTTCTGTATTCGTCACCATAGGGACGGCATTTGTGATGTTTTAAATTGTGCTTCAATTGATCAAGGCAGGAAAAACTTAGAATCTCTTTTTTTTCCTGGGCATGGCAACTTGAATTAGGGTTTCAAAAACATCATTACTTCATTACGGAGTGTTAGAGTGATATTGAAGATACCTTGGAAGAAGCCCAGAAATCTGAAATAGAACAGCTGGTACATGTATCTTCCTTGACTTCTGTAATACAGGAGACATGTTACTCAAGGTGGTACAGGGTTCTAGCCCATTTAGCAGTTGAGAGAAAAAACATGGTTTTCTGTGTGATCTATGTACATTGCAGAGATTTTAACAAACTTTGTTTCAGGTTTTTACCTTGTGTCGTTCTGAAAAAAATCACTGTGTTTGTCTGTGCCCATGTGCTAAGTGAGTCTAATGGGAGTGGTTTCATAATTATCGACCAGGTGCTGCACCTGCAGGCCTCTAAGGAGGAAAGTTGCAGGGTCATCATTCCTTTAGCCATGTTTTCATATTGTGAGTATCACACCACAAATGACATTTTTGTTGGAGGGGGATGCCAGAAATCTGACTTGCATATTAGTGCAGACTTCTGGGAAAATCGGTGAGCCAATCACACAAGCAGGAAATTACCTACCTGGGGGGTGTTCTGTACACATTGTGGTAGCCATATTGCATTGCATTTTACAGAAAATAACAGAGCTGCAGATTGAAAAGGAAAGGTCATTAATAACATTCAATTACAATATGACTACTGTCACAATTGTATATGCTATATTTTATTTATTTGCTATTTTTTTCCCCCACAGAAGTGGAGTTACACTTTAAGTATCCTGGGATGGGGGTCTTAGCTGTTAGGTTTGTAAGAAGCAGAGGATGTTTATTCACCTTTGGTGGGATTGTCTGGTAATAAAACCTTTCTGGACAACAGTGTCCAGTGTTCTGAACTAATATTTGCATTTTGACGTTCCTCATACCCTTTTGGCAACATTGTTCTATGAGTCACTGATGCCTAGTAAGGGATGCAAAAATCTCTAGTGCCTCACCTTTTGAATTCAGCTAAAGGCCTTATCCTATGTTTATGCAAAACCAAAAGGACTCCCACAGTGGGAGAGTGGTTCACTAAGGTCAATTTAATATAGGAAAATGAAAAGCAGACATATCAGCTCTGAAATCAGTATGCCAATTTCTATGGTAATTGAGTGAGAGGGATATCTTGGACAGTCATTGGATGGGCTATGTTTTTTTTTTCATGTTAGTACTTGTTACATTTTCAAAAAAAGAAAAGTCAGAACAGATTAAAAGGGTTGGTCTTGAAGTACACCTTGTAATGAGACAGGGCAAGCCCACCTTTTTGCAAGCTATAAGTTATATAAATGTTCCTATTCCATGTTATTTTAAAAATTGTTTGCATGTCTGTATACCAGATGTATGCCTATTGTGGATCTTACACTGTATTGAGTGGCATTGTTGTTCAAATGGGCAAGATTATGAATGCTTGCATTGCCCTTTTACCTGTTTTTTGTGTGTATATATATATATATATATATATATATATATATATATATATATATATATATATATATATATATATATATATATAAAAAGATTATAGGGGTGGTAGTCCCGTGTACAACTGATAAAGCCAACAAAACCGTTGCTTTAGGCCCCTTTCACACTTGCGCGACTTCAAAGGCGTGCAATTTTTGCTGTGATTTTGGCACGATTTCAGGGAATGCCTGTGTAACTCGCATCAAAGCCGAACTAAAGTAGTACAGGGACTACTATGAAGTTGCACATATATGAATGGTACTCATTGGAAATCTTGGGGTACGACTTGTCAGGGTACGACTTGTCATGCGACTTTGCCATCCCAAGTCAGTCAAGTGTGAAAGGGGCCTTAATGACACATAGTACTTTACAGCTGTAAATACAGACCTGTCTTTTTTTTTTTTTTTTCAATATTATGTATTTTATAGAGAATGTGCTGTTGTTTTCCAAAAATGTTCTTTATGTATACTATACAAATAAAGTGAAGCACGCTCATAATCTCAACATTATAACGTACCAATCCAAAGAAATGATCTCTTTGCATAACCAAAATACAGAAAGTCTATTAAGGCAATATTATACATAAAAAATAAAAATAATATATGTGAGCACTAAATATAAAAAAAAAATTGCAGTGAAGAAATAGTGATACACCAAATTCACGATCAAAGTGCTTATCCACACTATAAACTGTGTGAGACTTGCCACAACGACATCACCCTTAACAAAGTGTCTCTTATGCATGTGATGCAAAGCAGTCTCTCTTATGCCAACAATTCAACAAAATCTTTCATTGGTGCACTGCCTTCTTAAATAAACAACCATATGCTTGTGGATGTGCTTTCACCTTGTTAGGCGAACCACTTAATTACAGAAAGTCAAAATAGCATGGTCAACAATTGGGAAAAAAAAAATCACACCTCTCCTCTCCTCACAAGCAGCCTTTTAGCAGCATTTCACTGGCTACAACGCCCTCTGTAAGATGGTAACTATAGCATAAATGGCACTCGGTATAGATCTCTTCTCCTTGGGGGCAGCTTGCCAGAGCCTCCCTTTAGATGCTAGTACCTCATGCAAGACAATAAGACTACATAGTGCAAATTTATTAAAAACAGAATAGCTTAAAATCACTCGCATACATACATACATACATACATACATAGTCAGCTTCTCATGTTAACCTACAGAGTACCAATCTCCTCAATGAAACAGCACAGACTTGATGGCTTTGCCCAGTGTGATGACTTCAGCAGACACTCAAATCTGACGTGTTGCGTCCTGATTGGACGTCCTTCAAGATTTGTTTACTGTTCAGAAGTAAATAAAAAAAAGTTTTAGAAAAATGTTCAAAAAAATAAGTGAATAAATAAGAAAATATATACAAAAACTCATTAAATTTTTTTTATTGCTCTGATGTAAACCCAAAGAGTAGTATCTATCTCCCCATCTCCTCTTCTAGTAGAGAAGGTGCCATCTAAATATTTAGGCTGCAGAAACAGTCACCAGAACTAGTGTTGCGTGATCTTATTAAATATGCCATCGTGCCTTGCACAATTAACCATGGAAGCACCCAGTATTAAATATTCTTTCTAAAAAAAGATTTTTGCAAATAATTTGATATAAAGCTGAAAAAATGCCAAAAATCACTGTAGTTTTCCAATGAAAAACTAATATTCCTAAATGGTTGACCTTTCACCCAGGTCCCAGGAAGATCCATCAAACATTTTACTGCTATATAAATCTACTCTTTTGGTGCTACTACCATTACAAAAATCTTTCAGATAGGTTAACCAGTTGTCACCAGACACTGGTGTAAGTGTGTTTTTACTGTGGTAGGGACACTAGATGTAGAAGAATTGGCTTAAGGCCCCTTTGTTTTTTGGCTTAAGGCCCCTTTGTTTTTTGAATGTTTTCACAGGAGTCACACAACTTTCACCCAATTTTCCTACTGGATTCAATTGGAAAAGTATGTACTTGCTGGGTGAAAGTTATATGAATCATGTATAAAAAAACTGTATAGACACCCATGTTTTCCTTTGGGCTTATTGCTCCAGTCCTCTTAGTTCTTTGCTCTTTCATGTACTTCTTCCCTTCTTCTGCTCCTTGGCTTTCAATGTACTCATCTCCAATTTTATTCCTCCCAAGTTTTCACATGATTTTGTTATCTGTGTGTAAACGTCTGTCAGTCCTCCTACACCAACTTGTATCCTTTCGAGCTGTTCACATATACAGTACATAATAGAAAAACATTTGTGAGGTTGCATACTGACGTTGTGGAGACTGGGAAGAGGTGTTTGTATTTGCTGGAAATTGTATTTTTCTTAAATGTGATCCATGCAGTGTCCACGTTAAATGCTCTATTCATGAACTAATAGTTGAGAACTTTCTTCCTATTTATTATTTTTAATTTTTTTTCTGTCTTTCAGATTCACAAACAAAAATATCAATCACACTATTCCAGAATGGTCTATAATCGCCATTGTTCTTCTGTCCGCGTGAGTATTTTTTTTTAAATTAAATTTTATATTAAAAAGGCTAAAAGAAAACTCTGCCAGTTTATTATTTTGAGAAATCCTGTATTTAATGTTTGGTAGTTTGTCACTTCCCAACCCAGTATAGCTCTGTCACAGACAAAAGGTCCTTGCAAAAACTATAGTCAAAAGTGAACTCCTTCGGTGTGCTGCTGTATTAATATCCCCTACAAAATGTACTCTCTAAAAAGTGGTAAATAAAAGTTTTTCCACTCAATACAGCACTACAAATGACCAAACGATTGTGCAGTACAATCCGAATCCATTACCCTTATAACTTCTTATATTATTATACAAGATTTAATTGGTGCCGACAATTTACACAGCAATTTACAACTTGAGGGTAGATGGTACAAATACAACACACTTTAATACAGGAGAAATCAGAGGGCAATGCTTGTTAGAGCTTACAATCTAAGAGGAAGGGTCAAGAGATACAAGAGGTAATAATAGTCAGACAGATTGGGGTGGAGCATTCCAGAGAATGGGAGAGGCTCAGGAGAAGTCCTGGAGGCGAGCATGGGATGAGGTGACAAGGGAGCTAGAGAGCAGGAGGTCTTGGGAGGAGCAAAGAGAACAATTTAAGTTGGTATTTTGAGACTAGGTTAGTGATGTAAGGGGGGGCAGGTTGTGGATGGCATAAAAAATAAACATGTAACAAATCTCATAATAAAGTGTAAACTCATATTGTTGAATAATATGAATCAAATAAATGTTTCATCTCTTTAAACTCTTACTTATTAAAAATCATGCGTGAATACCAAGCAGAAATTGACAATAAAGATATAAGAAATCACGACTACAGTGTCATAAAAAACACACAAACATATATAGTGCTTTAAATCGGTGGCATAAAGTCCATAAGCGTCGATACCCCATGCTTTAAAATGTGTGACTTGTGTTTAGAGAGTAATCCTCTTGGTGCCCCTCCACCATCACATCAAGCTGCTTACCAAGATTAGTGGGACCCCACACATCAAGAGGTCTGACATGTGATACAAAGAGCAGCCAGGATACAAACACTGTAATCACAAACAGCAATTCTGTAGTTAACAACTCGGACATGTTACAGGAAAAAACACAGAGGCTCCATAGTGCACTATTTTTAGCTTGAAGCATTTATTTAAAAAAGAATCGGTACTCGCAAAACTTTAGTGTAGAGCCAGGTGTACAAACAAGCACTGCATGAAAACGCATCTCTCACAGCATGCGTGATAATGTCACCGCTACATTCGGCCCGCCGCCCAATGTATATTTAGTCTCCATAGACATCTTCCAGGTGCACCTGGACTCATTCACCAGCAGTTGATGCAGCAATAGCCAAAGCTCCTCTATACAAGTTTTGCCTATTTCTATCTTGAGTGAGTTAGACAATTGGAATTGGTGGGTGTGTGTGTGTCCAACAGTTGGAGAAGGGAATCACCTGTGTGGTCACCACACGCTATATAATCTAAGGAGGCAATTAAAGAGAATACAATGTGGTGGATGTCACTTTTGTTGTAGAACTGGCATTAGACATGCAGATATTACATCTAAGGACTGATAAGCTGAAATATATTACATGTTTGTTTTTTGGGTTTAAATACCTTTTAATAAATAAGCCCCTGTGTTTCCAAGTAAAAGCATAGTGTAATTATGTAATAATCACATAATTTTTTTTTTTGGTAACATATGTTTACCAACATTATTATTTTAAGGAATGTTATGCTTACATTTTGAAAAACATTAGGTAGACAGTTTATGAAATTGTATTTGGCATTTATAGCGTACATTTAAGATGTTTGTTTTTCCAAGAATATTTCAATTGAATTGAAAATAGAATCTTCCCATAACTCCAAAAACAAGGTACATATCTAGAATTACAGTAATTTTCTGTAAATGTAACTGCTGCTTTTACCTCTTGTTGTGGGTTTGATGAGTCATTTGAGCCTCTAGGGCAGGGAAGTACTTACGAGACATTCACAGGTCAAGGAACGTTGTGGACCAACATTGTAGTCTCCCTAGCACTACACTTAATATATTTTGATATTGCTTCAGTCTGACACATTGTTCTATATTCACTGTCCCAAGAAAGGCTGTACTAGTAGGTATTAGCGTAGGCTTCAACGAGCCCTACATCTGTGTCACTCTGTCAGATACTGCTCAAATGATTCATTAAATCAGAACACAGAAAGTAACTTTACTTGAATGCTTTGGCATCAATTTTTTATCAGCTATAAGAACAAATCTTTTGTCATTTTTATTATATGCTCTTCTGGTTGAGCTGGTAATTTGTGAAACGGATCTTATGAATTTTTTAGTCTTTCTTTACCTTATTTTTGCCAAAAATAGTTTAAATGTTGAAACCGCTTAAATCTTTCAAGAGTCAGAATACTGAATTTAAAAACAATCTCTTGAGCTCATTTGACACAATCTGTATACAAAGTAAAGCAATACAGAATTGAGAGAGATTGAACTTTGATCTTTTATTGACTAAATGGAACCCCATGCCATATTTTTACTGGTTTACAAACTCTGAAGAAAACACTATCAAAAATGGTTAACACCCCCCAGGTGTTATCTTGCCTTTAAGAAAATTAAACAAGGATTTGTAGTGGGGTTTGCTAGTAATGGCTCTATGCTTTCTCCAGGACTCCTTGCCCTAGCTTTTATAAATTGACTCTTTTACTGTGTTGTGTACCTGATCATCATTATTTCCTAATAAGAACAAAACAATACGGAGAAGTCTCTCACTTAAACCAATTGCTGTCTGGGCCAACTTTGACATTTTCCACATACATGTTAGGCTGGGTTCACATATGAACACGCAGTGGCTCACAGCAGGAGTCCGATGCGTCCTCGTTCACCGTTTCAGGTCCGATTTCAGCCCGAATTTTTGGCTGAAATGGATCAAAAGACGCACAGAGGCACGGAGCCGCTGCGGAGATATGTGAACCGGCTGCATAGAGAGCCGGTCACATTCTCCTGCTATTGTGAATAGGATGCGGAAAACCTTGCATCCAATTCGCACTAGTGTGAACCCAGCCATATCAGCATTTTTTTTTTTGCTTGAAAATGACTTTGAAAGCCCACACATTATATATATTTATTGAAAGCAGAGGTCCTGGAGAATAAAATAGTGGTTGTTGCAATATTCGAACAGCAATTTAAAATAAATAAAATTCAGGAAAACAATTACAACGTTAGTGCACACAGACACAATATAAAACCCAATGTTTTGTTAATATATAAAGAACTATGTTGCATGGAGTAAACAGATAAACAGATCCCAAACATGTCAACATTTAAAATTGCGCATGCATGGGAAATGACTATAAACTACAGTATCTAAATTTGTCCATAGGTAATGCTTTAAAGCCTTTACAGGTTACACTGTGGTGTTCATGGCAATACATCACATGAGGTGCAATCATATACATGTGTGACCTATGTGCTTCCCTGCATTTGCTCATGAGCCAGGGGGGCAGAGGTACTTTTAATTTTTACTTTATTTTTTTTCTATTGGATTGTATTACTTTCAAACAACATTCAACGTATGCTTTTCTTTCCAGTGGATTGGAGCCATCTTTGTTCATGTATTGTCCAGGGTCAGCATCATCTTCAAGAATTATGATGCAGACTCATTGATAACATTGTCTTCTAAACCCCGGTGTGTGTGTGTGTGTGTGTGTATTTCTTGGCTTGGTGTTCACAAATATAAAATGTAGTATTATTATTATTATTATTATTATTGGGAACACGAGCCACTCACAGTAACTTTAAAATTCTGACCCTTTAAAAAAGGTCTACGAAGCCCACACCACACAGGGATGAAACCGAGTTTAGACTATAGCAATGTTCTACTAAGAGCAAGAATTATTTAGGTTCTGGTTTAGAGCATTAAAGATCAAGCTTAATAATTGTTAAAATGTAATTTTATTTAACGAAAAGAAATATTTTAAAGGGTAAGTTCCCTTTTTTTTTTAAAAATAATAAATGCACATTTTTTTTTGCAGGTAAAAAATGTGCATTTACTTTACTTTTTTTTTGTTTTTCTTTTTTTAGGAGCCTGGAAAGCAATGCACCAGTGATCAGATCGCTGGTGCCATACAGGTCTCCTGCACACTGTCAGTGTGTGCTGTCTGCCCCCATAGTCTTACACTGACAGGAAGACTCATTGAACTACCACAAAGCTTAACAGCGCAGTGGTAGTTCATTGAGAACTACAAGCTCACAGCTGCAAAGGATGTCGGGACTTGTAGTTCATTCATACACAGAGCTCTGTGAATTGATGATGACGCCGTGTGGACGGAGCGGTTTTCAAAAAGTGTCTAGTATGAGGAGCCCCCCCCCCAAAAAAATGGTGTAACATGTTCCCAAAGGTGAACTTATCCTTTAATTTACAGCAAAATATATTACCAAAATAGACAACATACAACAGTACAATAAATGGGAATAAAAAGTACCCTACCTCCTGGCCAGATTTCAGTTTGATAAATAACAGATTATTGCATAGCATGAAATCAACGTTTGATAGACACTAATAATGATGTATCTCTTTTAATAATGATGTATCTCTTTTACATGTAGTTATCTCGGAAGGGGTCAAATGTCCCATCAGCCTCTTGCAACTCATTATTATTGTAATTTTATCATACCAGGCTTTATGAAATATCATTAGTTTGGTCCTGGCAATAAGAAATGCACAGATCGGAATGTGGATTATTCCTAAATAGTTTATGGCAGCCTATTACAGGCATTTAAAAAAAAAAGTATGTGTGTATATATATATATATATATATATATATATATATATATATATATATATATATATATATAATTTTATGATCGCCACTAGCCAACAATGCCTAATGAAAGTTACAACCTCCAATTACCACAGCTTAATTCAACGTCTTTAAGGCTTTGCAGACTCTGGACTAAATAGTATTTATTCAACTCGAGCTGTTTAATTGATACCTTGTTTTTATTATTTGATTGCATGAATTTTGATTACAACACCCCCCCCTTCCCCACTCATTTTGGGGTCCTGAGACCTTATTTTCTTCAGAGCTGCCAACTATGATCTTGGTTTGAAACTTTTTTTTTTTCGTACATCATGGGACACAGAGTCAGGCTAATATTCATTACCTACTGGGTTATACTCCATCTCCTGGTGAATGGACACTGGTAGACCGAAGGGCTTCAGACAGGAAGTGATCCCCTATATAACCCCTCCCACACAGGAAGCACTTCAGTTTTTTACCAGTGTCTGCAAGGTGGATGGCACGGTTTGTTTGAGCTCTCTGAGCTCCAGGTCTCTAGTCCCACAAACGGTTCTTAAATGAATTAAGGGATTGACCGATCAGATCCATTTGACACAGGCTTTATATGCTTAGATAAATGGTACCCGACCCTCGCAAAGAAGACTCAAGGCTTTGCCTGTAGTGCAGCCTTTGGGGGCTGGACCCTGCAACGTGAAATCCTGCATCTTCTTCTTCTGGCCCTGGCCCTAGTGCCCTGTTGATGTTTTTTGGGCCCTTTTTAAATATTGGTGCTACATTGGCTTTTCTCCAATCAGCTGGTACCATTCCAGTCAATAGACTGTCTGTAAAAATTAGGAACAACGGTCTGGCAATCACCTGACTGAGTTCCCTAAGTACCCTCGGATGCAAGCCATCTGGTCCCGGTGATTTATTAATGTTAAGTTTCTCAAGTCTAATTTTAATTCCGTCCTCTGTTAACCATGTAGGTGCTTCCTGTGTTGTGTCATGAGGATAAACACTGCAGTTTTGGTTACTGAAGCCCCCCGATTCACTCGTGAAGACTGAGGAGAAGAATAAATTCAATACCTTTGCCATCTCCCCATCCTTTGTAACCAGATGTCCTTCCTCATTCTTTATGGGGCCAATATGGTCTGTCCTCCCTTTTTTACTGTTTACATACTTAAAGAATTTCTTGGGATTTTTTTTGCTCTCCTCCGCTATGTGTCTTTCATGTTCTATCTTAGCCAACCTAATTGCACCCTTACATTTCTTATTGCATTCTTTATAAATTCTGAATGCTGTGGATGATCCCTCAACCTTGTATTTTTTGAAGGCCTTCTCCTTTGCTTTTATATGCATTTTTACATTGGAGTTAAGCCATCCAGGATGTTTGTTCGCTCTTTTAAATTTATTACCCAATGGGATACATTGGCCAATGCCCTTATTTAATATGTTCTTAAAGCAAACCCATCTCTCCTCCGTATTCTTTGTTCCTAATATTTTATCCCAATTTATGCCTTTTAGCAAGGTTTGTAGTTTAGGGAAGTTGGCTCTTTTGAAATTCAGTGTCTTTGTGTTCCCTTCACGTCTCCTATTTGTGTGATTTATACTGAAACTAATTGACCTGTGATCGCTGTTACCTAAATTGCCCCGTATTTCCACATCTGTTATCAGGTCTGTATTGTTGGTAATCAGTAGATCTAGTAATGTTTTATTTCTAGTTGGTGCGTCTACCATCTGACCCATAAAATTGTCCTGCAAGACACTAAGGAACTGGCGAGCCTTAAATGAATGCGCGGTTCCCTCCGCCCAGTCTATGTCTGGATAATTAAAATCCCCCATTATGATAACACTTCCCATCCTTGCTGCTAATCCAATTTGTGATAGGAGATCCGTCTCCACTTCCTCCCTCAGGTTAGGGGGCCTATAGCATACTCCCAGTATTATTTTCCCCTTAGCTTCATCCCTTTGGAGCTCTACCCATAAAGATTCCACCTCCTCCCTAGCCCCCTCAGTGATGTCATCTCTCACATTCACTTGTACATTATTCTTGATATATAGGCATACTCCTCCCCCTTTTTTACCCTCTCTGTCCTTGCGGTATAGGGTATACCCTTGAATGTTTGCCAGCCAATCAGGAAAGCTGTAGAACCAGGTCTCTAAAATTCCCACAAAATCCAAATCCTCCTTGTACAACAGTATCTCTAGTTCACCCATCTTGTCCGCCAGGCTCCTGGCATTGGTGAACATGCCACATAGTTTAGACCGGTCGCATATTGTCCTCGTATTGGGTGTTTCAAGATTGCAACTTGGACTTGCTACTATACTCACCTTGTGTTTTTGTGCTTTGGTTAACCTACCACTAATGCCCCCAATACTACCCTCTGGAATATCTTCCGCACTGGCTATCACTGTCTCTGGACCCTCCCCCCCATCGCCTAGTTTAAAAACCCCTCTAACTTTTTGGCCATTTCATTCCCAGCAGATCTGCACCCTCCTCATTTAGGTGCAGTCCGTCCCTTCTATAGTACCGGTTACCGACTGAGAAGTCGGCCCAGTCCTCCAGGAACCCAAACCCCTCCTTACTACACCAGCTCTTCAGCCACTTGTTTACTTCCCTAATCTCCCTCTGCCTCTCTGGTGTGGCTCGATGTACCGGTAGTATTCCTGAGAACACTACCTTGGAGGTCCTTTTCCTCAATTTAGCTCCTAAGTCCCTAAAATCGTTCTTTAGGACACTCCATCTGCCTCTGACTTTGTCATTGGTGCCAACGTGCACCATGACAGCCGGGTCTTCCCCAGCCCCTCGCAGTAATCTGTCCACAAGATCCGTGATGTGCCGAACCCGAGCGCCCGGTAGACAACATACTGTTCGGCGCTTCAGGTCTTGGTTACAGATTGCCCTCTCTGTCCTTCTAAGAATTGAGTCCCCTACCACCAGAATCTGTCTTTCCTTTCCCTTTGCTGCCCCCCCACTCTCACTGGAGGAGTTCTTCCCCTGGCAGCTAGGAGAGTCCCTCATCTCCAGCAGTGCTGGTCCCTGACTGGTTACACCAATGTCACTCAATGGAGCGTACTTATTGGGATGCTCCAGTCCTGGATCGGCCTCCCTGGCACTTCCCCCTCTACCCCTCCTGACTGTCACCCATCTACTCTTTGCTAGTGCCTGCACCTCTTTGTCTCCACCCGCCTCTGTGCTGGCCCCTGCCGGCACCTGCCGTGTACGTTCCTGGCTCACCTTTAGTATGGAGGGACTTCTCAGTGCTGACAGTTGCTTCCCCAGATTCAGAACCTGGGCTTCCAGGGAAACAATGTGCTTACATTTTGCACAGCAGTATTCGCCCTCGATCGGATGATCAAGGAACGCATACATGCGGCAAGATGTACAAAGAGTCGCCTCTCCACACCCGCCGGGCATCGTACCTATTAAAATTTGGGGAGGATTTGGGGATTTTACCCTGTCCAAATTACCTAACAACTAGCTTCCTGGCACTAATACTCAAGACAATACACAGGTACACGACAAGACAATACACAGGTACACAATACACAAGTACTAACGATCCACACACACTACTCAGACAACACTCAGATACTCACACTACACAGGTACTATGACCCCTGTTATAACCTCCTGTTTTAAACTCTTGTTTTTAACTCCCACTTAATCCAGCTCCACTTACACCAAGCTCCACAGCTTCAAACTGAGCACGCTCAGACTGAGTCCTACAACAAGTTAAATAGGCACATGTGAGCAATTAACCACACCCCTTAATTGATAGACTGATGAAACGAGAAAAAAAAAAAAAAGCTATTTAAAAAGTGACAGCAAAAGGCAAATTAAAAACTAAAAGGAAAAGTCCCCAAAATGCAACCCAGCAAACACACACCAACAGACAGCAAACACACACCAACAGACAGCAAACACACACCAACAGACAGCAAGACTTGTATACTCTAACACTTGTTTTTAACTCCCACTTAATCCAGCTCCACTTACACCAAGCTCCACAGCTTCAAACTGAGCACCTAGAAAAGCTGTCACTAGAAAAATTTTTATCATAAGGTCTGGAAGACTTTTATATTGCTTGGTGTGAAGCCAGAAAATAGCATCCTCGGAAATACATGATTGGGAGAATTCTATCCTTTCTACAGTCAGCTGTGGAAATCAAATTGGCTTTGAGTACAATCAGAGGGCAAGTTTCAGCCCTATCAGTATTCTTCCAAAGGCCTTTAGCCTCCCATTCACTGATCCAAACCTTTATGCCTAGGGTTACTTGCTTGCTTCCCCCCATTGGGTCACCTATGTGTCCTTGGGACTTGAACTTGGTGTTGTCTGTGTTACAGAAACAACCATTTGATGCTATCAAGGAAATTCCATTAGACGTGTGACCTGTCATGCAAGCTAGCCTTCCTGATAGCCATTACCTCAGCTAGAAGGGTGTCGGAGTTGGCGGCCCTTTCGTGCAGGAATCATACTTGATCCTTTACCACGACTGGGTCATGTTACGACCTGTTCCATCCTTTTTGCCAAAAGTGGTGGCGGCCATTTATTTAAATCGGGACATTATTTTGCCTTCTTTTTTCTCTCAGCCTCGCTCGGCGGAAGAGAGACGACTGCACTCATTGGATGTTGTCTAGGCAGTCAAGGTTTATTTGTGTAGATCTGCAGAGATCCGCGGATCAGACTTTTTTTTTTTTGTTTTTTTTTGTTTTACCAAAAGGACCCAAGAAAGGGCAGGCAGCTTCCATGGCTTCCATTGCCAGTTGGGTCCGTCATTTGATCATTCAGGCCTACGGTCTGAAACATAAACTCTCCCTTTAGGGTGAGAGCTCATTCTACCAGGGGTGTAGGAACCTCCCGGCTTTTCGCCATCAGGTATCTGTGGCTCAGATTTGTAAAGTTGCTACCTGGTCTTCAGTACATACACAAAATTTTATCAAGTGGATGTTCGAGTAGCCGAGGATTCGGCTTTCGGCCGCATTGTACTGCGGGCTGCCATATAAGTTCTGATGGCTATTGTTTGGCAGGGTGTCTCCCTCCCCTCAAGGCTATTGCTCTGGGACCTCCCAGTAGGTAATGAATATTAGTCTGACTCTGTGTCCCATGATGTATGAAAAAGAAAATAGGATTTTTTCGTCATACTTACCTGTAAAAATCCTTTTCTTTGCGTACATCAGGGGACACAGATCCTTCCCCTTTTTTGAGGATTCAGTGCTTGCTACAAAACTGAAGTGCTTCCTGTGTGGGAGGGGTTATATAGGGGATCACTTCCTGTCTGAAGATCTTTGGTCTACCAGTGTCCATTCACCTGGAGATGGAGTATAACCCAGTAGGTAATGAATATTAGCCTGATTCTGTGTCCCATGATGTACTCAAAGAAAAGAATTTTATAGGTAAGTATGACGAAAAAATCCTAATTTTTTTTGATGATCTTATTGGCCAGTCTTCAGCACCCAAAGTCACTGTGCCCTTTCCTCCTACTATTATTTTCCCATGAAGATAGAAAGTTCCTCTTCTCACCTGTTATTTAAAAAAATATATCCATCTTGTGTTTCGCTTGTGATTTTTTTCTTTTATTTTTGTTTTAGCAGAAATATTAAATTTAAAATAAGATATTAAGGAAGCGCTTTCTCTGATTGTCAGACTTTCTGTCTGTAAACCGGTAGACTTATACTGAACTGAAAACGTACTGTGCTTCAAATGGATATTAATACTGAACTAAAAATGAAACCTTTATAACCGGGTTAGGTGTCTTTTTTGGAACTGTGCATATGACATGCAGACTTTATTAAGAATGCCTATTTTACCAATGCCTGAAAAACACAGCATGTGAATAAAGCTATATTATGTGGACTATATCTGACAGCTGTATAGCACATTCTTGTGTCCTATCTTTTTATTAAATGTTTACATTAAGATGCCATATTACTAACAGATAAGATACAGTACATGAGCAATTTACTTGCAGAACATTTTCCATGCATGGAAAGGTACTACTAATGTTTAACCGAGCAATGATATTTCATGCAGCTCTACTCTCATGATGGCTAATTTACATAATTCAGATGATATTTCTGCCAAAGATAAACTGAGGACATTGTGGCATCTTATTGATTATCTCTGTAATGGTCATGCCTTACTGTGACTACTTATTGATCTTATATGTGATGGTTCATATGCCATATATTTTACTCCTGTTGTAATTGTTTTCATCATCTGAACATATCTGGTGATGTATGGAAATTAGGCAATGCTGAGCTTTTTACAGATAAGATTATTATTACTGTTGTTGGTTGCATAAATCTTTTAGAATGTTTAGAACATTTTATATTGAGGATAAAATAATTTTCAAAAGCTTCCTTTGACCAAGAAATTTAAATTTTATTTTTTCTACTGTGTAAAAGGAAAAAAAGAGCTTCCTTTGACCAAGAAATTTTAATTTTTTATATGTTCTACTGTGTAAAAGGAAAAAAAGAGGAGGTCATACATTACTAACCCTGATTAAAGGAAATTCATAGATGCCCATTATTATAATAAATGCACCAGGTATATTCATCACTATTTTATGAATCTGTACTATTGATTAGGAAAACTGCTGCATTCATCGACTGCAGTTGGTCAGAAATCTCCCTCTGGTGTTTTGTGAACTTTGGACATGCGTTTTTGCTTTTATTAAATATAATAATAATAAGGAATTTTAAGGTAAACTTTAAGACGTGCAGTAGTTCAGAAGGGAATGAGAATCCATGTAGCCATCTTCAGCGTAGACTTAAGCTGTCTTTAGTTTATACCCCTGGTACAGTCTAATGGAAGCTTTCAACATTTTTCTCCAGAAATGTCTTGTTCCATTCTGTTTATCTGAACTGGCTGTTGGCAGTGAACTGTGGTCAGTCTTTCTCAAGTAACAGCGGGGCAGGTAAAGCTGTCTCCTCTAAAAGCTTGTGAGAGCATTTTTGAATGTTCAGGGAGCTGAAGCATCAGCTAAGGGACCTGGTATTTAAACAATCAGAAAATGACCATAATCGCTTGACAATCGTGCAACCACTTGAAGTAAATATGTCATGCAGAGGTCCTCTGGGGGTGCAGCTCTCACAACTAACTGAAATCTCATGTTTTACACTTCTCCGGTGTATTAATGTGAAAATGCTGGAGTTATTGGTTCTACAGGCCAAAGGAAGCTGTTTATAAATGGCTTTGAAATAGCGACCGCAAAACAAGAAATGAAAAGTCCATATTACTGTAAATCATGTTTAAAATGTTATATCAGCTGTATAGATTTTGCTTACTTCTAAATCATTCATGAAAAGAAACATACTGGCAATAAGAAAAGTGAAAGGAAGTAATTGACCAATTCTAAAAAGCGGAAAGGCATACAAATTTATAAATGTATAACGAATCGCACATTGTCATGTAGAGTGGAGAATGTATACTACCTTGAGCCTCGGTTCACACTAGATGCAGTGCGAGCTCACTGATTTTGCACCGCATCAAAATCGCAACCCGTTCCTGCAAAACCGATTGTGGAGTGCACGTTAAATTAACAACACCCCAAAATTGGTTTGCAAAATGCAGTGCAATTTTCAGAATCCGATCACAGGGGTGTGAACACCCATGCAATTTGATTCTGGTGCGGACAAAAAAAGGGTCTTGCATGAGTTGAGTGCAAATGCGGTGCGATATGAGCCATACAAATCCATGGTTTAAATCGCACCCTAAAGACACCACATGTAATTCACAAAAGAATGTGCTGTGATTCCTGTGCGAATTACATGCAGTGTCTCCGGCACCGCATCAGTGTGAACCCAGGATAATTTTGAAACCAATAAATAAATGTAAATAAAGGTACAAATCTTGTCTGGTAAAACAGCCCCCATATTTGTATTTATTGTAACCACTGACTCTGCTTACACCCTATAGAAGTGATTAATTTGATCCTGTACACTTGTCACATTTACCAGTGTAGGTTTTTTTTTTTAAATATATTTACCTAGGTGGATGCAGCATCTGTCCTCCTCCAGCTCTGAGACTGAGAACTGAGCATTTACCGCTGATCGATTGGTTCTCAGAGCTACGTGAGCAGAGAGCTGGTGACTGTCATTTGCCGCTGTCTGCTCTGCTATACTTCCATCATTTGTTAAAGAATGAAGCTGGTCATTGATAAGGTTTTTTCTCTAATCAGACAGCAGGCTAAATGAAAAAAAAAAAAAAAAAAGAATTCCTTCACCCACACAAATGAGGTGAATGAAGGAATCCCTCCTGCCACGCCTCTTGTGCTGTCAGAATACACTGATTAGAGGCTGCAGCCACTGATCGACAATAGGTTTCCAGCTTGTCCGTTTGACAGAAGTTGATCTAACAATTGACTTCTGTTGGACAGGGATGGCCACACACTGATTGAAATTTGGCTAGTCCCTGCTGAACTGACAACTTTTTAATCTCTCTGTGGCCAGCTTTACTGTACATTTCATGTAGAGGAGCTCTTTTTATACTTTATACCTGGGGACATCCTGTGTTTTAAGAGCTGTTATCACAAGCCCAAGTCGGTGTAAAAAATACCGCTTTGTTCACATTCAGTTAATTATAAGCCTGTACTCTTATCGCAGCGGTCCCCAAGCTTTTTGGCACCGGGGATCAGCTGCGTGATAGAAAATTATGCCAAGGCTGGGGTGTTGGGGTTTGGTCGATGCGTTTTTTTTTGAGGGGCAATTTGTTGGAGCAATGGCTGGTGTTGGAGCTTCAATCATCACGGCACCATGGTTGATATGGTATCAGGATGATTGAAGTGCATTAATTTGATTATTACAAATTACAACCATAATGCATTGTCATTGGGAGCCCTGAGTGTGTCGCCTGCCACTAGATGCAGCTTGTGTCATGTCACCTGCTTTCAGATGCAACTTGTCATGTCACCTGCCACCAGATGCAGCTTGTTACTTGCCACGTCACCTGCCACCAGATGCAGCTTGTTTTACGTGACCTGCCTTCAGAGGCAGCTTGTCTCTTGCTATGTCACCTGCCGCCATATGCAGCTTTTCACTTGCCACGTCACCTGCCACCAGAAGCAGCTTGTCACTTGTCCAGTAACCTGCTACCAAATGCGGATTGTCACTTGCCACGGTCGCCTGCCACCAAATGCAGATTGTCACTTGCCATGTCACCTGTTACCAGATGCAGCTTGTCACTTTTTAAATGTAAAGGCAATTTGGTGGCAGGCAACAGTGAAAGCAGAGAAAGAGCCTTCTCTATAGCTTTTCCGCACATGTGAAGGCGGGCAGTGAGAGATTATGTAATCTCTCTGCTGCCCGCAGCTGCACAGTGAGAGCGCAACTGCGGTGATGCAGGGTAGGCAGTGAGGGATTGTCATCTCTTTGCTCGCCGGACCGCTTGTAGTCCCACTTGGGGCCGCACTGCAGGAAGGCCGCGGCCTGGTGGTTGGCAACCCCCGCTCTATAGTATAGCTAGTGGACTGAAAATAAGAAAGCCTTCAGTGATTCTTTTAGTTGGATTTGGGATGGGCAAGGTTTAAAGTTAAAGGGGTTGTAAAGGCAGAAGGTTTTTTTTATCTTAATGCATTTTATGCATTAAGATAAAAAGCCTTCTGTGTGCAGCAGCACCCCTAACATTTATCTGAGGTCCCTGTCTGTCCAGCGATGTCCCTGAGTGTCTCAGCCATCCGAGATTCTCCTTCCTGATTGGCTGAGACACAGCGACGCCGCCATTGGCCCCGCTGCTGTCAGTCTGCTAGCCAATCAGGAGAGAGGGGCCGGGGCAGGGATCCAGGTCTGAATGGACACAGGGAGCTGTGACCCAGCTCGGGTGCCCCCATAGCAAGTGCTGCTTGCTGTGGGGGCACTGAACAGGAGGGAGGGGCCAGGATCGCTAAAGAGTGACCCGGGCTGCTCTGTGCAAATCCACTGCAACAGAGCAGGTAAGTATAACATGTTTATTTTTATAGGGAAAAAAAACAAGACTTTACAGTCATTTTAACCTGGGGAGTTCAGGCTGATCTTAAAATAGAGAATCCGTAAGAGGTTACCTTCAGTGAAAATCAAACTTCAATGTGGTTAGTAGATCCAGAGATATAGGCATCTCGAGTTCTTTTCTAGTCTCAGGTTTTGAGTTTTCCCCTGGCCACTCCCAAGTCTTGATCCTTACTACTACCCAGTAACATGACTCATCACATTAAAAAACAGTTGGGAGGCTAAGAAAATGGGATGAATGGGGCCAAGCTAATATTTTACATGAAATTGTAAGATTTGCCTATTACTTTGGTTCGCTGCATCTGTGGATCAACTGGTTGTTAACATTGTTCATTTTGGAATGCCCAGGTTTGTGACAGATTTCAGAGTACATATCGAACACAGTCCCCTGCCCTTGAAAAGTGGGCCCAGAAATGGTTGCTGTCTAAATTCTTATCCTGGCTTGCCTGGACATGTTGCGCCTTGCTGCCCTTAAGAGTCTGGGGAGTCTATAGGTACTAAACTTACAAAAGAAAACCGTGGGCATTCAGGCCTAGTGCGTTCTCCTCAATAGTAATCTTTAAGATGTAAAAAAAAGGTAAGTATTATACTCACAAATTGACACGTGTCACAGCTTTTCATATAGAAATGGCAGCTTAAGGTCCACGATACAATATATCACATAACAGATCAAATTCTAGCAGTACAGCAGGCTGATGCCTTTCGTGGAAGAGGCAAGTCCTCGAAACATGTCAGCCTTTTATACTGCTGGAATTAGATATGTTGTATCATGGACCTTAAGCTGCCATTTCTATATGAAAAGCTGTGATGCATGTGTCAATTTGTGAGTATACCTTTTTTTACTTCTTAAAGATTACGATTGAGGAAAATGCACTAGGCGTGTTCGTCTTTTTTGTTTTGTAATTTTGTGACCGGTTTATTTTGACTAAAATTATGCAGAGGCAGCCTTCTATCTGATTCTCCTGTAAATAAACAGCTGCAGGACGGTATAAAAATCATACTTTTACTTCTGGCACTGAGGACATTAAATCAAACAGGTACCTGGAACGTACGTTGTACTAACAGGGCTTAGTCTCACAAGTGAGCAGAAGCATTAAGTAAATGAGGCCTACAGACACCTCCATATTTTCTGCAGGCAGGAATGTTTTCACACACAGATTTGTGAATCTACTTTAGGGCTCATTCACACTTGCAGCCAGGGGTTGGTAGGAGGTGGTTGAGCTGTGGTTCTACTGACTGCCTTAACCGAAACACAGTGGTAGCAGGGGGTTGTTTACATGCTGCAGCAACAATGCTACACGTAGTGCCCTTTCACACTGAGCCGCCCCGGGCGTCGGTGGTAAAATTTTTTGCGGCGCTTTACCGTCGTTTTTGCGGAGCTATTTGGCCGCTAGCGGGGCACTTTTAACCCCTGCTAGCGGCTGAAAAGGGGTTAAAACCGCCCACAAAGCGCTGCTACAGCGGTGCTTTGCCGGCGGTTTGGTGGCGCTGCCCATTGATTTCAATGTGCAGGGGCACTTTAGGAGCGGTGAGTTCACCGCTCCTAATGCGCTCCAAAGAAGCTGCTGGCAGGACTTTTTCTGACGCCCTGCCGGCGCACCGCTCCAGTGTGAAAACCCGAGAATGGAGCCGCTGTTTCAGCCGCTGTTTAACGCTATAGCGCCTCAGTGTGAAAGGGGTCTAAAACTACACCCCATGTCGCGCTTGGTGGGCAGTACTGTTGCTAAACATGACCCATTTTTAACTGAATGATGTGTGGTTTTTTTTTTTTTTTTTTTTTTTTACTTGTTGGTTAAAACAAGCACTGAGGAGGTGACCTTTTGCCTTCCAGCTGCCTGTCCAGCCACTTTCTAAAGAGTGAACAACCACAGATTGCTTTTTAGAGGGGTAGCAAGGGCTACCACTAGTGTAAACAAGCCCTTACTCCTCTGTTTTTATACACACAAAACTGCACAACTTGGAGGTGCAACGGTCACTCACATATCAATCTAGAACCCTAAAAGCATGTTGACACTTGTGAAAGGGTGTCAGTGCACTGGGCTTAAAGTGGTTGTGAAGGCTGGAGGTTTTTTACCTTCATGCTTACTATGCATGAAGGTAAAAAACCTTCTGTGTGCTGCACCCCACACTAAAGCCCCCCCCCCCCCCCCGCTCCAATATTCACCTGAGCCCTCTCTCGATCCAGCAACCACAGGAGTCTCAGCTGTCTCTCTCTCCCCTCATTGGCCGTTGGCTCCCACTGCAGTCAATCGCAGCCAGTGAACTAGTATTGAGAGAGAGGGGGAGGGGCAGAGCCACAGCTTTTTGTGTCTTATGGATGCCTAGAGCAGGGCTCGGGAGTGAGCACGCACCAGTGCCTCCAGAGCAAGCGGCTTGACATTGGTCGAGGGGGAGGCGTCAGGAATGCTGGTATGGAAAGGATCTGAGCTGCTCTGTGCAAGCCATTGCACAGAGCAGGTAAGTATAACATGTTTGTTATTTAAAAAAAAAAACGCAAAGCATTAATATCGATTTAAAACCGATTAAATTTGCATGATCAACTTTAGCCAAAATTCAGACCACAGCAGTTTGCTATCTCATGATCAGACCTTTGTAAGCTGGGGTGTAGATAGAGGTTGGTATATTTTATTTTAAATACACAGATTATCTTTGTGCCTGGCAGCTGTTGTCTTTTACTGGAAAATACAAATGGAAGCCATCGGTAAGCAGGTGCAAGTAATCTGTAATGCCATTCATGATAAGACTAGCATGCAATGAGCAGTAGTCAAGTCAGTGTAATTTTAGGGAAGCTGCTTGGTGAACAGAAATTCTCATTATTCAGCTGAGGATAAAATCGCTTTCTTTTTTTTTGCTTGACAAGTGGCTTTTTCGTAAACATTTTCAATTCCCCATCCCAACCCTTCTAGCTGTTCATGTGATGAACAGGGTCCTCCTTTCATCCTATCTAGCATCAACAGTGGATTTCATGCAAAAAATCGGACAGGCTGGTTGTACTGAAGTCGATCGACGGGTATTATTTTAGTTTTTTAGTTTTACTTCCCTCCACCTAAAAGATTTCAGTTTGTTCAGCTGAGTTGTACAGTTTATAGGTCACATTAAAAGTGGGAATAGTTCTGAAATTATTTATCTTTGTCTCATTATTTTACATCACAGAAACCTGACATTTTAACAGGCATGTAGACTTTTTCTATCCACTGTATGCCTTCGCTCCAGTAAGGAAGGGTGAGGGTTTCCCTTAGTCAAACTGGCAGTACCAGCACCCATTAGGGTGAGGACACCGCTGGATTCCTGGACAGGTAAGTGCCCTAATATTGAAAGTCAGCAGCTACAGTATTTGTAGATGGTGACTTTTCATTTTTTGGGGGGAAGCCTGGAGCTCCTCTTTAACTTCTTTAAAATTTTGAATATTACATTAATCAACAGAACAAATATTCTGTGCTTCATTTGTTAGCGAACACATGTTAATACCTCTATGATGAGGTTTAAATCCTTTTATTAAATATCGATGTCATCTAATGGAAAGGCTGCTCTCCAGAGGTTAAAGCAGACCTTAAGTCATTTTTTCATATTTCCATCTTTTAAATCTTCTGCCCTTGTTGTTTTAACTTTGGATAGTAAAACGTTTTTTTCTGCCAGTAAATACCTTATGCATCCCACTTCCTCTTTCTTGTCTGGTCATTAGCCTAGGCTTATGACATCATGCACAGCTCTCTCTCTCTCACTCTTGTGAGAGTTTGACAGGAAGGGAGGGGGGATGAGCCATAAGAGGGCCAATGAGAGCTGCAGAGCTAGAGGTGTGCCTCTGTTTGTCTGTGTAAATCCAGGAAGTGAATAGGCAGCAGCTTCAGCTGCTCACAGTTAAAATGGCTGCAGCCAGACTTAATGGAGGGAGATTTCTGCAGCATATTTGGCAAGTATAGTATCACAGTATATATCTAATATGCAAAGTGGTTGGAAGGAAGCTTCAGAATGGCAAAGATGTTTTTATTACAATTTTTGTGAGCAGACTGCAGTTCCTCTTTAAGTTGTGACATCCTTGTAATAGATTCCTAATGCAGTAAGTAAATGGATGTATACACAAACATGTATTCATTGCAAATTCCACGATTATAGATTTATAAGCTTAGAATACTTTATCGCCTCTGTTAGATAACGATATGTGCCCCACTGTCTGTGTTGTTTAAAAAATTTGCCAATTTCTACCTTATTTCATGTGACTGCTCGGCCCCCTTCTCTCCCGGTCTGACAGCTACAGCGGAAGGGCTGAGAACTCCCGCTCACATCCACTTGGAAAAGGGGAGGAGGAAGGTGGGCGGTCACGTGAGCGCTGGGTGGCACTTTGAAATAAGGTAGAAATCGGCATATTTTTTATACAGAACATACAGTGGGCACATATCGTTATCTAACAGAGGGTATGGTATGAATATAATAAAATTATTATAGCAACAGGAAGGGAAGGGGCGGGGAGCAGAGCAGCACTTTCATGAGATGACAGGTGGGGGTGGGGGGGAGAACAAAGGAGAGCTGCGGATGATGGAGGCATGTAAACTGACCACAGTGTCAGGGCTCAGCAGCCCTGATAAACGTGGACACTTTACAGGGGGAGGGCAGAGCCAGGCAGGATTAGCCAGGTATTTTAGATCAGTGTTTCTCAACTCCAGTGCTCAAGGTGCCCCAACAGGTCATGTTTTCAGGCTCTCCATTATTTTGCACAGGTGATTTGATCAGTTTCACTACCTTAGTAATTATCACAGCTGTTTCATCCGAGGGAAATCCTGAAAACATGACCTATTGGGGCGCCTTGAGGACTGGAGCTGAGAAACACTGTTTTAGATTATACAAAGGGCCAAATTACACATCACAAGTACTGTGCTGTTATTCATGCTTTAAAGGAACAGGATCCTTTTTTTATTTTAGGGATACAAACACAAAGTAAACTTGTGCTTTGCCCATGAGAAACTTGTGATTCACTCATTTTCCTACTACTTGACACTTATGTTGATTATCGATTTGCAACTTGGGCACCAAGCGCCATCAGATGCGGGTGGGAAGAGCGTTCTCAGACCTGTGTAAGTTTTTAGAGTCTCAACTTCACAAAGATGTTCTCTTTGCTCCTGGTGGCTGAGCAAGCATTGGAGGAGTGAAGGGAAGTATTTGGAGCCGATGGGATCAGTTTTAGCCCAGGTTCACACTGACAGTGGGAATGAAATTGTGTGATTTCAGCTGAACTCGCACGATTTCATTCCCGCATGTCAGTCCTGACTTCGGGGCGATTTCAGAGACATCTGTGCGGGTTGTTACACAGATGTCTATGGAAATGGCACCCGAAGTCGCCAAAAGTAGTACCAAAACCACTTTTGAGAAACGGTATGTTACCAAAAATGTGGCGTCGCACCGATTCAGACAGTGCCATTGCCGGCAATTGCTGCCGATTTGATTTTGATGTCAAATCGCATGCCAAATCTCTCCAATGTGAACCTAGGCTAAGTGAATTTGTTTAACCTGTCTGAGCAAAACAAAGGTTTTTGCATGATTATCATAACAAGCAACATCTGTAAATAACATGTTTCAACTTAATCTAGGCACCAGAATTACAGTTTAGTCGACAAATTAGGCTGCATTCCTGGGCTGTAAATTGTATTCATAGGTTGCCATGTCTGAGTAGCCCCAGACAGCTTGCTTTACCATTGTACCCTTCCTGCACAGAATCTGAAGTTTTGTGAGACTTTAGACATGGAGATATCAAAGGAGCATGGGCGGGGAAGGAGAGAGATTGCTGCTATTGCACACCACATGGCCCAGATGCCAGGAAGATTGCAAAATAAGAGTTGTGTTATCAGTTCAGCATTGGTGAGATGAATCATGGGACAGAGTGGGCAAGCCAGAATATCTACACTAGAAATGTAACACATGGCATTATTTTACACATTTCACTTTCTTCACAGGGCTGAATTGGCAAAATAGAGTACACTGATTATAGCATTAGACTGTTTTTTATTTTCATGCCATGTTTGTTTTATAATGGTAAATGTTCTAAGCTGAAAGGCTAGCTGTAAAGGTAGGCCTTTACTAGCGACAGAGCATTACTGTTCAAAGCACCCAGCAAATAATGACTTTGTGGTGGTTGCTATTAGCATAGCCATAACATTGCCCCTCACCTGTCAGTGCCAAGGCCTGATGATAGGTTACTGAGGTATTGGGTATAGCATTGTGCGGAATGCATGACTGTTCTCCACCACCAGGATGTGGAGTGTGCACGGGCACTGTTCTCCAAGTAATGATTTTTCCAAAATCTTATTAGCTTTGGCATCTATATTTTAGTGTAGAATGTTTAAGATTGCTCCAAGTTTTTGTGTTTTTATCTTTTTGTTTCTGGGCACTGGAAATCAATAGTTGAAGTCTGCCATCCAAATGCATGTATCAATCAGTAGCACAAAATTGAATAAGATTGCATCCGTTATTTTCAGAAAGTAGGACTGTTGGCCTGTGAGACTTCTCAGGTATGGAAATATTTAGGTACAGACAGAAGGGAGGAAAATGCTGTAGGCAAAGTTAAAATATTTGTAACCCGTACATATTCTTCGTACTAAAATTGGGACAACTCTACGGTTCACTGGTACTGTTTGATCACCTGCAATAGAGAATACAACAGTTTGATGGACAGAAATCATTGTAAATCACAGATGGTGAACTTTACATTTAAACAATATAAGGCTTAGGGGATTTGCCCTGTCTTTAACTCTGAAAATCTTTTTGTAACCTGAAGGTGTTAACTGTGAAAATATGAATCTAGTCATCCTGAGCAGATGTGCACCTAACTGCCATGTTTTTCATGTCAAAGCAGTTTAACTTCCTATACTGAGGCAATTCTTCATCTGCCATATGCTACAGCTTTTCTCTGATGTGTGAGCTGTGCTGGTTGGGACCAAATACTGTGATTTAACATGAAAAACACATGTTAAGGTTCAGAGAGTTGTTTGCTTGCATGCTGGCACTTGACCCAAATTGAGCTGTGGACATGTTTGTGTTGGAGCACCATCACTTATAGAAACCAATAGTAGGTGAGGTCGAAAAAAGACACAAGTCCATGAAGTCCAACCTATGTGTGATTATATGTCAGTATTACGAATCACAAATTATCTTTTGATTTAGCCTGTGGTGATCCAGCAACTAGAGGTTTCTGTTCTCTACTAGGGATGAGATTTGGGTTCGCCCCTGCCATTGGTTCAAGCCAAATCCTGCTGTGGATTTGAGATTTATGATCCTGGTGAATTTATGTGCAGATTTTCTCAGAAATTTTCCTGCTATGGATATGAGATTCATGGTCCTGGTGAATTGATGTGCAGATTTTCTCAGAGATATTTATTTTTGAAACATAAAGCACTGCATGGCCTTTTATACTATGGCAAACAGACTTAGAATAAGAGGGCTTTTGGTTTAGTAAGCCCCCTCACTTTAAAAGAAGGGAGTGCACAGAATAGTCATAGGGGTTGATTTATTAAAACTAAAGCGTGCAAAATCTGGTGCAGCTGTTCATGGTAGCCAATCCGCCTCTAACTTCAGTTTGTTCAGTTAAGCTTTGACTAAAAAAAGAAAAAAAACTGGAAGTTGACTGGTTGCAGAGCTGCACCGGATTTTGCACTCTCTAGTTTTAGTAAATCACCCTCATAATGTCAGTGAATTGGAGGCTGTTGTAAGGAAAATATAGGGAAAGCTGACAAACTACATAGGGAGTGATTAGGGTCAGTTAGGAAACTGTACTGTACAACCTTGTTTTCTTTTAGTGACCGCTGTATCTCATTGTATAATATTAAGGTTTCCAGTAAGCAGTGAAATTCTTTTTGCTAAATGATTGTCCGTTTATTGAGAAATCTATGTAACAGAATTCTTTTAGCTGTTTTTTCCTTCCGTTTTCCAGAGATTAGCAATTTTATTTTCTTGTGGTTGTTGCACAGATCAAGGCTGGAGAGTCTTGCCCAGTGGTGCCAGAAGGGTTTGCAATCTCTTGTATGATCAGTAATGGAGTGTTGTGATGTGACACTGCTTATGTGTGCTCCACACTTTAGTACTGATATCCTTGTCTCCCAGTGTACAGACATAACCACACTGTGATCTTACCCTCTCAGCACTTCCTCTGTAGCCTTCCTAATCCCTTTCTTATAGCGGAAATGCTCTGTGAGCACAATTCCCATCCAACGGTAACATTAAATGACATTACCTATAGCTCCCCTGCCTTGCAAAGTGTTATTTTTCTTTGACTTTTCCTTGTTAGTGCACACATGTAAATGAGTGATATTACGGTCAGATTCTGTTCTGATAAGTGTACCAGTAGTAGTTATGTAATAGGAAACAGTGTTTGAAGTCCATAATGAAAGCATGGAGTTTACTTTCTGAATATTTCATGCAAACTGCTGAAACTTCACATCTTTAATCGGATCAAGTTTCTTAAAGAGGAACTCTGGTCCAAACAACCATTGCTACAGTTTTTTAATCTGTAATTAATGTAATAAAATTTGTTTTATTTTGGAAAGCTGGGAGGGCCTTCTAATATCCCCCAGAAAATAAGCTGCAAGTGTCTGTGATTCCACACTGTTTTCTTGGGTATCATTGGGGGAACGTGATTCTGTGTGTGTGTGTGTGTGTGGACATATTTCACTATTGGGTCATCATAAAGCTTTTTTTTTTCCTTGTAATGCAATGTTTTATTTAAGGTTTTTTACATATTATAGCTTTGGAAACGGGAGTAGAATCGAGAAGAGGAAGCCAGGGATACATTTGATTCGAAATTCATTTGAAAGAAGACATATAGCATGCTAGGTTATGACAAGATAATACTGGAGTTTCTACATATGTTTGAAAATTTCAGTATACAGTGGCTTGCGAAAGTATTCGGCCCCCTTGAACTTTTCAACCTTTTGCCACATTTCAGGCTTCAAACATAAAGATATAAGATTTTTATTTTTTGTGAAGAATCACCAACAAGTGGGACACAATTGTGAAGTGGAACGAAATCTTTCGGATTTTTGAAACTTTTGGGCGCGTGCAAAATTATTCGGCCCCCTTGCGTTAATACTTTGTAGAGCCACCTTTTGCTGCGATTACAGCTGCAAGTCGCTTGGGGTATGTCTCTATCAGTTTTGCACATCGGGAGACTGAAATTCTTGCCCATTCTTCCTTGCAAAACAGCTCGAGCTCAGTGAGGTTGGATGGAGAGTGTTTGTGAACAGCAGTTTTCAGCTCTTTCCACAGATTCTCGATTGGATTCAGGTCTGGACTTTGACTTGGCCATTCTAACACCTGGATACGTTTATTTGTGAACCATTCCTTTGTAGATTTTGCTGTATGTTTGGGATCATTGTCTTGTTGGAAGATAAATCTCTGTCCCAGTTTCAGGTCTTTTGCAGACTCCAACAGGTTTTCATCCAGAATGGTCCTGTATTTGGCTGCATCCATCTTCCCCTCAGTTTTAACCATCTTCCCTGTCCCTGCTGAAGAAAAGCAGGCCCAAACCATGATGCTGCCACCATCATGTTTGACAGTGGGGATGGTGTGTTGAGTGTGATGATCTGTGTTGCTTTTACACCAAACATATCGTTTTGCATTGTGGCCAAAAAGTTCGATTTTGGTTTCATCGGACCAGAGCACCTTCTTCCACATGTTTGGTGTGTCTCCCAGGTGGCTTGTGGCAAACTTTAGACGAGACTTTTTATAGATATCTTTGAGAAATGGCTTTCTTCTTGCCACTCTTCCATAAAGGCCAGATTTGTGCAGTGTACGACTGATTGTTGTCCTATGGACAGACTCTCCCACCTCAGCTGTAGTTCTCTGCAGTTCATCCAGAGTGATCATGGGCCTCTTGGCTGCATCTCTGATCAGTCTTCTCCTTGTCTGAGCTGAAAGTTTAGAGGGACAGCCAGGTCTTGGTAGATTTGCAGTGGTCTGATACTCCCATTTCAAAATGATCGCTTGCACAGTGCTCCTTGGGATGTTTAAAGCTTGGGAAATCTTTTTGTATCCAAATCCGGCTTTAAACTTCTCCACAACAGTATTACGGACCTGCCTGGTGTGTTCCTTGGTCTTCATGATGCTCTCTGCGCTTTCAACAGAACCCTGAGACTATCACAGAGCAGGTGCATTTATACAGAGACTTGATTACACACAGGTGGATTCTATTTATCACCATTAGTCATTTAGGACAACATTGGATCATTCAGAGATCCTCGCTGAACTTCTGGAGTGAGTTTGCTGCACTGAAAGTAAAGGGGCCGAATAATTTTGCACGCACCACTTTTCAGTTTTTTAATTGCTAAAAAAGTTTAAAATATCCAAAAGATTTCGTTCCACTTCACAATTGTGTCCCACTTGTTGGTGATTCTTCACAAAAAAATTTTATATCTTTATGTTTGAAGCCTGAAATGTGGCAAAAGGTTGAAAAGTTCAAGGAGGCCGAATACTTTCGCAAGCCACTGTATAGTGGTTAGGGCCCTAAGTGCAAAGATTATCCTCCTGCTAAGGGGGAAATGGGTTTCAGGGTATTTATAGTGCAAGATACATTGAATAGATCTAACTGTAGGTTTTTTTTTTCCACTGGCTGAAGAAAGCTGCCCAGAAGATTTCTTGGAGTTATGCCAGGAAGGTGTGGACGCAGGTTAGGGAGTGATAGAGGCCCCTGGCCATCACACATTCAGGGGAATTTAAATTGCCCTAACAAAAGTTTTCTGCCAGTAGTTCCCTTAAAAACTACCTGCCCCTAATCCGAAAAGCTTTTGCATCAGTGTATGTAACATGGCCAACACATGTGGCAAAGTCAGGTAGTTCTTATTTCCGCCACTTTAAGAACTTATCTGTATGCCAGCCAGTGGTGTATTTAGGTTTTGTGCTGCCCTAGGCCTGACTAAACGTGGTAACCCCCTAATTTAAATATGGCCCACCCCTTCCTGTCAATGTCACGCCCCTTCCGGTTTAAGACCTGCTCTGTCATCTGTAAACCACACCCCTTACTTTTTAGGCTCCACCTTCTCCTCTTAGAGCCCCACTGCTTCCTATCTGTACATTAAAAGTGGGTACCAAGTGCAGCCTCATCAGTGCCCATCAAGGCAGCCTCATCAGTGCCCATCAACGCAAGCCTCATCAATGCAGCCTCATCAGTGCCCATCAATGCAGCCTCATCAGTGCAGCCTCACCAGTGCCCATCAGTGCAGCCTCACCAGTGCCCATTAATGCAGCCTCATCAGTAACCCAATAAGGGTCTCCAATTGCATTCTTGTCAAATTTGTTTATTGAAGTTTTATAAGTCAGGGAACAGGTTCAAAAGCAATACAGGAATATACAATAGTAAGGTACAGTATAACATTATATGACAAAAGATAAAGTTGTCTATTACTTTAAACAAAAAATTGTCAACTCAGAGAGACATTTCCTATAGTGTTGAGAAAGTAAAAATGTCTAAACATAGACTATGATAGAATAATGGAATCTCAATAAAATTATAATTTGAGAATATAAAAGAAGCGTTAACCACTTGCCGACCGCCGCACGACTATATACGTCGACAGAGCGGCACGGGCAGGCAAAAGGACGTATATGTACGTCCTTGCCTGCCCGCGGGTGGGGGGTCCGATCGGACCCCCCCCCGGTGCCTGCGGCGGTCGGCAAATCTCCCCCGGCGATCGGAGGTGAGGGGGAGGCCATCCATTCGTGGCCCCCCCCTCGCGATCGCTCTCAGCCAATGGGATCATTTCCCTGCCTCTGTATTGTACACAGAGGCAGAGGAAATGATGTCATCTCTCCTCGGCTCGGTATTTTCCGTTCCGGGCCGAGGAGAGAAGACTGCAATGTAAGTGCACCAACACTACACATACAGTAGAACATGCCAGGCACACTAAACACCCCGATCCCCCCCCCGATCCCCCCCCAATCACCCCCCCCCCCCCCCCGTCACAAACTGACACCAGCAGTTTTTTTTTTTTTTTTTTTCTGATTACTGTATTGGTGTCAGTTTGTGACAGTTACAGTGTCAGGGCAGTGAGTGTTAGGCCCCCTGTAGGTCTAGGGTACCCCCCTAACCCCCCCTAATAAAGTTTTAACCCCTTGATCACCCCCTGTCACCAGTGTCGCTAAGCGATCATTTTTCTGATCGCTGTATTAGTGTCGCTGGTGATGCTAGTTAGGGACGTAAATATTTAGGTTCGCCGTCAGAGTTTTATAGCGACAGGGACCCCCATATACTATCTAATAAATGTTTTAACCCCTTGATTGCCCCCTAGTTAACCCTTTCACCACTGATCACTGTATAACCGTTACGGGTGACGCTGGTTAGTTTGTTTATTTTTTATAGTGTCAGGGAACCCGCCGTTTATTACCGAATAAAGATTTAGCCCCCTGATCGCCCGGCGGTGATATGCGTCGCCCCAGGCAGCGTCAGATTAGCGCCAGTACCGCTAACACCCACGCACGCAGCATACGCCTCCCTTAGTGGTATAGTATCTGATCGCATCAATATCTGATCCGATCAGATCTATACTGGCGTCCCCAGCAGTTTAGGGTTCCCAAAAACACAGTGTTAGCGGGATCAGCCCAGATACCTGCTAGCACCTGCGTTTTGCCCCTCCGCCCAGCTCGGCCCAGCCCACCCAAGTGCAGTATCGATCGATCACTGTCACTTTCAAAACACTAAACGCATAACTGCAGCGTTCGCAGAGTCAGGCCTGATCCCTGCGATCGCTAACAGTTTTTTTGGTAGCATTTTGGTGAAATGGCAAGCACCAGCCCCAGGCAGCGTCAGGTTAGTGCCAGTACCGCTAACACCCACGCACCGTACACCTCCCTTAGTGGTATAGTATCTGAACGCATCAATATCTGATCCGATCAGATCTATACTAGCGTCCCCAGCAGTTTAGGGTTCCCAAAAACGCAGTGTTAGCGGGATCAACCCAGATACCTGCTAGCAACTGCGTTTTACCCCTCCGCCCGGCCCAGCCCAGCCCACCCAAGTGCAGTATCGATCGATCACTGTCACTTACAAAACACTAAACGCATAACTGCAGCGTTCGCAGAGTCAGGCCTGATCCCTGCGATCGCTAACAGTTTTTTTTGTAGCGTTTTGGTGAACTGGCAAGCACCAGCCCCAGGCAGCGTCAGGTTAGTGCCAGTAGCGCTAACACCCACGCACGCACTGTACACCTCCCTTAGTGGTATAGTATCTGAACTGATCAATATCTGATCCGATCAGATCTATACTGGCGTCCCCAGCAGTTTAGGGTTCCCAAAAACGCAGTGTTAGCGGGATCAGCCCAGATACCTGCTAGCACCTGCGTTTTGCCCCTCCGCCCGGCCCAGCCCAGCCCACCCAAGTGCAGTATCGATCGATCACTGTCACTTACAAAACACTAAATGCATAACTGCAGCGTTCGCAGAGTCAGGCCTGATCCCTGCGATCGTTAACAGTTTTTTTGGTAGCGTTTTGGTGAACTGGCAAGCGCCAGCGGCCTAGTACACCCCGGTCGTAGTCAAACCAGCACTGCAGTAACACTTGGTGACGTGGCGAGTCCCATAAGTGCAGTTCAAGCTGGTGAGGTGGCAAGCACAAGTAGTGTCCCGCTGCCACCAAGAAGACAAACACAGGCCCGTCATGCCCATAATGCCCTTCCTGCTGCATTCGCCAATCCTAATTGGGAACCCACCACTTCTGCAGCGCCCGTACTTCCCCCATTCACATCCCCAACCAAATGCAGTCGGCTGCATGAGAGGCATTTTTATGTCCTCCCGAGTACCCCTACCCAACGAACCCGCCCCAAAAAGATGTTGAGTCTGCAGCAAGCGCGGATATAGGCGTGACACCCACTATTATTGTCCCTCCTGTCCTGACAATCCTGGTCTTTGCATTGGTGAATGTTTTGAACGCTACCATTCACTAGCTGAGTATTAGCGTAGGGTACAGCATTGCACAGACTAGGACACACTTTCACAGGGTCTCCCAAGATGCCATCGCATTTTGAGAGACCCGAACCTGGAACCGGTTACAGTTATAAAAGTTACAGTTACAAAAAAAGTGTAAAAAAAAAAAAAAAAAAAAAACACAAACAAAAATATAAAATAAAAAATAATAGTTGTCGTTTTATTGTTCTCTCTCTATTCTCTCTCTCTCTATTCTCTCTATTGTTCTGCTCTTTTTTACTGTATTCTATTCTGCAATGTTTTATTGTTATTATGTTTTATCATGTTTGCTTTTCAGGTCTGCAATTTTTTATACTTTACCGTTTACTGTGCTTTATTGTTAACCATATTTTTGTCTGAGTACAGCATTCACGACTTTGAGTGGTTATACCAGAATGATGCTTGCAGGTTTAGGTATCATCTTGGTATCATTCTTTTCAGCCAGCGGTCGGCTTTCATGTAGAAGCAATCCTAGCGGCTAATTAGCCTCTAGACTGCTTTTACAAGCAGTGGGAGAGAATGCCCCCCCCACCGTCTTCCGTGTTTTTCTCTGGCTCTCCTGTCTCAACAGGGAACCTGAGAATGCAGCCGGTGATTCAGCCAGCCGACCATAGACCTGATCAGAGACCAGAGTGGCTCCAAACATCTCTATGGCCTAAGAAACCGGAAGCTACGAGCATTTTATGACTTAGATTTCGCCGGATGTAAATAGCGCCATTGGGAAATTGGGGAAGCATTTTATCACACCGATCTTGGTGTGGTCAGATGCTTTGAGGGCAGAGGAGAAATCTAGGGTCTAATAGACCCCAATTTTTTCAAAAAAGAGTACCTGTCACTACCTATTGCTATCATAGGGGATATTTACATTCCCGGAGATAACAATAAAAATTATTAAAAAAAAAAAAAAAATGAAAGGAACAGTTTTAAAATAAGATAAAAAAGCAAAAAAATAATAAAGAAAAAAAAAAAAAAAAAAAAAAAGCACCCCTGTCCCCCCTGCTCTCGCGCTAAGGCGAACGCAAGCGTCGGTCTGGCGTCAAACGTAAACAGCAATTGCACCATGCATGTGAGGTATCACCGCGACGGTCAGATCGAGGGCAGTAATTTTAGCAGTAGACCTCCTCTGTAAATCTAAAGTGGTAACCTGTAAAGGCTTTTAAAGGCTTTTAAAAATGTATTTATTTTGTTGTCACTGCACGTTTGTGCGCAGTTGTAAAGCATGTCATGTTTGGTATCCATGTACTCGGCCTAAGATCATCTTTTTTATTTCATCAAACATTTGGGCAATATAGTGTGTTTTAGTGCATTAAAATGTAAAAAAGTGTGTTTTTTCCCCAAAAAATGCGTTTGAAAAATCGCTGCGCAAATACTGTGTGAAAAAAAAAAATTAAACACCCACCATTTTAATCTGTAGGGCATTTGCTTTAAAAAAAATATATAATGTGTGGGGGTTCAAAGTAATTTTCTTGCAAAAAAAAATAATTTTTTCATGTAATCAAAAAGTGTCAGAAAGGGCTTTGTCTTCAAGTGGTTAGAAGAGTGGGTGATGTGTGACATAAGCTTCTAAATGTTGTGCATAAAATGCCAGGACAGTTCAACCCCCCCCAAATGACCCCATTTTGGAAAGTAGACACCCCAAGCTATTTGCTGAGAGGCATGTCGAGTCCATGGAATATTTTATATTGTGACACAAGTTGCAGGAAAGAGACAAATTATTATTATTTTTTTTTTTTTTTGCACAAAGTTGTCACTAAATGATATATTGCTCAAACATGCCATGGGAATATGTGAAATTACACCCCAAAATACATTCTGTTGCTTCTCCTGAGTACGGGGATACCACATGTGTGAGACTTTTTGGGAGCCTAGCCACGTACGGGACCCCGAAAACCAAGCACCGCCTTCAGGCTTTCTAAGGGCGTAAATTTTTGATTTCACTCTTCACTGCCTATCACAGTCTCGGAGGCCATGGAATGCCCAGGTGGCACAAACCCCCCCCCAAATGACCCCATTTTGGAAAGTAGACACCCCAAGCTATTTGCTGAGAGGTATAGTGAGTATTTTGCAGACCTCACTTTTTGTCACAAAGTTTTGAAAATTAAAAAAAGAAAAAAAAATTTTTTTTTTTGTCTTTCTTCATTTTCAAAAACAAATGAGAGCTGCAAAATACTCACCATGCCTCTCAGCAAATAGCTTGGGGTGTCTACTTTCCAAAATGGGGTCATTTGGGGGGTTTTGTGCTACCTGGGCATTCCATGGCCTCCGAAACTGTGATAGGCAGTGAAGAGTGAAATCAAAAATGTACACCCTTAGAAATCCTGAAGGCGGTGATTGGTTTTCGGGGTCCCGTACGCGGCTAGGCTCCTAAAAAGTCCCACACATGTGGTATCCCCGTACTCAAGAGAAGCAGCAGAATGTATTTTGGGGTGCAATTCCACATATGCCCATGACCTGTGTGAGCAATATATCATTTAGTGACAACTTTGTGCAAAAAAAAAAAAATAAATAAATAAATTGTCACTTTCCCGCAACTTGTGTCAAAATATAAAATATTCCATGGACTCAACATGCCTCTCAGCAAATAGCTTGGGGTGTCTACTTTCCAAAATGGGGTCATTTGGGGGGGGGTTTGTGCCATCTGGGCATTTTATGGCCTTCAAAACTGTGATAGGTAGTGAGGAGTAAAATCAAAAATGTACGCCCTTAGAAATCCTGAAGGCAGTGATTGGTTTTCGGGGCCCCGTATGCGGCTAGGCTCCCAAAAAGTCCCACACATGTGGTGTCCCCATACTCAGGAGAAGCAGCTAAATGTATTTTGGGGTGCAATTCCACATAGGCCCATGGCCTGTGTGAGCAATATATCATTTAGTGACAACTTTTTGTAATTTTTTTTTTTTTTTTTTTTTTTTTCATTATTCAATCACTTGGGACAAAAAAAATGAATATTCAATGGGCTCAACATGCCTCTCAGCAATTTCCTTGGGGTGTCTACTTTCCAAAATGGGGTCATTTGTGGGGGTTTTGTACTGCCCTGTCATTTTAGCACCTCAAGAAATGACATAGGCAGTCATAAATTAAAGACTGTGTAAATTCCAGAAAATGTACCCTAGTTTGTAGGCGCTATAACTTTTGCGCAAACCAATAAATATACACTTATTGACATTTTTTTTACCAAAGACATGTGGCCAAATACATTTTGGCCTAAATGTATGACTAAAATTGAGTTTATTGGATTTTTTTTAGAACAAAAAGTAGAAAATATCATTTTTTTTCAAAATTTTCGGTCTTTTTCCGTGTATAGCGCAAAAAATAAAAACGGCAGAGGTGATCAAATACCATCAAAAGAAAGCTCTATTTGTGGGAAGAAAAGGACGCAAATTTCGTTTGGTTACAGCATTGCATGACCGCGCAATTAGCAGTTAAAGCGACGCAGTGCCAAATTGTAAAAAGTGCTCTGGTCAGGAAGGGGGTAAATCCTTCCGGGGCTGAAGTGGTTAAGGAATTGTCGCTCTCATATTTCAAGTAAGAGGAAGTTCCAATGGTTAATAACGTCATAGAAACATGAAATATAATTAAAAGTGACGCTATATGAACCTGATGAAGAGCAAGGAGTATAAGAAAGGAAAAAAAGGTAGGATAGCCTCCAATTGCATTCTAATCATACCAAATTATGTGAGCAGACTGCAGTTTCTCTTTAAGCACCTGTTCGCATCGGGCCGATTTGGCAGCAATGGCATCGTCCGAATTGGTGCAATGCCGACTTTGCGGTGCTGCAATGATCCCGAAAAGTACTTCCTGTACTACTTTTGGTGACTTTGGGTGCGATTTGTATAGACATCTGTGCATGAACCCACACAGATGTCTGTCAAATCGCCCCCCGAAGTCGGAATGCATTGCCAGTTTGAAATCGTGCAAGTTCAGCTGAACCCACACAATTTCTAACCCGCATCAGTGTGAACCTGGGCTTAATGTAGTCAGCAGGATGGATAATAAGATCCAGACTGATCTATGATCAGAAATGACACTTTTCTTCATATGTCAGAAGCAGCATTAGCCATACAGGTAGCTATGAAAGGTTACCACATATATACAAGCAAACACTAAGGGCACTTTCACACTGGGGCGTGGAGGGCATCTGCGGTAAAGCACTGCTATTTTTATCGGTGCTTTACCGTCTTTTTGCTGTGCTTTTTGGCCGCTAGCTGGGCGATTTTTAACCCCCGCTACCCCCGATCACCTGACACCTACCAGTCCACCTATTGGACACTTGCCCAGATTGATGGGTGGCTACTTTACGATTCTCTCCTCCCTGTTTGTGAGCGCCTCAAAGAAGCTGCTTGCAGGACTTTTTTGAGCGTCCTGCCAGTGCACCGCTCCAGTGTGAAAAATGCTCACGCTTTCACATTGGAGTGACAGGAGAGGCGCTTTACAGGTGCTATTTTTAGCGCTATAGCACCTGTAAAGCGCCCCGGTGTGAAAGTAGCCTAAGTTGTTAAATGCCATTGATTCCAGAAGCACCAGTCTGCAAATACTGAGCTGTAAAGAGTTAACCATATATGTAAGCAGCAGTTTACATGTGTCCATTGATGCAGAGAAGAAAAGCACAGTCCTCCCCTAGCACCAAGGACACAGAGGGTTTATTATCAGACAGTTGTCCCTATTTCAGATAACAGGAGATAGGAGAAACAAAGTGAAATCAGAGGTGTGAGGTTAGTAAGGAGAGACAGTGAGGAGGTATCATACTTTCACTCCCTCCAGGACATGCAGAATGTATCTGGGTCTGCCAGCTGAAGCCACAATCCAATCGATCTAGAAGCTCCACAGGTACCTGGAGTCACAACACAGGAGGCTGACCAGTTCTCTCTCTCTGCTCTCCTGTCTGTGGAGAAGGGGAGGGGGGAACTGTGAGCACACACTGTGCACTATGTGAGAGACACTGCAGCCAGCAACCTCCGGCAGTGAATGGATTGACTAGGAGGGGGGCTTTTTTCATGCGGGGGGCCGTCGCCCCCCCCCCCCCCGCAAAGTGCTGCCCTAGGCCTGGGCCATGACGGCCTAGGCCAGAATACAGCACTGATGCCAGCGCAACATTCTTAAAGATTTACCTAAACAAAGCACTAATGGTAATTAAGTCCAACTCTGATCTAGCATACAGAGGTATGCCAGTAAAGAGGGCCGTGCCTGTGCTGAGAAGCTGTCATGTCCAGCACAGTGCTATATCCCCTGACTCATTTAGCACTTGGGCAGGAGATTCTCCAGTAAAAGCTAAATGTAAGCAGAGGGGCTGGAAATGCCCATATTTCGGAATTGATTTGTCACTGGGTAAGCCGAGCCTGCTGGGGGAACTAAGAGACTAGTTTGGGTGACTGAGCACAGCAGTGGGCGGATTCGAAAGCCACTATTGGACTGATTAGCGGCTATGGGTCTGCTCACTCCCAAGTTTGGCCAAGCATTTGTCAATGTGATGTGCACATTGACCGGGGAGGGCAGGTGTGATTAAGTGCACTGGAAAAGGGGTGTCCAGTGTAGACACTCCTATCCCAGGGCAGACACATTTATGTTCCTGTCTATGAAGTGGGGGGGTATTAAGAGAAGGTTTAATCCAGAGCAACCCCACCACTTGAGATAGCCATGTCTGCACCAGTCAATTAGTTTTACTAGATGGCAAATGACATGGTATCTTGTAAGGTCAGGTACAGCTAGTCTTCTGTTGAGACATTAGTGGTTATACAGGTTATTTTTTTAATTCTTGGATGTATGACAGCAAGAGCTACGGGGACCCCATAAATTATATGGGTTTTTTTTTCCCCACAATTCTTTTTTTTTTCTTTCTAAATTCATACTGTTGTAAGTTGTGGTCAAGTTTGGACACAAATAGTGCTTAACATAGCTATTTATAATTTTCAGTGTGGTGTTTTAAGCGATAACTCAAAACTGATCATATCTTTTAGATAGATGAAACTGTTGGACCTTCTGAAATTATTACTATACAGTATATCTCTCTTTTCCTAAAAGTTGGAATTGGAATAAAATGTATCCTAATAAAATTCTTGAATATGTAAATATACATCACTTCTTAGAGACACTATGAACTAGACCAGGGATCTCCAAACTATGGCCCTACAGCTGTTGCGGAACTACACGTCCCATGAAGCATTGTAAAACTGACATTTACAGACATGACTAGGCATGATGGGAATTGTAGTTGCTAAACAACTGGAGGGCCATAGTTTGGAGACCCCTGAACTAGACAATCCCCTCCCTCCTCCCCTGCCTCTCTAATAACCAATGAAACGCCTCATCACCACACTGGACAAATAGTGAGGATGGATGTCTCCATCAGCCTTAGGGAGCCCTTAGCAAGTATTGTGACAGTGAGAGTCCCTGCCACTGTATAAATTGGTTTAAAAAGGTCACGGGGCTCTCAAAGAGTAAGTTTGAGAAGCGCCCACAGATGTTTTGTGAGCAGAAAAAACTGTCTTAGGTTTTCTCTAGATTTGGTAATTCCAGATTGGGGCTGGAAGCTTGAAGGTTCCAAAGTGTATGGGGTGGGACGGAGCCTTCAGTCCTGTGTCTGGGCTTTGCTAGTTGCCTACAGCCTGTGTGAGTGCACAGGTGGTTAGGATTGCTATTAGTCAGATCTAATCATAGCTCATGGCGGTTGCTGCCATTTGGAGACAGACCGCTGTCAGGAGACCCGGTTGTTTCTCTCAGAGACTGCATCCCTGGTGAGAGGGACTTCTTGCTGGAAGAATTGGGAAGGTTGGGATGGCTATGTAGGCCTAGGAGACCAAGAGAGGGTTTGTGAGGCTGGGAAACCAAGGTGGCTGGTGAGTCGGGGGGGCTGGAGAATCATATTTGGAGGCCAGGAGTGGGCCAATACAGCAAGGTACTGCAATCGGGGCTGAGTAAGCCTAAAAGCCACATAGCTCTGTATTTTTGGACTCTTTAATTTTTGTTTAATAAAAATGGGCTAACAGGCCCTTAACTTAGAACTCCTGTGTGATGTGGATTCATTGTACAAAAGCGCTTCTACCACCCCGGTATCACAGTATATACTTTAAAGAACAAAGAACTTTCATGGAAAGATGCACTTTATTATATTAGCTCCTATAAATTTATTAGGGAAAATTAAATGTTAATATATCCTTTTCAGAACTCTTTGGCCCAGCTACTTTACTTAAGTTATCTTCCGAACAAGAAGATAAACTGGGCTCTGTGCATTTGGTTATATCATTTTATAATATAATTAATCATTATATGAACAGGCAAAGTGACAGATTCTCTCTAACTTCGTTCGCATTGGATTACATTTGGCAAAATGTTAAGTATGATGGAAAGTGTTTATACATTCGTATATAGAGACTATTTTAGATACTAGTTTTATTTATATAACTCGGATAAATTTAAAGCGGAGTTCCACCCAAGACGGAACTTCCACTTATCTGGTTCCTCCCCCCTCCGGTGTCACATTTGGCAGGCTTCACTTCCTGATTCCCTTACTGAAGATGCCAGCACCTCCACCCGGGAGCCAAGGGACAGGTTGGCTTCGGGTGAGTACATCGCGGACGCCCTGGACAGGTAAATGTCCATATTTTAAAAGTTAGCAGCTGCAGTATTTGTAGCTGCTGACTTTTTTTTTTTTTTTTTTTTTTTTTTTTTTATTCCGGTGGAACTCCGCTTTAAGACATCATTCTCATTGTGGTAATTTTGTCTGAGAGACCATGAATGTAATCTCACTCCAGAATAAAGTGCAGGATTGTGATTCTTTTCTGTGGTTATTGATTGACTGTATCCCTTGAGTTCTTCCTATCCATATTTCATGTGCCCAGCAGCTGCAGGTAAGGTTGATGAAATAATCATTGTAGCTCGTGCTGGGAGATGCAAGGAAGTTAAATCATTGTCTTGAAACAGACGGAGGTCAGATTTGCTGTGCCACTGATGAGATTTTACGTTTATGATGAGATTTATGTTTTAACTAATCCTTTAACAAACTATTAAATGGTCCTCAGGGGAGGCAAGTGGTGCTGTGCAAGTAGGAGCTGGCATCTTAGATTGCTTGCTACAACTGCTTAATCAGATTTTGTTAGGGGATTGCTTTATCGTAGCTAGGCTAAGGACATTACGGTACAAGTATGAAAAAAAAAAAGGTATGGGCATGTTCCTAATGAGCAGTAAATGATCTTTAAAATAAGACCTTGCAGACCTATGTAGTTGCAGGTGCTGTGGATTATTTCATCCTTAAAGCTCACAACAGGGGCTCTGAAGTCTGGTTGCAGAATTGCTGTCAATTGCTGAAAAGTTTTACAGTTGCTGTTTGTTTATATTATAAGCCTGGTCAAGTACCAAGTCCCTACTGCCAGAAAAAGCAAGGGATGATGAGCAGTGATATCAATGCTTTTGCTGTGAACTTTAAGGCCCCATGCCCACAAACTGGGGGAGGCTGAATACATGAGTAAAATTCTAGGTGGTTTCCTGTTCCCAGGGAATCGCAAATATCACATACAACCTGCCATAAAAGTGAATGGTTGTACGCAGCCATACTCTTGATAACGCCAATGCTTCCATGCATCAGCTTTTGCCTACTTCATTATTGTTATTATTATTATACGCGATTTATATAGCGCCAACAGTTTACGCAGTGCTTTACAATATAGAGGGGAGACAGCACAATTACAGTACAGTTTAATACAGAAGGGACAGGAGGGCTTACATTCTAATGGGAGGGGGTGGTGGTACAAAAGGTAATAGATGCGGGGAATGATTTGATGGGGGTGACTTCATATATGCATGCACAGGGTAGTCACACACAGGTCAAACAAATTGCCTTATCTGTCTTTTTAACCGCTTCCTGACCGCCTCATGATGACATACGTCGGCAGAAGGGTACATACAGGCAGAATCATGTACCTGTACGTTGCCCTTTAAGAGACAGCTTGCGGGCGCGCCCACCGGGATCTTTGTGAGTGCGATCGCGGGTCCTGCGGACTCTATGTCCGCGGGTATACCCGCGATCATCTCAAGGAGAGGAAGAACGGGGAAATGCTAATGTAAACAAGCATTTCCCCTTTCTGCCTAGTGACACTGTCACTGATCACAGCTTCCTGTAATCAGGAGTGATGATCAGTGTTGTTCACACATAGCGCGCCCCCCCCCCCCCCCCCCCCCCCCCAGTTAGAATCACTCCCTAGGACACACTTAACACCTACAGCGCCACCTAGTGGTTAACCCCTTCACTGCCAATCACATTTACACAGTAATCAATGCATTTTTAATTGCACTGATCGCTGTATAATAGTCACAATATCGCGCCAAAAATATCCGATCTGTCCGCCATAATTTCGCAGTCACAATAAAAATCGCTGATCGCCGCCATTACTAATAAAAAAAAAAATTATTAATAAAAATGCCATAAAACTATACCCTATTTTGTAAACGCTATAACTTTTGCGCAAACCAATCAAACGCTTTTTTTTTTTTTTTTTTTTTTTTTTTACCAAAAATATGTAAAAGAATACGTATCGGCCTAAACTGAGGAAAAAAAATTGGTTTTTTATATATTTTTTGGGGATATTTAATATAGTAAAAAATAATGCTTTTTTTTTTTTTTTTCAAAATTGACGCTATATTTTTTTGTTTATAGTGCAAAAAATAAAAACCGCAGAGGTGATTAAATGCCGCCAAAAGAAAGCTCTATTTGTGGGGAAAAAAGGACGTCAATTTTGTTTGGGAGCCATGCCGCACGACCACGCAATTGTCAGTTAAAGCGACGCAGTGCCGAATCGCAAAAAGTGCTCTGGTCTTTGGCCACCCAAATGGTCTGGGGCTTAAGTGGTTAAATGTGGATCCCAAACACAGAATGTCCTTTTCACAATAGGCTTTTCTATTTTTTTTTTTTTTCCTCGAACTTGCACTGTTGTTAAGTGGTCAGTTAAGTTAAAAATACTGCTTGGTTGTATTTTTCCTTAATTATTCATTCGTTTGTTAGCGATCTGACTGACAAAATCATTCTTAGGTTTCTTTGTTTTTTTCTTCTACACACATACATAGAAATACAGGCTTGGCAATCATTTGCGTAGCTTACAGGTATATGCAGTTGGTACTTGCTTAAAGCATGAATAAGTTGTACATCAGCCATGAAACATTCACAAATTTTAACAGAAAAAAATTAAAGATACAGAAACAAGACAATAACACAACATCAAGCCTCCAAGTTGAAATGTATGATAATCTGCAATTCACTTGCATGAAATGAAGAAATATCCTAAATAGCTTCTACTCTTGGGGGGGGGGCTTGGGGGGGGGAACGTTTTCCCCCACAGGTATGTATATTACTTGCCCTTTGAGGGGACCTGTTGCATTTATCATAGCGAAATACCACCTTAAAATGTATTGTTATGAGGAAGTCTTAAACTTTAGATTTCTTTCTTTGGTTAAGCAGAATCACAGGTTCTCTCACTCTTTACCAAGTAGATTCTAGCTTCTACAGAAGTAGCCAGTTCCATTTTGTATAGAACTTTGTTAACGAATAATTAAGCAAGCTATTTTTTATTTATTTTTTAGAAGGTGATGGTAGTGATTTGTGACATCAAATCTTTTCTAAAGATCTTTTGGTCTCTTTTAGGTTACTACCCACGATGCCTTTGTACAAAGACTCACAGAAAAATCCAGTGTACACAGAGTTTACTTCCAGACTCTTAGAAGAGCTGCACTTTCACAGTGAAGACCTTGAGTTTCTGAAAAAGAACTTTGCCAGCAATACATTGTCTTCATCATCGGTTTAATTCTGCCTGAAAATTATATTATTAAAATGTAGAAAAACGGAACACATTTGTCTTTGATTTTATGAATTTATAGCACAACTATTGTGTATCCTAGGGACCTCCAAACTTTTTTATACAAGGGACACATCGTATAGTTTACATATGTTTGTGTGACAATAAAAATCAGTTTTAGAAATTGAGTTGCCCCCTACATTAGGATTGCCCCCCTTTCATCAGGATTCCCACCAAGGTACCTAATTTACATCAGGGTCATCCTCCGTCTCCCCCCTCCTTACCGCAGGTTACCCATCCGAGTTCTCCCTCATGTCAGGATCCCCAATAGAATCCCTCCTTACATCAGGACTCCCAATAGAATCCCCCTTACCACTGTAAATCCTACAGCTATACTGTAGCAGCAGGGTGGTAGCTGGGAGGCCAGGCAGATCTGGACCAAGGCAGTTTCTAGTGGTCCTTTTAAGCAACAATGGGGGTAATGACCAAGCAGCCAGGGAAAATATGTGCTGGAGACTGCGGGAAGAGGGAAGACCATAGGCAGTGTTTGCTTTCCTGAATGCTCAATTTGTGCACATTGACGATATGCCACTGACCCTAGCAGTGGGCTTGGTGTGGCATATGGGCCGCAGTTTGGAGACCCCTGGTCTAACTATGAAAATGTACCAAATTGTGGATAGCTAGAAGGGAGTTACCTATTAGTCTTCAGGTTCTGTGTTAGATCAAAGGTTAAAGTATATGTAAACCCTCACCTTGTAAAACCCATTACATTTAGGCAAAACATTTGTGTATTGATATATATAAAAAACATAAATACCCTTTTTTCCTCTCTTTTTATAAGTGATACCCTCTGTTCTCAGCTGCAAAAGGAGCTTAGAGAGCTCAGGGAGAAGAAAGCACAGTACACTGGGCTTTCCAGTGAATGGCTGTGCTGGGTGGGGGTGGGGGGGGGGTGTTGCAGGGCAAATCTGATCATTGAAAGGAGAGCAGCCTGAGTTCTCAGTACAGCTAGAGAGCTGACCATGCTGTGGTCTTATGCCTAGTGTGGTCAGTTTTTAATAGGAAAGGCAGGAACACCAGGTGTTTCACAGAAAGGAAGCAAAGAGGACATGATACTTTTTCATACAAGTACATGGTCCAGCAGGCACATATCAGGAATATGAAATGTTGGATTTACATATTCTTTATTAGTAACACAGGGAAAGTTGCAATATAGTGTTGTAATAAGCGTAGATTTCATGTATTCTTTTCCTATTTACTGTAAAGTGTTACCTGTTAAGAAAAAGTCATCTAATATAGAAATGCAAATTTCTGAAAGGTATTCTCTTAATTGGGGAACTTTGTGCTAGGCATTCATCCAGCCTATTGCAAATACCATTTGTGGGAGGCGGGATAATGACCACGTGTTAGTAGACTTTTATGTGAGTCCATTGACCATTAAATATGGCCATTTGGAAGTCACCCATACATTTTACAGCATGAAAACCAAGAGAGCGAAGCACTTACAGATGTGTCGGTTATGAAATTCAAATAGTGTTTTACTGGGACAGCAATATACATACAACCCCAATTCCAAAAAAGCTGGGATGCTGTATAAAGTCTACATAAAAACAGAATGCAATGATTTACAAATCTCATAAACCCATATTTTATTCACAATAGAAAATATATCAAATGTTTTTAAACTGAGAAAATGTACTATTTTAATTAAAAAATAAGGTCGTTTTGAAATTGATGGCATCAACAGTTCTCAAAAAAGCTGGGATAGGGCAACAAAAAGCTGGCACAGTGAAACTAACAAGGGAGAGCTGTAAGAACATTTTCCAACTAATTAGGTTAATTGACAACAGGTTAGTAACATGATTGGATATAAAAAGAACATTTTAGAGAGTCAGAGTGTTTCAGAAGTAAAGATGGGCAGAGGTTCACCAATCTGTGAAAAGCTGCACTTAACAATTGTCGAACAATTTCAGAATGATGTTCCTCAGCGTAAAATTGCAAAGACTTTCAATATATCATCATCTACAGTACATAATATCTTTAAAAGATTCAGAGAATCTAGGGAAATCTCTGTGCACAAGGGACAAGACCGAAACACAATATTGGATGCCCATGATCTATGGGCCTTCAGACAGCACTAAAAACGAGTACAATTCGGTGATAGACATCACTGGATGGGCTCAGGACTTCCAAAAATCATTGTCTGTGAACACAGTTTGCAATGCCATCCAAAAATGCAAGTTAAAGCTTTATCATGCAAGAAGAAGCCATATCTGAGCATAATCAAGAAATGGCGCTGTCTTTGGGCCAAAGCTCATTTAAAATGGTCTGTTGCTAGGTGCAAAAGTGTATGTGGTTAGACAAATCGCAATTTGGCAATCTTTTAGCAATCATGGGTGCCCAATCCTCCAAACTACAGAGCAGAAGGCCCTTCCAGCTTGCTATCAGCACTTGGTTCAAAATCCTGATGGCATGGGGGTGCATTAGTGCATATGGAATGTGCAGCTTGCACAACCTGGAAAGGCACCATCAATGCTGAAATATATATCCAGGTTTTAGAGTAGCATATGCTCCCACCCAGGGCTCCACAAATCCCAAGCAACAGGTCGCAATGGCGACTGTTCTGCGCCCACAGAAAGCCTAAAAAAAGAAAACTAATAAAGCCATCACATCTAAGCATTGGTAAGCTACTATATAATGTTTGATTTTGGGTTTAATACGGTTTTAAAGCGTGGGAAAATACATTTTCTTTATCGTACATCACGGGACACAGAGCCACAGTATTTACTGTATAGGCTATATAGGCACCTTTAGGTGATGGACACTGGCACACCCTAGACAGGAAATTTAGCTCCCCATATAACCCCTCCCCTTACTGGGAGTACCTCAGTTTTTTTGCCAGTGTCTTAGGTGTTGGTCACGAGTAAAGATGTGCTAGGCTGAGCTCCACTGGAATATTCCTTTGCTGGGGCCAGCTATGCAACCGGATCCATTCAAAGTGTCTTTTCAGGCCCAATTGAATGGTAACTGGGCCTCGTGTCGGAAGAAACAAGGTTTTGCCTGTAACGCTTCTCTTTTAAGAGACCTGGACCCTGGGATCCAGTGCTTTGTTTTTCAGCCATATTTCCTGGCGGGGTGCTTTATGGGTCCAGGGGGGTGGATCCCTCGATAAAAAGGGGCCCTGGTCCCTGAAGGTTTTTTAAAGGAGCCCACCATGAATGGTGAAGATTGGTTCTATCTGGTTTACCACAGAACCCTGCAGCTGGATAAGGTAAGTGGAGATTCCTAAGGAATTTTCTAATTCTTATGGGTTTCCTCCTTTAAGTAAAATGTCATGCCTAAAGTTGCCACTGGGGCTGTCAAGAGCATGTACCTGATTCCATGCTTGTCAGTCTTGCGCTGTGTCATTTCAAGCAGCACACTTCCTCCAGCCCAAGCCAGGTAAGATGTTGGAAAGGGGGGCTTTTTTTTTGTGGAATCCCCCACCTAGACACGTATTTCTTCCAGTCCTGGAAGAGGCGACTGTCCGAGGGAAATGGTCCAGAACTGAAAGGACCTTGCCCATCAACATTCTAGAGATTCAGGCAGCGCGCCTAGCCCTAAGGACCTGGACATTCAGGTTGCAGAATTGTTCTGTCAGGATTCAATCCGACTATGCCACAGCAGTGGCTTATATCAATCACCAAGGGGCACCAGAAGTCATGCAGCCCAGGGAGAGGTAAACCATATCCTAACCTGGGCAGAAAAGCATGTGCTGTGCATATCGGCAATCTTCACCCCAGGGGTACAAAATTGGTAGGTGGACTACTTGAGTCGCCAGCAGTTGTTCCCAGAGGAATGGTCCCTTCAGCCGACCTCTTCCTGGCTATATGCCAAAGATGGGGGATCCCAGAGGTAGATCTGTTTGCATCCAGGTTCAACAACAAAATCGACAACTTTGTGTCAAGAACAAAGGATCCACTCTCATACGGAACAGATGCGTTAGTGACATTCCCTCCTATTCTGCTTCTACCACGACTTCTTCGCAGGATCAAGCAGGAAGGGAAGTCGGTGGTTCTTGTGGCCCAGAACATTTTGGTATGCAGAGATCGTAAAGATGGCGCTAGGGGCCCCATGGACCCTACCACCATGTCCAGACCTGCTATCGCAGGGACTGGTGTTCCATCCTACCTTACAAACACTGAATTTAATGGTTTGGCTATTGAAACCCACATTCTGAAGAATTGTGGACTTTCAGGCTCAGTGATATCTACCTTGATTAATGCAAGGAAGCCAGCTTCCAGAGTCATTTATTATAGAGTCTGGAAGGCATATGTTTCCTGGTGTGAGTCCAGGGGTTGGCATTCTAGAAAGTATGTTATAGGTAGAAGCCTTACTTTTCTGCAAATAGGTTTAGAAATAAAGCTGGTCTTGAGTACCATCAAAGTCCAGGTCTCGGCCTCATCAGTATTGTTCGACCACTTGCTTCGCATTTCCTGGTCCATAGTTTTATACAGGGGGTGATAAGGTTTAATCCGCCAGTTAGGGCACCCTTAAAACCTTGGGACTTGGATTTGGTTTTGTCGGTTTTACAAAAACAGCCTTTTGAGCCGATACAACATACTCCCTTGATCCTTTTCACAAGGAACTTGGTTTCTGGTTGCCACATCAGAATTGGCTGCTCTTTCTTGTAAAGAGCCATATTTAATTATTCATAAGGATGAGGTGGTAATGCGTCCTCATCCTAGCTTTCTGCCAATGGTGGTTTTAGGTTTTCATTTAAACCAGGATATTTTTCTACCTTAATTTTTTCCAGAACCCTGTTCTATGGAAGAAGAGTCACCACTACATTCTTTGGATATAGTGAGAGCAGTCAAAAACTATTTGAAGGCTACTGCTCAGTTTTGGAAAACAGATGTTTGTGTTGCCTGAAGGTCCTAGAAAAGGACAGGCAGCGTCGAAATCCACTATTGCCAAATGTATTCGGCAAGTAATTATTCAAGTTTATGGTTTGAAGAGGAAAGTTCCACCTTTTCAAATCAAAGCCCACTCCACCAGGGCTGTTAGTGCTTCATGAGCAGTGCATCACCAAGCCTCCATGGCTCAAATCTGCAAGGCCGTAACTTGGTCTTCAGTCGATACATTCACCAGATTCTATCAGGTGGATGTAAGAAGGCATGAGGATATCGCCTTTGGGCGCAGTGTGCTGCAGGCAGCAGTATAGGTCCTCAGGTCTGATTGCACCCTACTTTTGTTGGTGTCCCCTCCCCTCAGATAGCATTGCTCTGGGACATCCCATACAGTAAATACTGTGGCTCTGTGTCCCGTGATGTACGATAAAGAAAATAGGATTTTTATAACCGCTTACCTGTAAAATCCTTTTCTTGGAGTACATCACGGGACACAGAAGTCCCTCCCCTCTTTTAATACACGTATATTGCTTTACTACTAAACTGAGGTACTCCCAGTAAGGGGAGGGGTTATATAGGGAGCTAAACTTCCTGTCTAGGGTGTGCCAGTGTCCATCACCTAAAGGTGCCTATATAACCCATACAGTAAATACTGTGGCTCTGTGTCCCGTGATGTACTCCAAGAAAAGGATTTTACAGGTAAGCTGTTATAAAAATCTTATTTTTATAATCCTTCTGTTAGACCAACCACAAGTTGTACAAAACTTTACTACAAAATATTTACCACTTGCTGCCCGCCATATAGCAATATGACATCGGCAAAGTGGTTACAATATCCTGACCGGACGTCATATGACGTCGCCAGGATATCAAGCCGCTACGCACCCCCGGGGGCGTGCATCGCAGCGATCGTTGTTGCAGTGTGTCAGTGTGACACACCGCAATTCCGATCTAGGTAAAGAGTCTGTGATGGAGACTCTTTACCACGTGATCAGCAGTATCTAATCACGGCTGATCACAGTGTAAACAGGAAGAGCTGTTGATCGGCTTTTCCTCACTCGCGTCTGTCAGACGCGAGTAGAGGAGTGCCGATTAGCTGCTCCTCTGACGTGGGGGGGGGGGGGGGTCTGTGCTGATTGATTATCAGTGCAGCCCCCCCGAGCATGCCCACACTGGACCACCAGGGATGCCCACCACTAGTCACCACCAGGGATGCCAATCAGTGCCAAATAATAATGGCTGCCAATCAGTGATGCCCATCAGTACCATCCATTAGTGCCCATCCGTGCCGCCTTTCAGTGCCGCCTTATCAGTGCCCGTCAGTGCAGCCCCATCAGTGAAGGAGAAAACTTACTTATTTACAAAGTTTTGTAACAAACAAAAAAAAAAGTTTTTTTTTTTCAAAATTTTTGGTCTTTTATTTGTTTAGCAGAAAATAAAAATCCCAGAGGTGATCAAATATGACCAAAAGAAAGCTCTATTTGTGGGAACAAAATTGATAAAAAGTTAGTTTGAGTACAGTGTAGCATGACTGCGCAATTGTCATTCAAAGTGCGACAGCGCTGAAAATTGGTCTGGGCACAACAGTGTATAAGTGCCCTGTATTGAAGTTGTTAATGATCAGAATACAATTGAACTTTTTTTGCCCCTCCCCCCCTCTCCTGCAATAAAGAAAAAATGTACGTAAACTTTACCCCTCTATGTTACAGTACAGTCCCCCGCTGCCTCTTCCATCCAGCGCAACCAATCCTTCTCAGACAGAATGACAGTCACATCATTCTTTCCTGTGCGCTCAGCCTGTCATTGACACACCCCCTGGGGGCACATCATCACGCAGCCTGGGCTCCAGAACTGAGTGGTGCTCACATGTCATTGGGTGAGCGCCATTCAGTCCAGGAAGAATGGAGGGAGGGGACTGTGCTAGGGAATGGATTCTTCCCAGGGTAGTCACAATGTGTATTTGAACTTAGAAAATGTAAGTGAATAAAAAGCTCAACTTAAGATTTAACCACTTGCCAACCAGCCACCGTCATTATACTGCGGCAGGTCGGCTCGTTCCCACAAATCGCCGTACATCGGCTCCCTTAAGAGCCATAACAGGCGTGCCATGTCCACCGTCCGCCAACAAACGTGGGAAAAGGAGCCAGAAAGGGGATCTGCCAATGCAAATAGATCCCCGTTCTGACAGGGGAGGAGAGAGAGATCTGCTGTTCTAATTAGGAACAGCGATCTCTCTCCTCCTCCAGTCAGTCCCATTCCCCCACAGTTAGAAACGCCTCCCAGGGAACACATTTAACCCTTTGATTGCCCCCTAGTGTTAACCTCTTCCATGCCAGTGACATTTACACAATAATCAGTGCATTTTTATAACACTGATCGCTGTATAAATGTCAATGGAGTGTCAAAAGTGTCCGATATGCCGCAGTCCTGCCAAAAATGGCAGCTCGCCAACATTACTAGTAAAAAAAAAAAAATGCCATAAATCTATCCCCTATTTTGGAGACGCTATAACTTTCGCAAACCAATCAATATACGCTTATTGGTATATTTTTATTTATTTTTTTTTTACCAAAAATATGTAGAATTCATATTGGCCTAAACGTATGAAAAATTTGTTTTTTTTTTTTACATTTTGGATATTTATTATAGCAAAAATTTAAAAATATAGTTTTTTTTTTCAAAATTGTTATTTATTTTTTTTTGTTTATAGCTCAAAAATTAAAAACCGCAGTGGTGATTAAATACCACCAAAAGAAGGCTATTTGTGAGAAAAAATGGACATCAAGTTTGTTTGGGTACAACTTTGCATTGTCAGTTAAAGCGTCGCAGTGCCGTATCGCAAAAAATGGCCTGGTCATTAAGGGGGCAAATCCTTACGATCCTTAAGTGGTTAAAGAAACCCATCTGAAGACAGTGAAGAGAGACAAGTTAGTAAGAGCTGAAATTGGTGGGAGACTCTGTGGTGGATGTATCAGTAGACGTCTATTGATGTTTTTCAAGAGCGATGTTCCCTGCGGTCAAGGAGGGCATTATGGCTGAAGCCATGGTCGGTGGATCACGCCTTAAGGATAAAACTAGTGCAAGATACCAGAAAACAGGTCCAATCTATTTGGGAGTAGACAGAATACAGCCATCTCAACGGTGACCACTGGCAGGTCAGGGCAGATATCATCTGACAAAAAACTGAAAAGTCTGAAAGTTCCATCATACAGGCGGCAACTTTCAGGTGGCAAAATCCTACAGACAGGGAAAAGATTAGTAAAGGAACTGGAGAGGTACCCAATCTTCACTGTTGAAGCCTTAAGGCTTAGTTCCCATTGGTGCGATGCGGGAAACCCTGCGAATCCACTGCGGGTTCCCGCATCGCACCTGACTCGCATGCAGTTCACACTGCCTTATGTGAACCATTGTCAATACAAAGTTAATGACACCCCCAGATCGGTTCACATATCGCAGTGCGAACTGTCAATTTGGACAGGAATTGGATTGCATGAGTGTGAACACCCAAGCAATTTGATTCTGGTGCGGACTAAAAAATAGGTCTTGCACGACTTTGGTCGGAATGCGATGCAAATTCAGCCATACAATTTGTATGGCTGAATTTGCATCGCACAGACATTGCATGTGATTTGCACAGCAGTGCTGTGTGAATCGAATGCGATGTCACACAGCCTAAAAATCAAATGCACCGTTCTTAGAAGAACAGCAGAAGTCCTTTTAAGGGTGCACTCATCCAGGGGATGCCTGTGTAAAGCTTTACGCACACACCTGGATGGAAAATATTCAGGATCAGTGGGCCATATCGGCTATATTGGTTTGACATTGGTGGAGGTTTAAGGGATATCCACCTTCCGATCTCTTCTAGCCAGCCAGGCTACCAGAAAAGTAAACAATTCTGGTCCAGTTTGTAGCCAAATTAAATAAAAAACAAGCGATCGTGAAGGTTCCAAGTTCCCAGAGGAGGTAAGGATTCGGTTCACCTCTGTTCCTGGTTAAAAAAAAAAAAAAAAAAATCAAACTCAGGCAATCTGTGCCCAGTGCTAAACTTGAAAAAACTCAACAAGCATAGAAAGTTGGAGTCGTGCAAGATAGAGAACCTCCAATTAATTCTATTATTGATAAATCTGGGAGATTGGATGCTCTCTGTAGGTTTATCAGACACCTACTTACTTGTCACAATCCATCCTGTATTTTAATTCCACTACCAGTTTCAGTGACTCTCTTTCGTCTGTTGACCTAGGACAGTAGGACAAAGGTCCTACTGTCTGCAATAGCGACAGGGATGAGAATACACCACTACTTGGATGTCACCCTTCTTCTAGCCAGCAATTGGGAGATAATTATCCAGCATCAGGATGCTCTGCTACACAATTTACAATATTTTGATAGCTAATTAACCACTTCCGAAACGCCCACAGTGGATTTACGGCGTTACTTTGACGCTATATACCGTTCTTATGGCAGCATATCGCTGCCATAACCCCCGATTACTCTCTTCAACAGCGGGCGGTCCGCTTTAAGATAAAGGTGGTCTCCGCTGCAAATTCGCTACAAGATCACTTTTATCAGCGGTGGAGAGGTGCCAACCCCCCCGCCGCATCCCGGTCATCTCTGCCGCTACCGACCTTTCCCCTTTTAGGCAGCAAGTCAAGTGAGGGAATAATGGCCCCCACTCGACTATATGCCATTGGATGACAGGAGCAATGTCAAATGTCACTTCCGCCCAACTGCCTTAAAGGGACAATTTTTTTTTTTGTTATTGAACAAAAAAATACTTTTTTTATTGCTTTTAAGTGTAAATGTGAGATCTGAGGTCTTTTTGAACCCAGATCTCACAATAAAGAGGTCCTGTCATGCTTTATTTTCTATTACAAGGGATGTTCACATTCCTTGTAATAGGAATAAAAGTGATGCAAACAATGTTTTTTAAAGGGACAGTGTAAAATAAAAAGTAAAATAAATAAGAAAATGTTTTTTAATCACTTCCTGACCGCCGCACACCGATATACATCCTTACTTTGAAGGGGGATATCGTTGATATGGCAGCAGCTAGCTGCCACAACCCCGGTATCCTCGTGTTCGGCTGGTGGTCTGGTTTCTGATAAGAGTGGTCTCTGCGGCGGATTCGCCGCAAGATCACTTATATCGGTGGCGGGATAGGGCCCCCCTCTCGCCGTGCTCCAGTGCCCCCCGCCGCTTACCAGATCCGTAGCCAGTGGCGGAGGCGATTGGATCTTCACCCTGGCTGAGCATGGAGACGAGTGAGGGGAAGATGGCCCCCACCCGTCTCCATAACAATGCAGGGAAGAAGCAACGTCAGAATGTCACTTCTGCCCACAGCTCTTAAAGGGCCATTTTTTTAAATAATTTTTTTAAATGTCAATTTTTTTTTATTGCATTTAAGTGTAAATATGAGATCTGAGGTCTTTTTGACCCCAGATCTCATATTTAAGAGTTCCCGTCATGCTTTTTTTCTATTACAAGGGATTTTTTTTTTTTTTTAAAACAGTGTAAAAATAAAAGGTAAAATAAATAAGAAAAACAAAATTTTTGAACGCACCCTGTTCTGCCAAGCTCGCATGCAGAAGCGAACGCATACGTGAGTAGCGCCCGCATAAAAACGGTGTTCAAACCACACATGTGAGGTATCGCCGCGATCGGTAGAGCGAGAGCAATAATTCTAGCCCTAGACCTCTTCTGTAACATAAAACATGCAACCTGTAGAATTTTTTAAACATCGTCTATGGAGATTTTTAAGGGTAAAAGTTTGTTGCCATTCCACGAGTGGGCGCAATTTTGAAGTGTGACATGTTGGGTACCAATTTATCCGGCGTAAGATTATCTTTCACAGTATAAAAAAATTGGGCTAACTTTACTGTTGTCTTATTTTTTAATTAAAAAAGTGTATTTTTTCCAAAAAAAGTGCGCTTGTAAGACCACTGCACAAATACGGTGTTTCAAAGTATTGCAACAACCACCATTTTATTCTCTAGGGTGTTAGGAAAAAAAATATGTTTGGGGGTTCTAAGTAATTTTCTAGAAAAAAAACTATTTTTAGCTTGTAAACAACACATCTCAAAAAGAGGCTTGGTTCTTAAGTGGTTAAAGTGCCCCATCCCTCCGTGCTCGCGCGCAGAAGTGAACGCATACGTAAGTCGCGCCCGCATATGTAAACTGTGTTCAAACCACACATGTGAGCTATTGCCACGATCATTAGAGCGAGAGCAATAATTCTAGCAAAAGACCTTCACTGTAACTCAAAACTGGTAACCTAGTAGCAGTCGCCTATGGAGATTTTTAAGTGTTAAAGTTTGTCGCCATTCCACGAGTGGGCGCAATATTGAAAAAAAAATACAGAATTGCGCACGAGAGGGTACTGAAACACACTGATAACATAATCAAAAGCCTATAGAGTCCAGGAAGTATACGTATGCAGCATTAGTGGCAGCTCCCTTGAGAGCGAAGCAGTCTCTGGAAGAACAGTGGAAGAAAAACAAGGTGCGCACCTTGTTTTTCCAGGGTGCAATTTTGAAGCATGACATGCTGGGTATCCATTTACTCGGCATAACATTATCTTTCAGAATATAAAAAAAATTGGGCTAACTACTGTTTACTTATTTTTTTCATTCCAAAAAAATTATTTTTTCCCCAAAAATTAAGTTTGTAATGCCCTGTACACACGGTCGGATTTTCCGACGGAAAATGTGTGATAGGACCTTGTTGTCAGAAATTCCGACCGTGTGTAGGCTCCATCACACATTTTCCATCGGAATTTCCGACACACAAAGTTTGAGAGCTTGCTATAAAATTTTCCGACACCAAAATCCGTTGTCGGAAATTCCGATCGTGTGTACACAAATCCGATGCACAAAGTGCCACGCATGCTCAGAATAAATTAGATTTTCCAACAACTTTGTGTGACCATGTGTATGCAAGACAAGTTTGAGCCAACGTCCGTTTGGATGGATTTTTGTTGTCGGAATGTCCGATCGTGTGTACGGGGCATAAGACCACTGCGCAAATATGGTGTGACATAAACTATTGCAAAGACCACCATTTGATTCTTTAGGGTGTCTGAAAAAAAATATATAATGTTTTGGGGGTTCTAAGTAATTTTCTAGCAAAAACACCAAGTGTAAAAAAATAGGCTTGGTCCTTAAGTGGTTAATTGGAAGAAGAGCTTTCTCTGCCCAGCCCAAAAATAAGGTTCTTGGGGGCATTTTTTAAATACACAGGCAAATTCAGTAGAACTTCCACAAGGGAAGATCCATCCTTTGATAGAGCCAAGTCTCTTCCAGCAGAACAGTGTCTGAGTATCCTTGGTTCTTCGTAACTGACCAATTGTTTTTGAATGGAACATTATCACATCAGACCCTAGCCAGAAAGGTTGGGGGACGCATTTCAAATAGCAGGCTGCTCAAGGTCATGGGATGTTCAGCAATGAGGTATAGTATTGAATGCTCTCGAACTGAGAGCAGTGTTCAAAGCCCTTCTGTCATTCTCTCCTTTTATAAGAGGAGCAAGAGTTGTACTGTGCCTAGACAGAAGTGGAAGGGTAGAATTCTTAGGCTGTCAGTGGAACTTCCTTTATTAATAATTGCAATTATACAATTTTGGCTTAGGAGTCGCTAGTATCTGTCTCACCTACAGTTGAGTAATAAGTTACCACTGCCCATGCCAGTGATGACGGATCTGCTCTCTCATGGCCAGTTTTGCCATCCACCTCCAAGAGACTACTTTTGATGGCATGGAAGTTGAGCAGCGGAAGCTACCAAGTCAAGGTTGCTCAGTGCAGGTAGTGGCTACCTTGTGTCAAGCCAGAGAGGTCTCCATGAATAGGACTTACCAGAGAATATGGGTAAATTATGCAGATCTCACGCAGCAAAAGCCTGGAGTCCTTTATCACTCCAATCGGCCAAGGTTCTGTAGTTCTTACAACTGGGGCTGGACATGGGGCCTAGGTTCAAATACATTTAAAGTTCAAAGTTCAGCCTTGTCTGCACTTACAGGGGCCCCAAACCCTTCAGTGATGCAATTCTTAAAAGGCTTGCATGAAGTTATAAACCTGCCAGGAACCATTGTTCCCTGTGTGGGACTTGCTTATGGTCCTCAGCTCTATCATAGTCTCATTTCTATCCTACAGAATTGGCTACAATCTAACCCTGAAGACCATATTTCTGGTTGCTACAACCTCAGTGAAAAGGGTGTCAGAGTTGCAGCCTTTGTATTCAAGGAGCCTCACCTAATGTTCAACCCAGACAGAATAGTCCTAAAAACCCAAGACTGCTTTTATCCATAAGGCGTCTTTCTCCTTCCACTTTAACCAGGAAGTCAATTTAATGTCTTAATTGGTGAAGCGAGGGAACCACATCCCCTGGATGTTGAGCTAACTCTGATGGCCTGCTTGGCAGCTACCTTTTCATTCAGGAAAGCTGAAATCTGTGCTTGGTTCCAGCATGGTTCAAGAAAGGGTCAGTCAGCATCAATACGTACAGTCACCTCCTAGATTGTTAAGACAATTAAAAGAGTCTACTCTTTCATAAGACCTTATTCCAGGGTAGACTTAAAGAGGTTGTAAACCCTTGTGTTTTTGAGCACATTCAACCAGGGCAGTGCCAGCTCTGTGGACAGAGCAGTGCAGAGTGTCTCCTGAGGCTATTTGCAAGTCAGCAATATGGTCCTCCCAGGACACCTTCATTACACTTTTATTTGGTGAACACAGCTCAGCTCACAAAAGTAAAATTTGGAAAATTCATTGTGCATACGCTACTGACCATTACAAAATTTTTCTTGCGAGTTAGCTCCCATTTTATGGTGGCATGGTGGGCCAGGATAATGGAAAATTGTATACTCACCTTTCGATAATTTTCCTTTCCTGGTGCATCTTCATGGCAGCATACAGATTCCCACCCAAATGATGAGAGTTACAGAGAATGCTGCAAGCTGGGTCAGTCTTTGATTTATAGTTAACCAGTCCTGTCAGGTTGTGGTGGAGCCACAACCTCTATATGCTACCATGAAGATGCATCAGGAAAGGAAAATTATGGAAAAGTGAGTATACAATTTTCCATTTTATAGGAGTAGTGATCTCACAGATCAGCCTTACAATTTTATATTTGCTGGGAATGTGGGATTACACTTTACATACAGTATCTCACAAAAGTGTGTACACCCCTCACGTTTTTGTAAATATTTTATCATATCTTTTCATGTGACAACACTGAAGAAATTACACTTTGCTACAATGTAAAGTAGTGAGTGTACAGCTTGTATAACAGTGTAAATTTGCTGTCCCCTCAAAATAACTCAGCACACAGCCATTAATGTCTAAACCACTGGCAACTAAAGTGAGTACACCCCTAAGTGAAAATTGGGCCCAATTAGCCATTTTCCCTCCCCGGTGTCATGTGACCCATTAGTGCTACATGGTCTCAGGTGTGAATGAGGAGCAGGTGTGTTAAATTGGGTGTTATCTCTCTCACGCTCTCATACTGGTCACTGGAAGTTCAATATGGCACCTCATGACAAAGAACTCTCTGAGGATCTGAAAAAAAAAATTGTTCCCCTGCATAAAGATGGCTTAGGCTATAAGAAGATTGCTAAGACCCTGAAACTGAGCTGCAGCACGGTGGCCAAGACCATACAGCGGTTTAACAGGGCAGGTTCCACTCAGAACAGGCCTCGTCGTGGTCGACCAAAGGTGTTGAGTGCACGTGCTCAGCATCATATCCAGAGGTTGTCTTTGGGAAATAGACGTGTGAGTGCCTTTCTAAAGATGATGCACAAGAAAGCCCACAAACAGTTTGCTGAAGACAAGAAAACTAAGGACATGGATTACTGGAACCATGCCCTGTGGTCTGATGAGACCAAGATAAACTTATTTGGTTCAGATGGTGTCAAGCGTGTGTGGCGGCAACCAGGTGAGGAGTACATAGACAAGTGTGTCTTGCCTACAGTCAAGCATGATGGTGGGAGTGTCATGGTCAGGGGCTGCATGAGTGCTGCCGGCACTGGGGAGCTACAGTTCATTGAGGGAACCATGAATGCCAACATGTACTGTGATAATACTGAAGCAGAGCATGATCCCCTCCCTTCGGAGACTGGTCCTGCAGGGCAGTATTCCAACTTAACGACCCCAAGCACACCTCCAAGACGACCACTGCCTTGCTAAAGAAACTGAAGGTAAAGGTGATGGACTGGCCAAGCATGTCTCCAGACCTAAACCCTATTGAGCATCTGTGGGGTATCCTCAAACGGAAGGTGGAGGAGCGCAAGGTCTCTAACATCCATCAGCCCCGTGATGACATCATGGAAGAGGACTCCAGTGGCAACCTGTGAGGCTCTGGTGAACTCCATGCCCAAGAGGGTTAAGGCAGTGCTGGAAAATAATGGTGGCCACACAAAATATTGACACTTTGGGCCCAAATTTGGGCATTTTCACTTAGGGGTGTACTCACTTTTGTTGCCAACGATTTAGACATTAATGGCTGTGTGTTGAGTTATTTTGAGGGGACAGCAAATTTACACAGTTATACAAGCTATACACTCACTACTTTACATTGTAGCAAAGTTTCATTTATTCAGTGTTGTCACATTTAAAATAGATATAATAAAATATTTACAAAAATGTGAGGGGGTGTACTTACTTTTGTGAGATACTGTATATGACTCATGGCCGGATCTAGGGGGGTGCTGGGATAGGCTTTGCCCCCCAGATCTTAATTGTGCCCCCCTACCCACAACCCCCCTCCACCCCTGATGCTGTGCCCACCATTTCCCATCCCTGAACTGTACCCTGAGCACAGGCAGCAAGATCTCCTCCCCTGCTCCTCTCCACACAGCACATAGCTGAAACTGAAATTGGATTATACACAGCTACGATCTGCACAGTGTATAGCTTGTCACTCCAGCCATGCTGCTGTTCCAACCAAGGAGTTTCACAGGTCAGAACCAGGCATGTACTGGCCATTGGGACTACAGGGAGTTTCCCGGTGGGCCGATGGCTCAGTGGGCCGGTTTCAGTGAAAGCCTGTCAAAGTAATGGTTTTCTTGGTTCGCCCTCAACTTCACGCAGTGATGTGAGAAAGATGAGAAAAATACAGAGGAGAATAAGTGAAATAATAAAAGAGGTTAGTGAGGACTCCTTATGTTATGCTACTTATGTTTTTTTGCACAATTGCGTATAGTTTATATACTGTGTTTGTGCTTGTTTGCACAATTAAAGTGGTCTGGTCTGGATGAAGTCCAGGGCCAAATTTTTATCCCAGTCCAGCCCTGGTCAGAACTGCAACACAGTAGCCAGCTACGCACTGTGCAGATCTTAGCTGTGTGCAATCCGATTTCAGTTTCAGCTCTGTGCTGTGGGAGGAGTTGCCCAGGAGGAGATCTTGCTGTCTGCCAGCGGTGACCCCTGTTCTCTGCCATGCCAGCAGTGACTTTAGTCTTTCACCCTACTGATCCGTCTTCTGCCCTGTTGACCCTTCTCCACCCTGCTGACCCCTGTACTCGGGTTAGTTGACTCCTATCCTCAGCCGTGCTGACCCCTGTACTCCGCCCTGCTGACCCCTGTCTTTGGCTCTGCTGACTCCTATCCTCAGCCCTGCTTACCCCCGTCGTCTGCCCTGCTGACAGCTGTCTTCTTCCCTACTGATCCCCAGTACACTGCTATACAAATTCCTGGGCACTCCCCTGCTGATCTCCCATCCTTTGCTCTACCATCCCCCCTATACACTGCCCTGCTAACCCCCCTGTACACTGTCCTACAAACTAATAGCCCTGGTACACTTCCATTCAAACTGCTGACCCTATCATCTGCCCTGCCAACCCCTGTACATTGCCCTGCTGACCTCCCATCCTCTGCCCCCGACATTCTTTACTGCACCCCACATCAGACAGGCTAGATCCGGCCCTGATATGACTGTATACATGTTTGCACAATCTTTGTTAGTGTTCAAAGATAAAGCTTTCTAGAATCAGAAGTGGGTAAAGATAGGCGTGCCAAGATTTTTTTTTTCTTCTGCTTCTCTCTTACATTTCTATGTGGTTTAGCACAGTCGTAGAGGGGTTACAATTTAGAGGTTGTATGTGGTTAGAAGGCACAGAGGGTCTCTAGGTGTCAACTACATTGACATGTGCAGCTGCAGCGAAATGCTTCTTTTTCCAAAACAACAATTTTACTGCTATATGAACAACAAATGTAATATACACATTATGCAAAGCACTAAAGAAAAGCCATTTCCACTTTAGCTGTAGATTTATCCAAAAACCTCTTGCAGCTCATTATAATTAAAATATGAAAGTATCCTCATATTTCCAATTCCATATTTATGAAATTCTGCAATTCTTCCTGCATTTGAGTGAGCTGATTAGTCAAGCAATTATTTTTACGTCTTTGTTTTTAGATGTTAGCAAGAAAATGGTTGTATCTGTATCAGTGTTGCCAACCGCCAGTATTTTTACTGGCAGCCAGTAAAAAAATGGGCACTTTTCTCCTGCCAGTAAATGCCAGACAGGAAAAGGTTGCCAGTAAAAAATATGGCTGTGACTTACTATAAGAAATATGTTTTTTGCCTTAATATCTATCTTAAAGGGGTTGTAAACCCTCAGCGTTTTTCACCTTAATGCATTAAGGTGAAAAACCTTCTTTACTGCAGCAGCACCCCCGAGCCCCCCTTATACTTACCTGAGCTCGATAATTCCCACGATGGGAACGAGCACACCAGCTCTGGCCAGTGTCTCATGTCCTGATTGGATAGATTGATAGCAGCGCAGCCATTGACTCCTGCTGCTGTCAATCAAATCCAATGTCGTGGGCACCGGGGCGGGGCCGAGCCCTGCTGTCTGTATCAACAGACGCAGCAACAGGACACGGGAGCACGCCCGCACGGGTGTCCCGTAGGAGAGCGCTTCTCTGTAGGGACACACGAGAAGAGGAGGAGCCAGGAGCATCATGGAGGGACCCCAGAAGAGAAGGATGGGGGCCACTCTGTGCATAACCAACTGCACAGCAGAGGTAAGTATGACATGTTTGTTTTTTTGTTTGTTTGTTTTTTTAAACGGAACCTTTACAACCCCTTTAAATCACATTGCTAATTCCGTATTGTACTTGTTTGTAGCCTAAATACAGAAATTTGCAGTTAAAACTGTAATTTTGGAAATGCCAGTAAAAACTTGGCTGTGCCAGTACATTTTGGGTGTTGTGTCAGTAAATTTCAATCTGGTAGGTTGGCAACACTGATCTGTATATTAGATAACTGCTTGTCCATCGACAATAAAAGGTTAATTATATGTGGGTTCTCTATATACACAAATAATGTAAAAAAAAATTGAAAAATTTCAAAAACACAAACAATTCACTTTAAGGCTCGGTTCACACTTCACAACCCTGCGAATCACACTGCTATATGCGAACTGCGGGGAGTGTCAATACATTGTTAATGACACCTCCAATTCAGCTCACATATCGCACTGCGAACTGACAGTTTGGACATGAATCAGATTGCATAGTTATGAACACCCATGCGATCAGATTCTGGTGCGGACCAAAAAAAAGGGTCCTGTGCGAGTTTAGTCCGAATGCGATGTGATTTGAGCCATACTATCTGTATGGCTGAAATCGCATGTGATTTGCACTGCAGTGTGGTGCGAATCACATACGACCTAACACCACACAGCAGTGTGAACCAGCCCTTAGGCTATAGGTTTTGTTTAACAGTTTACAATAAAGATTTTAGGATTTAACACTTCAGAGCCAAGTGAGAGGTACAATGCTGTGGCTGGCTGACATTACACTGCAGAGTGTTGTTTGATCCGGAACTTCATGCTGTTTGCAAGATGACCACCAAACACATTTCCAAGCCTTCATCAGACTCACGCTTAATAAGTATCTATATCCAAAAGTAAAAATGTAATATACTGCAGATTACTAATCCTTAAAGGTGGTGGTTGCATTGTTTTCCTTTTTAGCCTTTTTTCCCCTTTATTTTCACCTGGTAATCCCTACAGTAAGTCTGCTATTTTCACATTTCTCTGACAGACCAAGCTGTCTAGCAAAAATGACAGAGGGTTGAGACAAACCATTTAACACTGATAGAGGTGCTTACTATAAGGAAAAAAAACATTTTCCATAATTGCTTAAAAAGTGTTAGTTGGAGCTAGGCTTTAAATTGTTAGTTATTTATGTAAAGTCTAAATCTACTAGTCCAACTAAAGCTAGCCTTTCCAGACAGTGCCTCTGGCAGGTTTGGACAGCTTTTTTTCCCTTAATAAATGTAATCATCCTTTAAAAACTGCATTTTGGATTTACTCAGTAAAATATTCAATTTTTTTTGATGATCTGAATAATATACAGTATATTACCAAAAGTATTTGAACTTTAATGGCATCCCAGTCTTAGTCCGTAGGGTTCAATATTGAAACCAATTGTCACTGGCTCAGCTCTCCACTTTGACAAGTCAGAGAATGCCTTGTATTGATTGAAAGAAATACATATGTTTTGTAGAAGGTGGACATGTCAAGCGAGTGACCTTTTGTGGTCAGTGAGCCGAGGGGAAGCTGTTCCATGCAGGATATGAATGAATGCGGGTATTGCTGTAGTGATGCCGACTACTGCAGTGATTGTCTGCTTTCCTGGCGAACCCTTCAGGTTTGAAATATGCATGCTTACATTAGTCCAATGTAAGTACGCAATTAGGATCATACCTGGAATTCACCTTTATTAGTTATGAAGAAGAATTAAGGTTAGCTCTGTGTTTATGGTGTGTTATTATATGTTTTCAATGGGCAGGGGTGGTAATCATATTAAATTTATGGTGAATCCTGTTTAATGATAGATCCTGATTAGAAAACTTTGCGTAATAGAGATAGAGCTAGGTTCAACATATGGCTATCATAAAACAAGACCTATGAGTCATGCTTTGCTTGCCAACTGTACATGTTTGGGTATGTTGGGCGAATCAAACTCACAGTTTACTGCTCAGCTGCACAGCATAATTGTATTGACCTGCTTTGAGGGAACACCCAGAGCTGATAAAAACCAAGAAACAGAGATTGAACTATTCTCAGGGCACACCCTATAGAGGATCTATATAAAGAAGTCACACTGACTGGTCATTTCTGAGCATTTTTTCACCCATGAAATACATTTGCATACAAAAATCTGAAAAAAATGTCAGTTTCTGTTCATATTCTTAATTGCGATACGATCTGGTAATTAGAGTCTTTATATCCTTCTGCTTAAAGCTGAAACAATATACAAAAATCATATATACTAAACAGGATGTATAATAAATGTCTACACATACCCAAAAATATAGAGTAAATAAAGAAAAAAATATAGAAAGAAAATGTTATTATTACCATACTAACATACTATACCCACTTTGGAAACAGAGAAGTGAAAAGAGAAATAAAATAAATAATTATTAACGTAATTTTTTTATGTGGCCATATTTTTACTTTATTTGCTTTACATTGTAATTTAGAATTGCTGCCTGACAGCCACAGTAATAACAAGGATGAGATTTTGGATGCCTGATAAATAGGGATGAGCTCAATGTTTGGGTTGAACATAAGTTTGACTGGAACATCGGGTGTTTGCCCGTTCGCAGAACAGCGAACATTATGGGGTGTTCACGGGAAATTTGAGCGCCGTGGAACGCCCCTAATGCACTGCGAGATCAATGATTGGCCAAAGCATGCACCTGACCTGCATGCTTTGGCCAATCACAGCGCACTCTGCTGAGAGAGCCATAATTGGCCAAAGGCAACACACTATATAAGGCTGCTTACTTAGTGGCCATGTGTAGTGTTGTTGGCGAGGACAGAGAGATAGCTTGAGTTAGATTAAGCAGGCAGGTTATTAGTTAGTGGCAGTGTATTTGATATATATATATATATATATATATATATATATATATATATATAGTCAGCCTAATAAATAAATATAAATATATATATATATATATATATATATATATATATATATATACTCTGCATTTAGCATAGACTATATATTCAGTGTTTACTCTATATTCCATCAGTGCAGGCAGTGTATTAATATATATATACAGTCTAGTAAATATATATATATATATATATATATATATATATATATATATATATATATATATATACTTATACTCTGCATTAGGGATGGGCTTCGAGTTCGAGTCGAACACATGTTTGACTCGAACATTGCCTGTTTGACCGTTCATCGAATTGCGAATGGGCCGTTCGCGACAAATTCGAGTGGCACATCACGGCCCATAATTCACTGCAGCTTCGCAGTGCATTGCTGGCTGATGATTGGCCAAGCATGCACTATGACCCACATGCTTGGCCAATCACAGTGCCGTCTGTACAGAGATCCGTAATTGGCCAAAGCCAGGGTGACTTTGGCCAAATATGGCTCAGGGGGTTTAGTACACGCCCCACACTATATAAGGCCGCCTGCGTGTGTGTGCGTAGTGTGTTGCGGCGGCGGAGAGAGATAGACAGAGAGACAGTGTCATTTGATTTACGTTAGCTAGAGTAGGCAGGCGAGTCAGTTAGCTGCACTTACAGTGTATTGTGTATATATATATGCATCCCAGGTGTTGTGTGTGTGTATATATATATATATATATATATATATATATATATACTGTATTCAGTTTAGCTAGATCCGTTCCTATTATTCTCTTCCTACTGACAGGCAGGCGTATTTACAGTATTTACAGTTAGTGTACTGTGTCCTTTGCACAGTGTGCACCTAAAGCTACCTGAAGACAATTGCTGGTGTTCTGTTCCTATTAATACCACAGGCAGGCAGCTGCAGTATTTACAGTTAGTGTACTGTGTCCTCTGCACAGTGTGCACCTAAAGCTACCTGAAGACAATTGCTGGTGTTCTGATCCTATTAATACCACAGGCAGACAACTGCAGTATTTACAATTAGTGTACTGTGTCCTCCACACAGTGTGCACCTAAAGCTACCTGAACACAATTGCTGGTCCTATTAGTACCACAGGCAGGCAGCTGCAGTATTTACAGTTAGTGTACTGTGTCCTCTGCACAGTGTGCACCTAAAGCTGCCTGAAGACAATTGCTGTTGTTCTGATCCTATTAATACCACAGGCAGGCAGCTGCAGTATTTACAGTTAGTGTACTGTGTCCTCCTCACAGTGTGCACCTAAAGCTACCTGAAGACAATTGCTGGTGTTCTGATCCTATTAATACCACAGGCAGGCAGCTTGTCAGAGAGGTTACCTGGTTGGGCGTCGGGGTGCGCGTTCCTGTGTGTGCTGGGGCGCGTGCTTCTGGGGGCACTGGTGTGTCTGATCCGGCTGGCCATGGTATGCGTGGCGGTGCCCGCGCGCGCGTATGCGTTAGCGCGCGTCCGCCTATGGGCATTGGGCATTGGGATGCGGGTGCCTGGTGGTGCTGGTGTGCGCGCCAGTGTCCGGGGGCGTGCTTAGGTGCGTGCGGGTGTGCGGGCGCCTGTGCGTATCGGCGTACACACATGCACGGCGTTTGGCGCCAATCAGCCTATTTAGGCTTGCTGCAATCTCTGCTCAGTGCTGCCTGATCAACAGCTCCTGTGCCAAAGTTCCGTTACCCTCTCTGTGTTCCTGAGTTCTGATCTGTTACGACCCGGCTTGCCTATTGGACCTTCCGGACTGCTGCCTAAACCCGACCCCGGCTTGTTTGACCCCGCTTCTGCCTGCTCCTCTTGTACCTCTGCTGCCTGCCCGTTGCCGACCTCTGCCTGTGTGTGACCAGTCTAACAGCTTCTGCTCAGCATCTGTTTCCTGTGTTCCTGATTACTACTTGCTGATCGGAGGACCACCTCTCTTCCAGCATCCGGATCCCTGCACCAGGCTCTCATACCACTCTGCACTCATGGGCTCCCTGTCTGCTCTATCAGGGGTCCCAAGTCGGATACGTAAGGGAGCCTACCCTCTGCCCAAGCGGACTCTCCGGTCTGGTAAGTGAGAGACCTGACAGTATCAGGCAGCCATGACCGAGTCCGGGCAGGGGGCCTCCCCCATGGATGAACTTTGTAGGCACCTAGCGGGCCTTACCCAAGCAGTCAAAAGCCTACAAGAAGGCTACACCAGATTAGAGGGACAGGTCCAGGCTCTCTCAGCATCTCCTCACCCTCAGGGAACAGCATCTGCCGGACTTTCCTCAGCACCCTCTGTAGTAATGCTCCCTCCTGAGCCCAGGGTACCCACACCCGAAAAGTTCACTGGTGAACGTTGCAAATACCGGGCGTTCCGCAACGCTTAAGAGCTCTATTTTGCCTTACAACTCCGCACGATTTCCCTGGATGCCACAAAAGTGGGTTTTGTCATATCACTACTGACCGGCGAACCTCAAACTTGGGCTCACCATCTACTGGAGCAAAAATCCAGATCCCTGGATTCCCTGGATGACTTCTTTCTAGCGATGTCTCAGTTATATGAGGACCCCCAAATAACGGCCACTGCTGAGGCCACCTTGCACTCACTGCAGCAAGGTTGCAGAGCGGCCGAAGATTACGCAGTGGAGTTCAGACGCTGGAACTCTGATACAGAGTGGAACAAAACTGCCCTGCGTCATCAATTTCGGATGGGGTTATCCGACCCCCTCAAAGATGAACTGGCACGTGTTGGGATACCCCAGACTCTGGATGAGCTCATCAAATTGTCTATCCAGATTGACCGCCGCCTGAGAGAAAGATGTTCAGAAAGGTCCACTAGCCACCCTTGTCCTACTTGGATGCTGCCCAGGGTTCCCAGTTCCCCCAACCAACTTCCTCCTGCCTCTTCTGTTCCGGTCACAAGAAGCTCCAGAACCCATGCAGCTTGGTCTGCTCCGTCCATCCCTTACTCCGGAAGAAAAGATGTGCAGACGTACCCACAATTTATGTCTGTACTGCGGAGAACAAGGACATTTTGTGAGGGCCTGCCCCAACAAGAGACGTAAGTGCCTGCCGTCCTCTTCTTTATGTGCACTTGTCTTGCGCAGATCTGGTAATCATTTTACACTCTCTGTTATGTTGCAGCTTCCTGGAAGGAACATCCCGGTGCCGGTAATTATTGATTCTGGAGCATGCAGTGGCTTCATTGACCAGACATCATTAATAACCATGGCATTCCTCTCCAACCCAAGGCCCAGGGACTTGCAGTATTTCTAGCAGACGGCTCCTCCCTCAGCTCCAGTCCAGTTACCGGAGTTACCGGTTACAGAAGACCGTTCCTTTACTGGCCACCATAGGCCCGGAACACCAGGAACTCTTACGCTTGGATGTCATCCGTTCTCCGCTCTTTCCAATCATCCTAGGAATGCCTTGGCTGCAGGATCACAATCTCAGCATTGATTGGTCTACAGGAAAGATTCAGATTCTCTCCAATTACTGCAGGCAGCACTGCTTACATGGAACACCTGTAACACCATCCCAGTGTCTTTGCCTGGACTCTGATACCAAGCTTTGTCAATCCCTTCCCGAGCCCTACCGGGATTTCCTGGATGTATTCAGCAAGAAGGGGGCAGAGACTCTCCCGGTACACAGGCCTTACAACTGCCCAATAGAACTCTTACCCGGAACCAAAGTTCCCTTCGGAAGGATTTTTCCGTTAACTGAGCAGGAGCTGGGCACCTTGAAGGCCTATATTGATGAAAACCTGAAGAAGAGATTCATTCGTCCCGCCACGTCTCCTGCGGGTGCAGGCATCTTCTTTGTCGAGAAGAAGGATCACTCCCTACGTCCCTGTATCGAATACCGGTAGTTGAATAAAATTACTATCAAAAACAGATACCCGCTACCCCTAGTACCTGAATTGTTTCAAAGATTAGGGACCGCTACAGTCTTCACTAAGTTGGATCTCCGCGGAGCTTACAATTTAATTCGCATAAGAGAAGGGGATGAGTGGAAGACGGCTTTTCGTACTCGATTCGGGCACTTAGAGTACCTCGTCATGCCCTTTGGCCTGTGTAACGCGCCAGCAACCTTCCAGCACTTCGTCAATGACGTTTTCCATGACTTTCTGCACCTGTATGTCATAGTCTATTTGGACGATATTCTGGTTTTCTCCGCTTCCCTGATCGGCCACCGTAGGCACGTACGAAATGTACTTACCTGACTCAGGCAACATGGGCTCTACGCCAAACTTGAAAAATACGAGTTTGAGCTCCAATGTATTCAGTTTCTGGGTCTGGTCATCTCTCCCGAGGGTATCAAGATGGACCCTCAAAAAGTATCCGCTATTCTGGACTGGCCTGCACCTGCAGATAAGAAAGGGGTTCAGCGCTTTATTGGTTTCGCCAATTTCTATAGGAAGTTTATCAAAGGATTTTCCTCGATAATTGCCCCATCACTGAGCTCATCAGACAAGGAACCCAGTTTTGCTGGACTCCTAAGGCACAGTTGGTCTTCGAAAAACTCAAAGCTCTGTTTACCTCGGCCACCATACTTAAGCATCCCAATCTAGCCCTACCTTTCGTATTAGAAGTTGGCACATCTGAAATTGCGGTAGGAGCCGTGCTCTGGCAAAGGCAAGGCGCCAAAGCCCTCCTGTACCCTGTGGGGTTTTTCTCACGTAAACTTTCATCTTCAGAGAGGAATTATGATGTGGGGGATCGGGAACTTCTGGCCATTAAAGCAGCTTTAAAGGAATGGCGTTATCTTCTGGAGGGTGCTGCTCATCCCATTCTGTTCTACACGGACCATAAGAACTTGGAATACCTGAGAACGGCTAAGAGACTAAAACCTCGGCAGGCCAGATGGGCACTTTTTTTTCCCGATTCCAGTTCCACGTTACCTACAGACCCGGATCCAAGAATGTCAAGTCTGACGCACTCTCCCGCATGTTCCACGACTCAGAAAAAGCCCTACCTCCAGACACCATCCTCCCTTCTGGGAATTTCTTGCTTCTTCAAGAAGATCTTGTCTCTCAAATTAAACGGACCTCTATGGGGAGGACCCCACCTGCTGAGGCTTGTGCCAAAGACGGACTGTTTTGGCGTGAAAACAAAATTGTGGTCCCCGAGGAGCTAAAGGTACAGGTCTTAGAACTTTGCCATGACCATAAGCTGGCCGGACACTTTGGCGCACGAAAAACAATCGACCTAGTACAACGTACCTTCTGGTGGCCTCACCTTATTAAGGATTGTAAGGAGTATGTTGACTCTTGTAATACCTGCGCCAGAAGCAAGAACAGCCGGGCGAGGGCTTGGGGTCTATTAAAACCTTTACCGGTCCCAGAGAGACCGTGGAGCATGATTTCAATGGACTTTATCATTGAACTCCCGGCATCAGAAGGCTTTTCCTCCATCTTTGTTGTGGTAGATAGGCTGTCTAAGATGGCCCATTTCCTTCCCATGAAAGGTACCCCCTCGGCTATGGAAACAGCTAGCATCTTTATTAAAGAAATTATTAGATTGCATGGAGTTCCAATGAACATAGTTTCCGACCGAGATGTCCAGTTCACCTCCAGATTCTGGAAAGTCCTCTGCGGCTCCTTGAAAATCGAATTGGCATTCTCCTCGGCCTATCATCCCCAGTCAAATGGGCAAACTGAAAGGACGAATCAAACTCTGGAGCAATATCTGGGCCTGAAGACAACTCGTGGGAGCCAGAAAGCAACTTGCATGCCAGAGAACTCCAAGTTGGCCCAACTGGGCATCCGGAGTCTGCGCCAGGGCGCGTTGGTGCGCGCGTTCCTGTGTGCTTCTGGGGGAACTGGTGTGTCTGATCCAGCTGGCCATGGTATGCGCGGTGGTGCCCGGGCGCGCACGTCCGCCTATGGGCATTGGGATGCGGGTGCCTGGTGGTGCTGGTGTGCGTGGTGTCCGGAGGCACGCTCAGGCGCGTGCGCAGGTGCCTGTGCGTATTGACGTACACACGTGCGCGGCGTTTGGCGCCAATCAGCCTATTTAGGCTTGCTGCAATCTCTGCTCAGTGCTGCCTGATCAACAGTTCCTGTGCCAAGTTCCGTTACCCTCTGTGTTCCTGTGTTCCTGAGTTCTGATCTGTCATGACCCGGCTTGCCTATTGGACCTTCCTGACTGCTGCCTGAACCCGACCCTGGCTTGTTTGACCCCGCTTCTGCCTTCTCCTCTTGTACCTCTGCTGCCTGCCCGTTGCCGACCTCTGCCTGTGTGTGACCAGTCTAACAGCTCCTGCTCAGCATCTGTTTCCTGTGTTCCTGATTACTACTTTCTGATCGGAGGACCACCCTCTTCCGGCATCCGGATCCCTGCAGCAGGCTCTCATACCACTCTGCACTTGTGGGCTCCCTGTCTGCTCTATCAGGTCCCGAGTCAGATACGTAAGGGAGCCTACCCTCTGCCCAAGCGGACTCACCGGTCTGGTAAGCGAGAGACCTGACACAGCTGCAGTATTTACAGTTAGTGTACTTTGTCCTCTGCACAGTGTGCACCTAAAGCTACCTGAAGACAATTGCTGGTGTTCTCATACTAATAATACTACAGGCAGGCAGTTGATTCTGCTAGCTGCAGTATAATCAGTATATATATACACATCCCAGCTTTGTGCAGCTACATCTCATTGCAGGCCATTAGTATGTCTGGAAGGCTAACAAGGAGAGGCAGACAGTCACAAGCCAATAAAAGAGGGCAAGCAGGTTCTCTGTCTAGAGGCAACAGTGCTGGTCATGGACACGGTGCATCCTCCTCAGCACGTGGCCGTGGGACACGCTTGTCCTTTTTTTTCGGCAGCTGGCCGTGTTGAGCCAAAACATGCCGAAGACTTGGTGGAGTGGATAACCAAGCCATCCTCATCCTCCTCATCCTCTCTCACCCAGGCTCAGGGTACTTTTGGCAAAGCAGCTGCCAACACGGCCTCTTCCCTTGGCTCAGTGGCATCAGTCACTCCTTCCCTAGCCCCACCATGTCCTCCTGAGGAGTCCCCCGAACTGTTTGACCACAGTGTTGGGTACATGCTCCAGGAGGATGCCCAGCGTTTTGAAGGCTCTGATGATGGTACCCAGCTAGAGGAAGGCAGTAACGTGAGCCCAGAGAGAGGGGGTGCCCAAGAAGGACAGCAATCTGGCAGTCATGTTCCCTCAGCTGCAGCATACTGCCAACTTTGCTCCAGTGATAAGGAGGGAGGAGATGATAAGGAAGTCACTGACTCCACGTGGGTGCCTGATAGGAGATAGGAGAAAGGAGGAGGAGGAGGAGGCACATCTCCAACGAGGCAGGATGCCCTCCAGGGGCCAGCTTAAGGGCAGCACACCGACTGCATCACACCGCAGAGCTCAGCATGTGCAGGGCGTTGCTGTCTCTGCGCATTATTCCAAAAGTTCTTTGGTGTGGGCCTTTTTTGAGACGAGTGCATCAGATCGCACTGCTGCTATTTGCAGCAGAGCAAAGAACAAAGCAGACCTCTCCTTGCTCCTCATCAGCTGGGATCTCCAACCCCACTATACCTTCAGTCCTCTCTGAAACCTGCACTGAGAGGAATGAAGGTGTAGAATTAGGTGTGTCACAGCCACAGTACTTGCGGGCAATCTGCTATCGGTACACCAACGTCAGATTGTACCAGGCAAATTTCCCTGCCCCAGCTGCTGCACCGCCAAAAGAAGTTCACTCCCAGCCATCTACATGCCCAGCGGTTGAATGCTAGCTTGGCTAAATTGCTAGCACAACTGTGGCCTTTTCAGTTGGTAGACACTTTTTCTCACGGAAGGTGATTCCGGCTCTCTACCGGCATGTGAAAGGCAATGTCTTGGCCTCGTTGGACAGGGCAGTCAGCGTTAAGGCGCATAATACCGCTGACTCATGGTCCAGCAGGCATAGACAGGGACGTTACCTATCTTTCACCACGCACTGGGTGTCTCTGCTGGCAGCTGGGAAGGATGCAGGACAGGGTGCAGTAGTGTTGGAGGTTTTTTCGCCACCACACCTCCAAAATTCTACCAGTGGTGATTCTGCCACACCACTCTCCTCTTCTTCTTCCTCCATGGCCTCTTCCTGTGCTGATTTGTCCTCGGAACCAGCGGTGCTCCATAGACGTTCAAGGGGCTACGCAAGCACGCAGGCAAAAAGATGCCATGCGGTGCTTGAGCTGGTGTGTGTGGGGGACAGGAGCCACACTGGGGCAGAGATTCTGTCAGCTCTGCAGGGGCAGATTCAGAGGTAATTGACGCCACGCCAGCTTAAGCCAGGTATGGTGGTTTGCGACAATGGCACCAACCTCCTCTCCGCCCTCCGACAGGGACAACTGACCCATGTGCCCTGTTTGGCTCATGTCCTTAATTTGGTGGTGCAGCGGTTCTTGGGCAGGTACCCAGGCTTACAGGATGTCCTGAGGCAGGCCAGGAAAGTCTGTGTGCATTTCCGCAGGTCATATAATGCCAGTGCTCAGCTGGCTGAGCTCCAAAAAGAATTTAACCTGCCCAAGAAACGCCTAATCAGTGACATGCCCACTAGGTGGAACTCAATGTTGGTCATGCTGCATCGGCTGAACACGCAGCAGAGGGCCATCAATGAGTACCTATGCAACTATGGCACCAGGACAGGGTCAGGGGAGCTTGTTTTTTTTCCCCACGCCAGTGGGCTATGATCAGGGATGCATGCACTGTCCTGTCACCATTTGAGGAGGCCACGAGGATGGTGAGCAGTGACAGTGCATGCATCAGTGACACTGTCTCTCTTGTCCACCTGTTGGAGCACACGCTGCATGGAATAATGGACAGGGCACTTGAGGCAGAACAGAGGGAGGAAGAGGAGGACTTCCTTACCTCTCAAGGCCCCCTTTATCCAGACAGTGTTCCTGCGTGCACGCCGATCACACAGGAAGAGGACAAGGAGGAGGATTGTGTCAGCATGGAGGTGGAGCCTGGCACTCAGCATCAGCAGCAGTCTTCGAGGGATCATTTACAGTTCCAAGAAACCCATGGACTTGTACGTGGCTGGGGGGAGGTGGCTGCGGATCATGTTGTCCTTAGTGACCCAGAGGACTCTGGACCGAATGCCTCAGCAAACCTACACTGCATGGCCTCCCTGATCCTGCAAAGCCTGCGGAAGGATCCTCGTTTTCGTGGTATCAAGGGGAGGGATCATTACTGGCTGGCAACCCTCCTTGATCCACGTTACAAAGGTAAGGTTGCGGACCTTATTTTGCCATCGCAGAGGGAGCAGGAGATGAAACATCTTCGGGAGGCCTTGCAGAAAGGTTTGTGCAACGCGTTTCCAGAGCCTGGGAGGTTACAATTTCCTGGTCCTCCTGGACAACGTGTTGCTGAGGCTTCGGTCAGTCACAGAAGAAGCGGTGGAGAAGGTGGCCGTCTGACCAATGTGTTCAGACAATTTTTTAGTCCACAGCCCTAAGGTATGATCGGTTCCAGCAACCATCGCCAGTGTCTGATTCACATGGTGCAGGATTACCTAGGGGCAAGATCAGACTTTCCCACTGAAAAACCTCTGGGTTACTGGGTCTTGAGGATGGATCACTGGCCAGAGCTTGCACAGTATGCAATTGAGCTACTGGCCTGTCCTGCATCCAGCATTCTTTCGGAACGCACATTCAGTGCTGTTGGAGGCTTTGTAACCAATCATAGGGTGCGCCTGTCCACCGAATCGGCCTGTGACCTTCATAAAAATGAATCAGTCTTGGATCACCAGCTACCAAGAACCTGATGTTGATGTAACCGAATAATTTTTTTTAAAATGTGAGATCCCTTCAAGACTGCCGATGCTGATGCTGAGTGACTATCCTGTTATGCTGAGTGACAGTCCTCTTCCTCCTCAATTTTCATGCTGATAGCTTGTAAGAACATTTTTGGTTCTGGGCACCTCCACCAGTGGCTAAGGCCCAATTTTTCTTCCCCTGTTTAACAGGGGCGTGTAATTACAATTTTTGATGCAATACTTTGCAGCAGGGCTCATTCCTGCGCTCCAACTAGAGTATCTGTGAGGGGTTGCAGTGTTGTGGCACCAGCACCAGTGCCCAAGGCCCAATTTTTCTGCCCCTGTTTAACAGGGGCGTGTAATTACAATTTTTGATGGAATACTTTGCAGCAGGGCTCATTCCTGCGCTCCAACTAGAGTATCTGTGAGGGGTTGCAGTGTTGTGACACCAGCACCCAAGGCCCAATTTTTCAGCCCCTGTTAAACAGGGGCGTATAACTACAATTTTTGATGCAATACTTTGCAGCAGGGCTCATTCCTGCGCTCCAACTATAGCATCTGTGAGGGGTTGCAGTGTTGTGGCACCAGTGCCTAAGGCCCAATTTTTCTGCCCCTGTTCAACAGGAACATGTCATTACAATTCTTGATCTAATATTTCACAGCAGGGCCCATTCCTGTGCCCACCAAGAGTAACTGTGAGGGCTTACAGTGTTGTGGCAACACCACCGCCACTACCAAAGGCTCAATTTTTCTGCCCCTGTTCAACAGGTGCATGTAATTACAATTCTTGATATAATATTTCACAGCAGGGCCAGTTCCAGCGCCCACCAAGAGTAACTGTGAGGACTTACAGTGTTGTGGCACCAGCACCACCACCACCAAAGGCCCAATTTTTCTACCACTGTTCAACAATGGCATGTAATTACAATTCTTGATCTAATATTTCACAGCAGGGCCCGTTCCTTTACCCACCAAGAGTAACTGTGAGGGCTTACAGTGTTGTGGCAACACCAACACCTAAGGCCCCAATTTCTGCAGAGTATATAGGGCAGGCCCCTACTTTCAAACTTCCAACTTACAAACGACTCCTACTTGCAAACGGAAGGAGACAACAGGAAGTGAGATGAGATCTACCCCTAGGAAGGGAAATTCTCTCCTGTAACAGTTAATATGGGAAAACGTGTCTCCTCTCCACTGATGCTTTATCACCAATCCTTGTTTCACTAAAAACCCCGAATTTTCAAAAAACATTTGTCATTGGGGCAGAAGGTGAGGTGAAATCTTCTGAAGAGGTGCACAGACAGCAAAACAAATGTTACAGGGGTGATAACCCTTCCCTATGTTTTCCAAAAAGCTTAAAAATAGATTTTTTGGTTGAAGCTACACTCTAAAAATGTATCAGTTCAAAATTACAAACAGATTCTACTTAACAACAAACCTACAGTCCCTGTCTTGTTTGCACCGCCTGTATACTGCTGTTCAGAGTATATAGGGCCTGGGGGCCCCACACTTTTCCTTTTTTTAATTTGGTTGCGGGGTTCCCCTTAATATCCATACAAGACCCAAAGGGCCTGGTAATGGACTGGGGGGTACCCATGCCGTTTGTCTCACTGATTTTGATCCATATTGCCGGGACCCATCTTTACATTAAAGCCGCAAGCAGTTTTAAATGACTTTTATTCCTTTACAAATGTCATTTTGTACAGGGACTGTTCTAAGCACGGGAAACACACGCCACTTTACAGGCATACTACAGACACCCCCCAGGTACGATATTTAAAGGAATATTTCACTTTTTTTTCACTTTAAGCATCATTAAAATCACTGCTCCCGAAAAAACGGCCGTTTTTAAAACTTTATTTTGCATTGATACATGTCCCCTGGGGCAGGACCCGGGTCCCCAAACCCTTTTAAGGACAATAACTTGCATATTAGCCTTTAAAATTAGCACTTTTGATTTCAAATGTTTGAGTCCCATAGACTTTAACGAGGTTCTAAAGTTCGCGCAAACTTTCGGTCCGTTCGCAGGTTCTGGTGCGAACCGAACCAGGGGGTGTTCGGCTCATCCCTACTCTGCATCCAGTGTAGCCTATATATACAGTGCATTGGGTGGTGTACTGTTTCTAATACACTTCAGGTGGTGTATTATTAAATATATACACTCTAGTATATATATATATATATATATATATATATATATATATATATATATATATATACACACACACACATGAACTCTGCATCCAGTAGCCTATATCTAAAGTGCATTTGGTGGTGTACTGTTTCTAATACACTTCAGACGGTTTACAGAAAGGAGTGATTTTTGGGGACTTTAAATGAATTTATGGTCTGGTAAGACCATGTATTCCATCCCTTGGGACTTTAATTGAAATTATGGCCCGGCAAGGTCATACATTTCCATCCCTGTAATGATCAAAAGGGGCAGAACAAAAGGGTGGGACTTTGAATGAAGCCGGTGGTTTGCAAGAGAAATGAGTAGATGAACATGGTAAAGTTTATTAAATGCATGCCATATAGTACAAATACTAATATCAAATAGAAACACATGAATTAATAAAATGGTAATACAATACAAAGATAATACTTGGATATCACAGATTATGGCAGACAAACAATAAAAGGTTAATCAAAAGCAATTTTGTAGTTGAATCATAATATCTGATAGAACTTGCAAGGCCTATGGTCTTTATTGATCCTGGAATGGGTATTGACAGTTAATTCAATTTTGTAAGTAGGTATAGATGGAGATATGACAAAAATGCAGCTCTACGCCTTTCGTGGCTGGGAGGCCACTCATCAGGAGAAAACAACATGATGAATCTATAAATAAGAATATTTACATAGATAAGATGATGGGAACAAATGTAAACAGAGGTGGGGGTGCTATCCCCCCAACCAATGCAGATTGACTCACTGTGGTTCATATGGAGGTGATGTTGAGCCCTGCATACCAAGCCATCCGAAAGTGCTCCCAAATTGGAGCCGCGGCAGATATCTCAGTGGAGGCGCCACACAGGCATCCACCAGAGCAGGCATGAGACCAAAGGCAATCCTGTGTGTGGAGTGAGAGCAGTGGGTGAACCAATGAAAAACACAGCGAGAAAGGGGAAAGTGGTGGGAGGTAGAGGAGAACCGTGCTGGAGGAAACGGAAGTGTTGGGAGCTAACAGCCAAAGTAACCAGTGAACAGTGAACCAAAGTGAGGTGGGAGAAGGAGACCAGTGGGGTCTAGTGAGAGGACAAGATAAAAGATAGAGGAGGTGGTAGTGAGGATAAATAATTACCAGTTGAGAAGGAGAACCAAGGATAATGGCGGGAAGAAGATCCCCAGCCGGCGTGCAAGTGAGTGTGTGAAGAGGAAGCCTCGAGTGTCAACAGCCGCTCGGGAGACGTCTATAAGTGTGCCTCCACGTTGATGCCCACCAGCGTCATGCCATACAGTGACACGGGGGGGAGGAGCAGAACCGGCCAGGTCACCAGACCCCGGCCAATCAGCACCAGAGAATCCCCAGTCAGCTGACGAGTGTGTCAACCTCACACGTGGGCGTGACAGCGCCGGAAGGGCGACGCACGTCCAGCGTTGGATGCGTAACGCTGATGTGCAGTGGCAGTGCCCCCACTCCCCCCTAGGCCAGCAGGGGGTAATAGAAGGAGGCCCGGCAGGCGCATCACAGCTCCCGGGAAGGGAGAACCGATCACTCATGGCAGGTCGGCCGGGCAGTAATGACATCACCATATTAATTTGGAACATACTAAAGATAAATTAAAGATGGAAAAGAATAATAAGGTGTTATTGGTAAAAAAGGGTTAACAAACTTATTCATAGTGATAAGTAAGTCAGAGGGATCAAGGAGCTACCATAGGATCAACCATATTGCAAAGAGGGAGTAATAAGGCTAATATGTTGGAGCAAAAAACACATGCTTCCATCCCTATAACTAGTTTACAGAAAAAAGTGATTTTTAGGGACTTTAAATGAATTTATGGTCTGGTAAGACCATGTATTCCATCCCTTGGGACTTTAATTGAAATTATGGCCCGGTAAGGTCATACATTTCCATCCCTGTAATGATCAAAAGGGGCAGAACAAGGGGGTGGGACTTTGAATGAAGCTGGTGGTTTGCAAGAGAAATGAGTATATGAACATGGTTAAAGTTTATTAAATGCATGCCATATAGTACAAATAGTAATATCGAATAGAAACACGTGAATTAAGCAAATGGTAATACAACACAAAGATAATGCTTGGATATCACAAATTATGGCAGACAAACACTGAAAGGTTCATCAAAAGCAATTTTGTAGTAGAATCATAATATCTGATAGAATTTGCAAGGCCTATGGCCTTTATTGATCCTGGAATGGGTATTGATAATGAATTCATTTTCGGATGGCTTGGTATGCAGGGCTCAACATCACCCCCATATGAATCACAATGAGTCAACCTGCATTGGTTGGGGGGATAGCACCCCCACATTTGTTTACACTTGTTCCCATCATCTTATCTAACTAAATATTCATATTTCTAGATTCATCATGTTGCTTGCACCTGATGAGTGGCCTCGAAACGAGTAGAGCTGCCTTTTTGTCATATCTCCATCTATACCTACTTACAAAATTGAATTAATTGTCAATACCCATTCCAGGATCAATGAGGCCATATATATATATACTCTGCATTCAGTGTAGCCTATATATACAGTGTGTTTGGTGGTGTATACCAGCGATCCCCAACCTTTTTGGCACCGGGGACCGGCTGTGTGCAAGAAAATTGTCCCGGGGGGGGGGGGGGGGGGGCGACACGGGGCACGCACGGGGGTATGCGATTTTTTGTGGGCAATTTGCCTGGGTAATGGCTGGTGTTAGTGCTTCAATAATACCGACACCATGGCTGATATGGCGCCAGGATGATTGAAACGCATTATTTCTATCATTACATTGTAATATAAAATGAAATAGTTCAACTCACCATAATGCAGAATCAGTTGGAGCCTTGAGCCTGTCACTTGCCACCATTGCTTGTCACTTGCCACTATGCCTGCCACCAGATGGGGATGTCACTTGCCACTATGCCTGCCACCAGATGGGGATGTCACTTGCCACTATGCCTGCCACCAAATGGGGATGTCACTTGCCACGCTAACTGCCACCAGATGGGGATGTCACTTGCCACGCTAACTGCCACCAGATGGGGATGTCACTTGCCACGCTAACTGCCACCAGATGGGGATGTCAATTGCCCACTGCCTGCCACCAGATGAGGATGTCACTTGCCACTATGCCTGCCACCAGATGGAGAAGTCATTTGCCAATATGCCTGCCACCAGATGAGGATGTCACTTGCCACTATGCCTGCCACCAGATGGAGATGTCACTTGCCACGCTGCCTGCTAGCATCATGGGGATTGCCACAGTTACCTGACTGCCAGCCAAAAAATAGCAGTTTGTCATTAATTCATTTACATGTAAAATCAAGCTCTCCCCCCCCAGCATTACAGAGTACTTGCAGCCAGGTACAATACTGTCAGCCTCTCCTCAGCGCGGATAAACTAGCTGCAGGTAAAACACAGGCACATGTGAGTGAGAGATGAGAGTTAGGGCGGGCGGTAAGAGATGACGTCATTCTCTCTCTTCTGGGTTGCGGCTGCACCTCTGTGTAGAGCAGCCTTCGCGGCCCTGTAAGTAAGGGCGGAACAGCAGTGCGGGCAATGAGAGATGATGTCATCTCTCTCCCCCCGCCGCCGCACCGCTGACATTACTTGACTTCTCCACAGCCCGGCAGCAGAGGCACCATGGCACGGTGTTGGGCCCTGGCCCACAGGTTGGAGACCTCTGTTCTAATACACTTCAGGCGGTGTACACAGTATCTAATACAGTGTGTACAGTTTGTACTACACTTTTGGTGGTGTACACAGTGTACAATACAGTGTAGCCATTGTACAGTTTCTAATACAGTGCAGGCAGTGTACACAGTATCTAATATAGTATGTACAGTTTCTACTACTTTTATGGTGGTGTACACAGTATACAATACAGTGCAGCCATTGTACAGTTTCTAATGCAGTGCAGGCAGTGTACACAGTATCTAATACAGTGTGTACAGTTTCTAATACACTTCTGGTGGCGTACACAGTATACAATACCGTGCAGCCGTTGTACAGTTTCTAAAACAGTGCAGGCGGTGTACACAGTATCTAATACAGTGTGCACAGTTTCTAATACACTTCTGGTGGTGTACACAGTAAACAATACAGTACATCTGTTGTACAGTTTCTAATACTGTGCAGGCGATGTACACAGTATCTAATACAGTGTGTACTGTTTCTACTACACTTTTGGTAGTGTACACAGTATACAATACAGTGCAGCTGTTGTACATAGTATCTAAACAGTGTATCTAATGCACTTCAGGCAGTGCATATATATATATATATATATATATATATTTATATATATATATATATACAGAGTCTAATATACTATATATATATATATATTATATATATATATATATATATATATATAGTGCATGGTGGACACAGGCTGCATGGTGAGAACAGGCTGCATGGTGGGCCCAGGCTGCATGGTGGATGGTGGGCACAGGCTGCATGGTGGGTGGTGAGCACAGGCTGCATGGTGGGCACAGGCTGCATGATAGACACAGGCTGCATGGTGGATGGTAAATGTTGGTGAACATGCCATTTTTAGGTCTCTCCAGAGATGCTCAATTAGGTTTAAGTCAGGGCTCTGGCTGGGCCATTCAAGAACAGTCATGGAGTTGTTGTGAAGCCACTCTTTTGTTATTTTAGCTGTGTGCTTAGGGTCATTGTCTTGTTGGAAGGTAAACCTTCAGCCCAGTCTAAAGTCCTAAACACTCTGGAGAAGGTTTTCATCCAGGATATCTCTGCACTTGGCCGCATTCATCTTTCCCCTGATTGCAACCAGTCGTCCTGTCCCTGCAGCTGAAAAACCCCCCCACAGCATGATGCTGCCACCACCATGCTTCACTGTTGGGACTGTATTGGACAGGTGATGAACAGTGCCTGGTTTTCTCCACACATACCGCTTAGAATTAAGGCCAAAAAGTTCTTTCTTGGTCTCATCAGACCAGAGAATCTTATTTCTCACCATCTTGGAGTCCTTCAGGTGTTTTTTAGCAAACTCCATGCAGGCTTTCATGTGTCTTGCACTGAGGAGAGGCTTTCGTCAGGCCACTCTGCCATAAAGCCCCGACTGGTGGAGGGCTGCAGTGATGATTGACTTTCTACAACTTTCTCCCATCTCCCAATTGCATCTCTGGAGCTCAGACACAGTGATCTTTGGGTTCTTCTTTACCTCTCTCACCAAGGCTCATCTTCACAGATAGCTCAGTTTGGCCAGACGGCCAGCTCTAGGAAGGGTTCTGGTCGTCCCAAACGTCTTCGATTGTATAATTATGGAGGCCACTGTGCTCTTAGGAACCTTAAGTGCAGCAGACTTTTTTTGTAACCTTGGCCAGATCTGTTCCTTGCCACAGTTCTGTCTCCGAGCTCTTCAGGCAGTTCCTTTGACCTCATGATTCTCATTTGCTCGGACATGCACTGTGAGCTGTAAGGTCTTATATAGACAGGTGTGTGGCTTTCCTAATCAAGTCCAATCAGTATAATCAAACGCAGCTGGACTCAAATGAAGGTGGAGAACCATCTCAAGGATGATCAGAAGAAATGGACAGCACCTGAGTTAAATATATGAGTGTCACAGCAAAGGGTCTGAATACTTAGGACCATGTGATATTTCAGTTTTTCTTTTTTAATAAATCTGTAAAAATGTCAACGACTCTGTTTTTCTGTCAATATGGGGTGCTGTGTGTACATTAATGAGGAAAAAAATGAACTTAAATGATTTTAGCAAATGGCTGCAATATAACAAAGAGTGAAAAATTTAAGAGGGTCTGAATACTTTCCGTCCCCACTATATATATAGATATATCTATCTATCTATCTATCTATCTATCTATCTATCTATCTATCTATCTATCTATCTATCTATCTATCTATCTCTCTCTCTCTCTCTCTCTCTCTCTCTATATATATATATATATATATATATATATATATATACATATATATATACATACACACAGGGCTCAAAATTTCAAGTTCTGAGCTACTAGCCAGGCCTCAAGGGTTACTTGCCACCAGTTGCCCCACCCAAACCCGCCCTACAACATGCCCCGCCCTGCAACACGCCCTCATAAGTTATCTCATTAAATGACACTTAAATGTTTTATGCAGAATTAAGTTATTAAAATAAATATTAACAACAACAACTTTATCTGTGCCCACCAAATGCAAGCTGCCTGTGCCCACCAATGCAGCCTGCCTGTGCCCACTAATGCAAGCTGCCTGTGCCCACCAATGCAAGCTGCCTGTGCCCACCAATGCAGCCTGCCTATGCCCACCAATGCAGCCTGTGCCCACCACGCAGCCTGTGCCCACCATCCACCATGCAGCCTGTGCCCACCAACCACCATGCAGCCTGTGTCCACCATGCAGCCTGTGCCCACCATCCACCATGCAGCCTGTGTCCATCATGCAGCCTGTGCCCACCATGCAGCCTGTGCCCACCATCCACCATGCAGCCTGTGCCCACCATGCAGCCTGTTCTCACCATGCAGCCTGTGTCCACCATGCAGCCTGTGTCCACCATGCACCATGCAGCCTGTGTCCACCATGCAGCCTGTGTCCACCATGCACCATGCAGCCTGTGTACACCCTGCAGCCTGTGTCCACCATCCACCATGCAGCCTGTGTCCACCATCCACCATGCAGCCTGTGCCCACCATCCACCATGCAGCCTGTGTCCATCATGCAGCCTGTGCCCACCATCCACCATGGATGTTCCCTGCCGCTCGCTGTAACTGACAGCGAGCGGCAGGGAACATGGCAAGGTGAAATGAAAGCTGTTATCGCTGTGTTCCATGCGCTGCGCTCTGAACATCTGGGTCGCTCTCTCTCTCTCTCTCCCATCCGTGATCACTGGGAGAAGGACTCCCATTCCACCCACCCTGACGGCCTCCCCCCGGTCCAGGCAGCCCGTCTGCATCAGCCCTCAAAATGCACTCGCAAAATGCGAGCAGGCGAGTGCAATTTTTGAGGGCTGATTACATATATATATATATATCTATGTATATATATATAGATATATATATATAGAAAAAAATACGTGGAATGATGCTTGATGCAAAAATATATATATTCTGCATTCAGTGTAGCCTATATATACAGTGCGTTCGGTGGTGTATAGTTTCTAATACACTTCAAGCGGTGTACACAGTATATAATACAGTGTAGTGTGGTGTTGCAAAACAAAAAATACATCATGTCTGGATGGCCACCTAGGAGAGGCAGATGCCCACAGGCCACTAAAATAGCAAGCAGCCTCTGTGTCTACAGTCAACAGTGGTGGTCGTGGACATGGTGCATCCTCGGCAGGTGACCGTGGGGCATGCTTGTCCTTTTTTTCTGCTGTTGGCCGTGTTATTGAGCCACAACATGCAGAAGAGTTGGTGGAGTGGATAACGAAGCCATCCTCATCCTCCTCATCCTCTGTCACCCAGGCTCAGAGTAGTTTGCCTTCCAATGCAGCTGGCAAAGCATTCTATTCCACCGGGTCCTTGTCCACAGCCACTCCTTCTGTAGCCCCACCATCATGCACAGAGAAGTTCCCAGAATTATTCGACCACAGTGTCGGTTACATGCTGCTGGAGGATGCGCAGAGATTTGAATGCTCCGATGTTGGTTCCCAGGTTGGGGAATGGAGTAGCAAGAGCCTAGAGAGAGGGGATGCCACAGAAGGACAAGAAACTGTCAGTCACGTTCCCCCAGCTGCAGCATACTGCCAAGTTTGCTCCAGTGATGAGGAGGGAGGGGATGATGAGGTTACTGACTGTACTTGGGTGCCTGAGAGAAGAGAGGAGGAAAGTGAGGAGGAGGAGGCCTCTTCTGCAAATTTGTCCTCTGAACCAGCAGTGCTCCGTAAGTGTTCAAGGGGTACACAAACAGTCAGGCTAAAAGATTCCATGCAGTGCTTGAGTTGGTCTGCCTAGGGGACAGGAGCCACACTGGGGCAGAGATTCTGTCAGCTCTGCAGGGGCAGGCTCAGAGGTGGTTGACGCCATGCCAGCTTAAGCCAGGTATGGTGGTTTGCAATGGCACCAACCTCCTCTCCGCCCTCCGACAGGGACAACTGACCCATGTTCCCTGTTTGGATCACGTCCTTAACTTGGTGGTGCAGCGGTTCTTGGGCAGGTACCCAGGCTTACAGGATGTCCTGAGGCAGGCCAGGAAAGTCTGTGTGCATTTCCGCAGGTCATATAATGCCAGTGGTCGGCTGGCTGACATTCAAAGGGAATGCAACCTGCCCACCAACCGCCTCATTTGTGACATATCCACCAGGTGGAAGTCAATGCTAGCAATGCTGCAGCAGCTGCACGCACAGCAGCGGGTCATCAATTAGTACCTGTGTGAGTATTGCTCCAGGACGAGGTCAAGGGAGCTTGGCTTCTTTTTGCCACAGCAGTGGCTACTGATCAAGGATGCATGCACTGTCCTGTCACCATTTGAGTAGGCCAGAAGGATGGTGAGCAGCGACAATGCATGCATCAGTGAGACTGTCCCGCAAGTCTTCCTGCTGGAGCACATGCTTTGTGGAATAATGGACAGGGCACTTGAGGCAGAAAAGCGGGAGGAAAAGGAGGACTTCCTTTCCTCTCAAGGACCCCTTTATCCAGATAGCATTCCTGTGGGCCCGCCAAACACACGGGAAGAAGAGGAGGAGGAGGAGAATTGTGTCAGCATGCATGTAGAGGATAACACTTAGCAACAGTCTTCAAGGGATGGGTTTCAGTCCCCAGAAACCCAAGGAGTTGAATGTGGCTGGGAGGAGATAGTTACGGATAATGTGATTCTTAGTGACCCAGAGGAACCAGAATCAAGAATATAAAGGAAAGGCATCATTACTGGCTGGCAACCCTTCTTGATTCACGTTACAAGGGTAAAGGGAAATATTGCAATATGCAAGTACCTGTTGTCCTGTGCAGTGAGGTATGAGGCTCCCAACAAAATGGCAAGTGAGGCCGCGGCCTTCCGGTTCTGGTGTCTCTGTAGGCCGGGGCATCGCCCCTGTCTAAGCATAGAGGAGTGGTTTGTGATCTCCACCCCCTTTGAGTGTGTGTATCATGACGCCCTCTGTGAGGGGGTGTGGGCCCGGGCTTGCCACTCCCCCTTTTGTGTCCGCGGTGCGTCATCACGTCGCGGCGTTACGTGCCGTGCTCTGACACAAAGGGGAGGTATATTTAAGGACCCACGTGGCAGTTGCCATTTTGTTGGGATCCCTGGGAGCCTCATACCTCACTGCACAGGACAACAGGTACTTGCATACTTCAAAACACTGATGGCTTCTTTTTTCTTCTTTTGAATTGATCAACATCAGCAATAGCAAATTTTTTTGAAAATTTTCAATTAGATATAGGTATCGATCGGTTATTGGGGGCTCATTCTATCTCCTTTTGTCTCGCTGATTGAAACATAGGCTACACTTTATGGAAGGGTTTTTTTTAACCCACAGTTGAGGCAAGTGATATTAGATCTTAAATTTATTTTTTCAGGAGAACTTATTAGGCTATCAATATTACATGCCAAGGCTTTTTTCTTTCTTTTTTTTTTGTTTTTTGTTTTTTCTATTTTTTTGCAACTTCAGAAACATGAAATGATCATTTCTCTCGCGATACAATTCTTGTTGCCTGTTGGTGTTTGAGGCTCCCAGTTTATAATTCATCTTTTCAAGATATACTTGATTCCAAGTGAGTTGTGTATAGGCCTATATTCCTGCTATGTATTTTCATATTTTATTTATATCTGACATAGATCTATTTAAACTTAGTATACATTTATTTTTATTGGCAGGTTATCTATTAAACATCTGATATGATATAATCTTTCTTGACCTGGCAACATTTGATGATTTATGGTTATGTGGGTGCAGTTCATTGCCGGATCCCACTCTTCATTTAGTTTTAACTCTGCCCAGGCTCCCACGCTCAAATCATGAGGTAGGAGTTTTGGTCCTTTTTTCCATTGGGTCTCTCTCACCTTTCATTTAAAGTGCAGCCATAAATGTATAGATACATATATATTTAATGCATTAATCTGTATATTTTTTTCTCTGTCTTTATTGCACAACTACAGTTGTCGGATCACAGGTTCTTATATTTAAACAAACGAACTGCCATGTTCTTTCCTGAAGAAGCCATATGGCGAAACATGTAGAAAACATGAACGTGACTACAGTAAATCAATGTCATTAATAGGATGTTTTGCACACACCTATGGCTATAATTATATTGTATGTATTGTTTTTATGACATTGTTTATTTAGTAAAATTTGTATATATTTTTTATACATTGTTGTTTCAATATTTTGTTGTTATGCACCCTTAATGTCCCACATCTCCCAAATATTTCCTCTTATCTATACGGGATGTTGGTGCCATAACTCATGTAGATGTTGATACTGGCCTCTGTCCACACACTTTACCATGTTACAAGGGTAAAGTTGCAGAACTCATCCTGCCTTCACAGAGGGAGCAGAGGATGAAACATCTTCAGGAGGCCTTAAAGAAAGGTTTGTGTAACGCATTTCCAGACCCTGGGTGGTTACCATTTCCTGGTGCTGGACAACGTGTTGCTGAGGCTTTCTTTCAGTCAGAGGAAGAGTGGTAGAGAAGGTGGCCGGCTGACAGATGCCTTTAAACAATTTTGCAGTCCTCAGAGCCAAGGTCTGATCGGTTCAAGCAATCATCGCCAGCATCTGCATTATATGATGCAGGAATATATAGGGACAAGAGCAGACTTGGAGACCTTTCCAACAGAGCATCCACTGGGTTACTGGGTTTTGAGGATGGACCACTTGCCAGAACTTGCTCAATATGCGATCGAGCTACTGGCCTGTCCTGCATCCAGCCTGCTTTCTGAACGCACATTCAGTGCTGCTGGAGGGTTTGTAATGGATCAAAGAGTGTGCCAGTCCACAGACTCCATTGATTTGCTCACATTTATAAAAATGAATCCGTCCTGATCAGCAGCTATCAAGCACATGATGCTGATGTAATTGATTGAATTTGCTATGAATCTGGGATCCCTTGAAGACTGCCTATGCTGCCTATACTATTCCTCCTCAATCTTGATGATGCTAGCTTCCAACAATATTTTTGGTTTAGGGCACCACCACCCAAGGCCCAATTTTTCTGCCCCTGTTTAACAGGGACATGTAATTAAAATTTTTGATATAATATTTCACAGCAAGGCCCATTCCTGCGCCCATCAAGAGTATCTGTGAGGGGGTACAGTGTTGTGGCACCACCACCAACACCCAAGGCCCAATTTTTCTGCCCCTGTTTAAGAGGGGCATGTAATTACAATTTTTGATATAATATTTCACAGCAGGGCCCGTTCCTGCGCCCAACAAGAGTAACTGTGAGGGGGACAGTGTTCTGGCACCACCAACACCTAAGGCCCAATTTTTCTGTGAGTATATAGGGCAGGCCGTATAGTATATATACTGCTGTTCAGAGTATATAGTGCCTGGGGGACCCCCACGCCATTTAAAAAAAAAATTTGGTGCGTGGTTCCCCTTAACCACTTCAGCCCCGGACCATTATGCTGCCTAAGGACCAGAGGTCTTTTTCCAATTTGGCACTGCGTCGCTTTAACTGCTAATTGCGCGGTCATGCAATGCTGTACCCAAACAAAATTTGCGTCCTTTTCTTCCCACAAATAGAGCTTTCTTTTGATGGTATTTGATCACCTCTGCAGTTTTTATTTTTTGCGCTATAAACGGAAAAAGACCGAAAATTTTGAAAAAAAATGATATTTTCTACTTTTTGTTATAAAAAAAATCCAATAAACTAAATTTTAGTCATACATTTAGGCCAAAATGTATTTGGCCACATGTCTTTGGTAAAAAAAATGTCAATAAGCATATATTTATTGGTTTGCGCAAAAGTTATAGCGTCTACAAACTAGGGTACATTTTCTGTAATTTACACAGCTTTTAGTTTATGACTGCCTATGTCAATTCTTGAGGTGCTAAAATGGCAGGGCAGTACAAAACCCCCCCAAATGACCCCATTTTGGAAAGTAGACACCCCAAGGAAATTGCTGAGAGGCATGTTGAACCTATTGAATATTTATTTTTTTTGTCCCAAGTGATTGAATAATGACAAAAAAAAAAAAAAAAAAAAAATATTTACAAAAAGTTGTCACTAAATGATATATTGCTCACACAGGCCATGGGCCTATGTGGAATTGCACCCCAAAATACATTCAGCTGCTTCTCCTGAGTATGGGGATACCACATGTGTGGGACTTTTTGGGAGCTTAGCCGCGTACGGGGCCCCGAAAACTAAGCACCGCCTTCAGGATTTCTAAGGGTGTAAATTTTTGATTTCACTCTTCACTGCCTATCACAGTTTCGGAGGCCATGGAATGCCCAGGTGGCACAAAACCCCCCCAAATGACCCCATTTTGGAAAGTAGACACCCCAAGCTATTTGCTGAGAGGCATATTGAGTCCATGGAATATTTTATATTTTGACACAAGTTGCGGGAAAGTGACACTTTTTTTTTTTTTTGCACAAAGTTGTCACTAAATGATATATTGCTCACACAGGCCATGGGCATATGTGGAATTGCACCCCAAAATACATTTAGCTGCTTCTCCTGAGTATGGGGATACCACATGTGTGGGACTTTTTGGGAGCCTAGCCGCGTACGGGGCCCCGAAAACCAAGCACCGCCTTCAGGATTTCTAAGGGTGAAAATTTTTGATTTCACTCCTCACTACCTATCACAGTTTCGGAGGCCATGGAATGCCCAGGTGACACAAAACCCCCCCAAATGACCCCATTTTGGAAAGTAGACACCCCAAGCTATTTGCTTAGAGGCATGGTGAGTATTTTGCAGCTCTCATTTGTTTTTGAAAATGAAGAAAGACAAGAAAAAACTTTTTTTTTTTTCTTTTTTCAATTTTCAAAACTTTGTGACAAAAAGTGAGGTCTGCAAAATACTCACTATACCTCTCAGCAAATAGCTTTGGGTGTCTACTTTCCAAAATGGGGTCATTTGGGGGGGTTTTGTGCCACCTGGGCTTTCCATGGCCTCCGAAACTGTGATAGGCAGTGAAGAGTGAAATCAAAAATTCACGCCCTTAGAAAGCCTGAAGGCAGTGCTTGGTTTTCGGGGTCCCGTACGCGGCTAGGCTCCCACAAAGTCTCACACATGTGGTAACCCCGTACTCAGGAGAAGCAGCAGAATGTATTTTGGGGTGTAATTTCACATATTCCCATGGCATGTTTGAGCAATATATCATTTAGTGACAACTTTGTGCAAAAAAAAAAAAAATGTGTCTCTTTCCCGCAACTTGTGTCGCAATATAAAATATTCCATGGACTCGACATGCCTCTCAGCAAATAGCTTGGGGTGTCTACTTTCCAAAATGGGGTCATTTGGGGGGGTTTTGAACTGTCCTGGCATTTTATGCACAACATTTAGAAGCTTATGTCACACATCACCAACTCTTCTAACCACTTGAAGACAAAGCCCTTTCTGACACTCATTGTTTACATGAAAAAGTTATTTTTTTTTGCAAAAAAATTACTTTGAACCCCCAAACATTATATATTTTTTTTAAAGCAAATGCCCTACAGATTAAAATGGTGGGTGTTTCATTTTTTTTTTTCACACAGTATTTGCGCAGCGATTTTTCAAACGCATTTTTTGGGGAAAAAACACACTTTTTAAAATTTTAATGCACTAAAACACACTATATTGCCCAAATGTTTGATGAAATAAAAAAGATGATCTTAGGCCGAGTACATGGATACCAAACATGACATGCTTTAAAATTGCGCACAAACGTGCAGTGGCAACAAAATAAATACATTTTTAAAGCCTTTAAAAGCCTTTACAGGTTACCACTTTAGATTTACAGAGGAGGTCTACTGCAAAAATTACTGCCCTCGATCTGACCTTCGCGGCGATACCTCACATGCATGGTGCAATTGCTGTTTACGTTTGACGACAGACCGCCGCTTGCGTTCGCCTTAGCGCGAGAGCAGGGGGCGACAGGGGTGCTTTTTTTTTTTTTTTTTTTTTTTTCTTTATTATTTTTTTTGCTTTTTTATCTTATTTTTAAACTGTTCCTTTCATTTTTTTTTTTTTTTTAATCATTTTTATTGTTATCTCGGGGAATGTAAATATCCCCTATGATAGCAATAGGTAGTGACAGGTACTCTTTTTTGAAAAAATTGGGGTCTATTAGACCCTAGATCTCTCCTCTGCCCTCAAAGCATCTGATGACACCAAGATCGGTGTGATAAAATGCTTCCCCAATTTCCCAATGGCGCTATTTACATCCGGCGAAATCTAAGTCATAAAATGCTCGTAGCTTCCGGTTTCTTAGGCCATAGAGATGTTTGGAGCCACTCTGGTCTCTGATCAGCTCTATGGTCAGCTGGCTGAATCACCGGCTGCATTCTCAGGTTCCCTGTTGAGACAGGAGAGCCAGAGAAAAACACGGAAGACGGTGGGGAGGGCTTTCCCTCCCACGGCTTGTAAAAGCAGTCTAGAGGCTAATTAGCCACTAGGATTGCTTTTACATGAAAGCCGACCGCTGGCTGAAAAGAATGATACCAAGATGATACCTAAACCTGCAGGCATCATTCTGGTATAACCATTCAAAGTCGTGAATGGCGTACCTGAAGACAAAAAAATGGTTAACAATAAAGCACAGTAAACGATAAAGTATAAAAAATTGCATACCTGAAAAGCAAACATGATAAAACATAATAACAATAAAACATTGCAGAATAGAATACAGTAAAAAAGAGCAGAACAAGAGAGAGAGAATAGAGAGAGAGAGAACAATAAAACGACAACTATTTTTTTTTATTTTATATTTTTTTTTTTTTTTTTTACACTTTTTTTGTAACTAACTTTTATAACTGTAACCGGTTCCAGGTTCGGGTCTCTCAAAATGCGATGGCATCTTGGGAGACCCTGTGAAAGTGTGCCTAGTCTGTGCAATGCTGTACCCTACGCTAATACTCAACTAGTGTATGGTAGCGTTCAAAACATTCACCAATGCAAAGACCAGGATTGTCAGGACAGGAGGGACAATAATAGAGGGTGTCACGCCTATATTCGCGCTTGCTGCAGACACGACATCTTTTTTGGGGGTTCGTTGGGTAGGGGTACTCGGGAGGACATAAAGAAAATGCCTCTCATGCAGCCGACTGCATTTGGTTGGGGATGTGAATGGGGGAAGTACGGGCGCTGCAGAAGCGGTGGGTTCCCAATTAGGATTGGCGAATGCAGCAGGAAGGGCACTATGGGCACGACGGGCCTGTGTTTGTCTTCTTGGTGGCAGCGGGACACTACTTGTGCTTGCCACCTCACCAGCTTGAACTGCACTTATGGGACTCGCCACGTCACCAAGTGTTACTGCAGTGCTGGTTTGACTACGAGCGGGGTGTACTAGGCCGCTGGCGCTTGCCAGTTCAATAAAAAGCTACCAAAAATACTGTTAGCGATCGCAGAGATCAGGCATGACTCTGCGAACGCTGGAGTTATGCGTTAAGTGTTTTGTAAGTGACAGTGATCGATCGATACTGCTCTTGGGTGGGCTGGGCCAGGCGGAGGGGCAAAATGCTGGTGCTAGCAGGTATCTGGGCTGATCCCGCTAACACTGCGTTTTTGGGAACCCTAAACTGCTGGGGACGCCAGTATAGATCTGATCGGATCAGATATTGATCCGTTCAGATACTATACCACTAAGGGAGGTGTACGGTGCGTGCGTGGGTGTTAGCGGTACTGGCGCTAATCTGACGCTGCTTGGGGCTGGTGCTTGCCAGTTCACCAAAATACTACCAAAAAAACTGTTAGCGATCGCAGGGATCAGGCCTGACTCTGCGAACGCTGCAGTTATGCATTTAGTGTTTTGTAAGTGTCAGTGATCGATCGATACTGCACTTGGGTGGGCTGGGCTGGGCTGGGCCGGGCGGAGGGGCAAAACGCAGGTGCTAGCAGATATCTGGGCTGATCCCGCTAACACTGCGTTTTTGGGAACCCTAAACTGCTGGGGACGCCAGTATAGATCTGATCGGATCAGATATTGATCCGATCAGATACTATACCACTAAGGGAGCTGTACGGTGCGAGCGTGGGTGTTAGCGCTACTGGCGCTAACCTGACGCTGCCTGGGGCTGGTGCTTGCCAGTTCACCAAAATGCTACCAAAAAAACTGTTAGCGATCGCAGGGATCAGGCCTGACTCTGCGAACGCTGCAGTTATGCGTTTAGTGTTTTGTAAGTGACAGTGATCGATCGATACTGCACTTGGGTGGGCTGGGCGGAGGGGCAAAACGCAGGTGCTAGCAGGTATCTGGGCTGATCCCGCTAACACTGTGTTTTTGGGAACCCTAAACTGCTGGGGATGCTAGTACAGATCTGATCTGATCAGATATTGATCCGATCAGATACTATACCACTAAGGGAGGTGTATGCTGCGTGCGTGGGTGTTAGCGGTACTGGCGCTAATCTGACGCTGCCTGGGGCGACGCATATCACCGCCGGGCGATCAGGGGGCTAAACCTTTATTCGGTAATAAACGGCGGGTGCCCTGACACTATAAAAAATAAACAAACTAACCAGCGTCACCCGTAACAGTTATACGGTGATCAGTGGTGAAAGGGTTAACTAGGGGGCAATCAAGGGGTTAAAACATTTATTCGGTAGTATATGGGGGTCCCTGTCGCTATAAAACGCTGACGGTGAACCTAAATATTTAGGTCCCTAACTAGCGTCACCAGCGACACTAATACAGCGATCAGAAAAATGATCACTTAGCGACACTGGTGACAGGGGGTGATCAAGGGGTTAAAACTTTATTAGGGGGGGTTAGGGGGGTATCCTAGACCTAAAGGGGGGTAATACTAACTGTCCCAACACTGTAACTGTCACAAACTGACACCAATGCAGTAATCAGAAAAAAAACAAAAAACAAAAAAACTGCTGGTGTCAGTTTGTGACAGGGGGGGGGGGGTGACAGGGGGGGGGGGTGATTGGGGGGGGATCGGGGGGCGATCGGGGGGGGGGGATCGGGGTGTTTAGTGTGCCTGGCATGTTCTACTGTATGTGTGTGTGTTTGTGCACTCACATACCCGTCTTCTCTCCTCGGGCCGGAACGGAAATTACCGAGCCGAGGAGAGATGACATCATTTCCTTTGCTGCTGTTTAGCATACAGCAGCAAAGGAATGATGTGATTGGCCGGCGGCGATCGCGAGGGGGGGGCCACGAACGGATGGCCTCCCCCTCACCTCTGATCGCCGCTGGACAAAAGACGACCGCCTCGGGCACCGGGGGGGGTCCGATTGGACCCCCCACCCGCGGAAGGCAAATCACGTATATGTACGTGATTTTGCCTGTCCGTGCCACCTTGCCGACATAAATCGGCGTGAGGCGGTCATCAAGTGGTTAATATCCATACCAGACCTGAAGGGCCTGGTATGGTTTTTGGGGGGGGACATCCATGCCATATTTTTTTGGTTGTTTTGGCATGGGGTTTCCCTTAATATTAATACCAGACCCAAAGGGCCTGGTAATGGATTAGAGGGGGGAACCCACACTGTTTTTTTCGATGATTTTTATCTATATTGCCGGGATCTAACAATACATTACAGCCGCGAGCAGTTTCAAATTACATTTTTCCCTTTAGAAATGTTATTTTGCTGTGGTACTGTTATAAACATGGGAAAGATGCGCTACTTTACAGGCAGACTAAGGAGACCCCCCAGGTACGATATTTAACCACTTCAATACCAAGGGCGTCATATGACGTCCTGGGCTTTGAGCCGGGATATCTGAATGATGCCTGTAGTTACAGACATCATTCAGATATTGCCGGTTTCAGCCGGCGAATCTCTACACCATAGGAATGATCATAGCGGCCGTTCCGCCGCCCTCCGGTGCTTGCTCCGACTCACCGTTACGATCGGTGAGGCGGAGAGTGGATCCGCCGGCGCCGGATGTAGATCATAGAGATTTCCGGCAGGCCAGATGGTCCCCGGAGTCTCTATGATCATCGGAAGCCGGGCGCGATGTTATGACATCACGCCCGGCCTCTCCATTCAAAAAACCGGCGCCGCTTCGGCTGGGAAGCGGCGATCGTTTTATTTTTTTTTTTATTTCAGGCTTCCCAGCCTAGTGGTGAGATATGGGGTCTTATTGACCCCATATCTCACTATTAAGAGCACCTGACATGTCATATTGCTATTACAAGGGATGTTTACATTCCTTGTAATAGGAATAAAAGTGATCAATTTTTTTTTTCAAAAAAGTGTCAAAATAAAAAAAATAAAATATAATTAACAATAAAAAAAAAAAAAAATTTTTAAAGCGCCGCTGTCCCCGTGTGCTCACACGCAGAAGCGAACGCATACGTAAGTCCCGCCAACTTATGAAAACGGTGTTCAAACCATACATGTGAGGTATCACCGCGAACGTTGGAGCAAGAGCAATAATTTTGGCCCTAGACCTCCTCTGTAACTCAAAACATGTAACCAGTAAAAAAATTTCAAGCGTCGCCTATGGGGATTTTTAAGTACCGGCGCCATTCCACGAGCGTGTGCAATTTTGAAGCGTGACATGTTAGGTATCTATTTACTCGGCGTAACTTCATCTTTCACAAAATGCAAAAACATTGGGCTAACTTTACTGTTTTTTTTTTTTTTTAAACACAAAACAGTTTTTTTCCCCAAAAAAACGCGTTCGAAAAATTCCTGCGCAAATACTGTGTGAGATAAAAAGTTGCAACAACCGCCATTGTATTCTCTAGGGTCTTTGCTAAAAAACATATATAATGTTTGGGGGTAATTTTCTAGCAAAAAAATGATGATTTTTACATGTAGGAGCAAAGTGTCAGAATTGGCCCGGTATTGAAGCGGTTAAAGGAATATTTCATTTTTATTGTTTCACTTTAAGCATTATTAAAATCATTGCTCCTGAAAAACGTCAGTTTTAAAAACTTTTTTTTGCATTGATACATGTCCCCTGGGGCAGGACCCAGGTCCCCAAATACTTTTTATGGCAATAACTTTCATATAAGCCTTTAAAATGAGCATTTTGATTTTTCACGTTCGCGTCCCATAGACTTTAACGGTGTTCGCATGTTCTGCTGCGAACCGAACCGGGGGGGGGTTTGGCTTATCCCTACTGATAAATAGGATTTAAAGAGAAACATGTGTATAACTATGTATTAATATAGTATCTGTGCATTCGTATCAGATTTGTTACTGGAAAAACATCTTTCCCTGCAAGGCTATATGTTGGCAAGCAGTGTTGTATGTTCATAAAGAAGGCGGCTGTACACTCTAGAAAATCAGAGCACTATATCTATATTGTTATTCTGGTTAATTTACTTTCTGCTTTCTATATAAAGCTACACAGAGGCCCAACAACCTTTATATATAAATACACATCCCAGGGAGCACAAGTGGTGCAGAACGCTCCAGAGGTCTGCATTGCTGTGATATCTGACAATGTAGCCACAGGCAAAAAAGCACTTACTGGTTTTGTTACATTAGTTCAAGAATCCCATTTGTAGACAAGGATGTGTGATTTATAGAGAATTCTCCACGATACACAAGAAATGTCATATTCAACTACTTTCACAACAGTAGAAATGTAAGTCAATAAAAAAGTAAAAACAATTATACATATACAGTATTGTGGAAAAGTTTTGGGCAGCTGTGAAAAAATGCTATAAATTAACCACTTGACCTCCGGAAGATCCCCCCCCCCCCCCGACCAATTCGTTTTTGCGATACGGCACTATTTTTTTTTTAACTGAAAATTGCGTGGCCATGCGACACTGTGCCCAAATGTATGTCCTTTTTTTCCCACAAATGGAGCTTTCTTTTGATGGTATTTGATCACCTCTGCCTTTTTCATTTTTTTGCCCTATAAACAAAAAAAGACTGACAATTTTGAAAAAAAAAAACAATATTTTTTACTTTCTGCTATAAAACATATCCAATAAATAAATAAATAAATAAATAAATAATTTCTTCATCAATTTAAGCCAATATGTATTCTGCTACATATTTTTGGTAGAAAAAAATCCCAATAAGCATATATTGATTAATTTGCACAAAAGTTATGGTCTCTACAATCTAAGGGATATTTTTATTCATTGTTATTCATTTATTTATATTTTTTATACTAGTAATGGTAACTTATAGTAGGACTGCGATATTGCGGCAGACATTGGGATACTAACTTTTTTGTGACCAGTGACGCTAATACAGTGATCAGTGCTGAAAATATGCACTGTCACTGTACTAATGACACTGGCTGGGAAGGGGCTTAACATCAGGGGCGATCAAAGGGTTAACTGTGTGCCTAGCCAGTGTTTTACTAAACTGTAGGAGGTGTTTTTTATGAGGAGAAGACATGGATCCTAGTCCCTGCTTTGCAGAGACACAGGATCAATGCCATCCCTCCTCTCAGAACTGCAATTTGCCTTGTTTGCATAGGCAAATTGCAGTTCTGTGTCTGTGGCTGATGATCGGTGGGTGTCAGCGGACATTGAGTCCATGGTACCTGTTGATTGTGTAATCACAGCGGAAGTGGGCCGCCGGTGAACTAGGCAGCCACCTAGGGTGTACTGCTTCCTAGGGGGCGCAGCCACGGCTGCTGACCTCCCCACTAGCCTGGCCGGGGAACACGTGGAGCCCTACACAGAGGTGCTGACTGACTCTCCAGAGAAAGCAGCGGCCGTGGAGGACATCGGTCACGGCTGCTGCAGAGGAGGTGAGCAGCAGCTCAGCCTGTGAGGAGGGCAACAGCGGAGAAGGGGGGCACGAAGACAGCTGGGGAGGTGGAAGAGGCAGGCACAAGGACAGCTGGGGAGGCTAGGGCAGGCATGAGGACAGCTGGGGAGGCTAGGGCGGGCACGAGGACAGCTGGGGAGGCAGAGGAGGTGGGCACAAGGAAAGCTGGGGAGCCAGGGGAGGCTGGCACGAGGACAGCTTGGGAGCCAGGGGAGGCTGGCACGAGGATAGCATATGTAATTGCCACACAAGCAATAATTCAATGTCATTAAAAACAACCTTTTTCAATCTGTAGCAACAGCTCCTTTTTTAAACTTTTCAAAAACTATAACAAAATGCTTCCAAATATATATTAGACAAAACAGGAATTCATTCGGTTTACATACACTTTATATATCAGGAGTAGGCAATTTTAGAGCAGTGTTACCAACTCCCGATTACTTTTTTTTTACTGACAAAATATGAAATATTTACTGACCGTGCTAATTTTTTTACTAACAACCTGAAATATGACAGAAACTTCAATTATAAACTATGACACTCAATATTTAAAAGCTAACTTCACCATTAAGGAAAAATGAATAAATTCATATACCGTATTTATCGGCGTATAACACGCACAGGTGTATAACACGCACATTAACTTTAAGAGGGAAGTTTCAGGGAAAAAAAATTTAATTTTAAATAAGGAACTTTGAAGCAAAATAAGGGTCAGTGCCCATCTGCAGTCTCACCATTGCCACCAATGCAGCCCCATCAATGCCCATCTGCAGTCTCACAAGTGCCATTTTCAAGAAAAATTGTGCATTTATTATTTTTACCCACAGGAGCCTGCAAAGCATTGCACCAGCACTCAGTGGATCACACGTGCCATGTCAGGCTTCTGCAGACACTTCATCCAGCTATTTCAGGTAGAAAGTTGGAGGGAGTGTCAAAAGACTACGAGTGTGCTGATCAGGGGCTGAGGGTTGGGGTGCTTAGCAACATTTTACAACCTAAACACCCTTGAAAAGGTATTCATACCCTTTGAAATTTTCCACATTTTGTAATATTACAACCAAAAACTTAAATGTATTTCATTGGGATTTTATGTGATAGACCAACACAAAGTGGCACATAATTGTGAAGTGGAAGAAAAATGATAAATAGTTTTCAAAACGTTTTACAAATAAATATCTGAAAAGTGTGACGTGTATTCAGCCCCCCCCTTAACTCTGATACCCCTAACTAAAATCTAGTGTAACCAATTGTCTTCAGAAGTCAACTTTAGTAAATAGAGTACATAAATACAGCTGTTCTGTGAAGCCCTCAGAGGTTTGTTAGAGAACCTTAGTGAACAAAAAGCATCATGAAGCCCAAGGAATATACCAGACAGGTCAGGGATATAGTTGTAGAGAAGTTTAAAGCAGAGTTAGATTATAAAAAAATATCCCAAGCTTTGAACATCTCACGGAGCACTGTTCAATCCATCATCTGAAAATGGAAAGAGTATGGCACAACTGCAAATCTACCAAGACCTGGCTGTCTACCTAAACTGACTGGCCAGGCAAGGAGAGCATTAATCAGAGAAGCAGCTGCAGAGATCCACAGCTCAGGTGGGAGAATCTGTCCACAGGACAACTATTCGTCACGCACTCCACAAATCTGGCCTTTACGGAAGAGTGACAAGAAGAAATCCATTGTTGAAATAAAGCCATGGAAAGTTCTGTTTGCAGTTTGCGAGAAGCCATGTGGGGGGCACGGCAAACATGTGGAAGAAGGTGCTCTGGTCAGATGAGACCAAAAATTTAACTTTTTGGCCTAAAAGTAAAATGCTATGTGTGTCGGAAAACTAACACTGCACATCACCCTGAACACACCATCTCCATCATGAAACATGGTGGTGGCAGCATCATGTTGTGGGGATGCTTTTCTTCAGCAGTGACAGGGAAGATGGATGGAGCCAAGTACGGGGCAATTTTGGAAGAAAACCTGTTATGCCGCGTACACACGAGCAGACTTTGACGGACTGAACTCAGAAGGACTTTGACGGAGTTCTGACAGAGTTCCAACCAAACGGACTTGCCTACACACGATCACACCAAAGTCCTACTGATTTGAACGTGATGACGTACGACCGGACTAGAGTAAGGAAGTTCATAGCCAGTAGCCAATAGCTGCCCTTGCGTCGTTTTTGGTCCGTTGGACTAGCATACAGACAAACTGATTTTTTGATAGGACTCGAGTCCGTCGGAAAAATTTGAAACATGTTCTATTTCTGAAGTCCGTCAGATTTTTCGAGAGAGAAGGTCCGATGCAGCCCACACACGATCGAACTGCTCGACGGATTTGTTCCGTCGGACCTTTGCTGTCGAAAAGTCCCGTCGTGTATACACGGCATTAGAGCCTACAAAAGACCTGAGACTGGGGCGGATGTTCACCTTCCAGCAGGACAACGGCCCTAAACATACAGCCAGAACTTCAATGAAATGGTTTAGATCAAAGCAAATTCATGCAGTGGCAGAATTATCAATGTCCCAGCAGTTGCACTTGCGACTGGGCCCTGTAGTTCCGCCACTTCAGGGGGACCTGCCGCCCGCCCGTGTGAGGGGCCCACCTGACTGTTCTGTGTCCATTCCGGCTGCTGTGGTAAGGGCGGCATTTGTTGGTTCGTTCCGCCACGGGAAGGGAGGCTTTCGCCCGCTGAGGGTAAAGAGAGAAGGCAGAGGCAGCTCTGAGACTGAAAAATAAAGTCAGCATTCCTGCTGACACCAATTGAGGGAAGGCGGGGGAGGAGCTCTCCCCTCTGCGACTGCGTGGGGTTCCTATCCCGACTACCCATGAGGCAAGGCATTCCGGGAGGAGGCACGGTGACGGAATTCTGAGGGGAATCGATTGATTGACGGTAAGTAAAGTGATATTTTGCAGTGCAATCAATCCCAACCTCCACCACCTCTGCCTCCTACTGATCCTATCCCCCCCTGATCCTATCCCCCCACTGCCACCGCAGATCTCATCCCTATCCAATCTGACAGAGCTTGAGCTATTTTGCAAAGAAGAATGGGCACAAATTTCACTCTCTAGATGTGCAAAGCTGGTAGAGACATCCCCAAAAAGACTTGCAGCTGTAATTGCAGCGAAAGGTGGTTCTATAAAGTAATGATTCAGGGGGGCTGAATAGAAATGCACGCCACACTTTAAATATTTATTTGTAAAAAATGTTGAAAACCATTTATCATTTTCCTTCCACTTCACAATTATGTGCCAATTTGAGTTGGTCTATCACATAAAATCCAAATAAAATACATTTATATTTTTGGTTGTTACATGACAAAATGTGGAAAATTTCAATACTTTTTCAAGGCACTGTATAACATGTTCCTACAGACAAACTTAGCCTTTAAACTGCACAAGGAATATGGAAACATGAACTATACTCATAATTAAAGGGGGCACTTCGGAAGAGGATATAAGGGGGCACTCTGAAGGATGTAAGAGTGCCTCCTTCTGTCCTCTTTCAGAGCGTTCCCATGGTGTCCCTTTACTTCCTTCTCTATTAGGAGTACCCCCCCTAATGTTCTCCTCTTCCAAAGTCCCCCCTTATGTCCTCCTCTTCCAGCGTGCCCCCTTATTTCCTCCTTTTCCACAGTACCCCTTTACTTTCTTCTCTTCCAGAGTGTCCCCTTACTCCCCCCCTTATTTCCTCCTCTTCCAGAATGAACCCTTACAGTACATCCTCCTCTTCCAGAGTGCCCCCTTACAGTACATCCTCCTCTTCCAGAGTGCTCCCTTACATCCTCCTCTTCCAGAGTGCTCCCTTACATCCTCCTCTTCCAGAGTGCCCCCTTACATCCTCCTCTTCCAGAGTGCCCCCTTACATCCTCCTCTTCCAGAGTGCCCCCTTACATCCTCCTCTTCCAGAGTGCCCCCTTACATCCTCCTCTTCCAGAGTGCTCCCTTACATCCTCCTCTTCCAGAGTGCCCCCTTACATCCTCCTCTTCCAGAGTGCCCCCTTACATCCTCCTCTTCCAGAGTGCCCCCTTACATCCTCCTCTTCCAGAGTGCCCCCTTACATCCTCCTCTTCCAGAGTGCCCCCTTACATCCTCCTCTTGCAGAGTGCCCCCTTACATCCTCCTCTTCCAGAGTGCCCCTTACATCCTCCTCTTCCAGAGTGCCCCTTACATCCTCCTTTTTCAGAGTGCTCCCTTTCACATACCTTCCTGGACAGGCCGTAACTTCTGACCATCTGATGGACATTGATAAAACACATTTTAAAAAAATCCTGGTCAGTGACATTGAACTGTGCATGCGCAGTTCCAGAAAAAGCTGATTAGTAAACTGCTGAGCTCGGCCTCTACTTGGGCGCCGGGGCGTGTGAATATAAGCCACACCCTGAAGCCCAATCCGACAAGGAGATTTACAGGCACTTTTCTGCTGTTCACAGAATATTCCGGGCAGCAGAAAAGTGCCTTTTTTTTTACAAACCGTCCATAAATTTTCACTTTTCAGAGGAGCAGCAGTGCCTACTGCACTTGTAAATGAGCCCTTAGTTGCATTTGGCAGCAGAACCTTGTCTAAGTCATAGTTTTACCACCCCCAATCCCTACCCCCTTTAGCTGCAGAGGTAGTAGGCGAGTGGGTCACACTTGGTGGGTGTGACCCACCAAGTGTGACAGGGCGTATAATTCCTTCTGCTGCTGCAACATGTGTACACCCCTGGCCAGTGCAGCTACAGGGGATGCAGTCGGGGGGTGGTAAAACACAGCTCAACTATGGTTTTTAATCCGTAAGAGTAAATGAGCCCTTTGATGAGACCTGTTCAGTATTGTGTGTGTGGGCTTCACTTCGCCACAATGACCTGAACAAAATTGCTTGAAGATAATACATCAGAAGAGTCCACTGTCAGTACACCAGAGGTCTTCCACTTTGTCTCTTGGTACTGCTGCTAGCTCCTCTCCAACTAAAGCAGGGATACAGAGCGGCGGAGTGTAGGTGATATCACTCCACCTGCAGCCGGAACTAGAGAAGCAGTATCAGTAGATGGGGCTTCCTGCTCTCTGCACGGTCCGGCACCAGCACCTCTCCAAGTAAAAAAATTGCCCCACTGCTTTGTATGAGACTTTGTTTGAGGCTCTGTAGATGGCAGGTCGACAAGCCAAGGGCGGCATTGACTGATTGACCTCAATATAAATTATTTTCCATCCTCAATGAGACAGCAGGTCCTTTTTTAGGTCAAGTGGACCTAAAAATTGACTTCAATCAATAGGACACAGGTCATCCTAGCCAAAAATAGTCTTCATTGTGATGCATGACAAAAACATTCATTGCTAATTAGAACCACATGACGTAAGGACGCCACCACATGCCACGGTCATCTTTAACATTGCTTGACATGCTTGTTTTTTACTTATCTTTGTAAGTGCAATAACCTTTGAATAAATTAGAGATGTCAGCATTTTAGACATACTACACCATTGTTGTATTATTTGCATCCTTCGAGGTAAAAGCTACTGCTAATGCATATGTCAGTGTGAGCGGCAGCTTTTGGCCCCAGGATTGCGGGAGACATCCCCTGTATAGGAGCCACAGTGACGGACAACGTACCCAGTGCCATATACAAGTTGCTGACCCATCCAGTATTGTCTCCACACATGCAATTATTGACCTCTCTATAGACATGTGCAATTCATTTTGTTCCGAATTTGTTTTTGTAACGATTTTCAACAAATTCGTTAAATTCGGAAATATCCAAAATAACGAAAACCCGTTTAATAAAATTTTCCGAATATTTGGAAATTCGAAAATTCAAACTTTCAGACATTTGAAAATTTGGAAATTCAGAAATTCGAAAATCCGGAAATTCAGAAATTCGGAAATTCGGAAATAAGAATGAAAATCCAAAAATTCAAAAGAACAAAAAATCTGAAAATAAGAACGAAAATCCAAAATTTCAAAAACCCGAAAATTCTGAAATAACTAACTAATAATTTAACTATTACTAAACCATTAAATTATAGGTATTGGAATCTACTTTCAAATTTGGCTGTTAGTGAACGTAATGAATATGAATTTATCCGAAGTTAGGAATCATCCGAAATAACAAATTCTGTATCTAAACGAATGGAATAAAACAAATTACTTTTTACTATTATTATTTATTATTAATTTGTTCCTTTCCATTTGTTTAGATGCGGCATTTGTTATTTTTGATAATTCTTAACTTCAGATAAATTCGTATTCGTTACATTCGCTAACAGCAAATTTAAAAGGAAATTCCAATACCTTTAATTTAATAGTTATTTATTATTAGTTAGTTGTTATTTTGAATTTTCTGATTTTCTTTCATATTTTTGGATTTTCACATTTCCGAATTTCCGGATTTCCAAATGTTCAAATTCCGAATTTTTGAAATTTCGAATTTATGAATTTAGAATTTTCGAATTTCCAAATTTTTGAATTCCGAATTTCCTAATTTTCAAATCTCCGAATTTCCGAATTCCGAATTTTCGAATTTACAAAATTATGAAAAAAAACAAATTAAAAGAAAACAAACACATTTTCGGCAGTGCACATGTCTACCTCTCTATAACTTGAGGATCAGCTTGTTCTGGTAAGCAGGCTTGCCCCCTCTTTCACGGTGGTGACGAGTGTCTTCACATTTCTTCTCACAGTAGTTGGTGTAGGAACTTTTTTACTGTCTTTATCATCTTTATTTGTGGACTTTTCATGAAGTGCATAGAGGACTTTCTGGAACACTTAAGCCTCATACAAACGATCGGATTTTCTGACGGGAAATGTTTGATGACAGGCTGTTGGTGGAAAATCCAGCCGTTTGTACGCTCCATCGGACAATTGTTGTCGGATTTTGCACGTACAAATGTTGGATGGCAGGTTTTAACATTTTCCACGGACAAATGTGTCCGTTGGACAAAAGTCCAAAGTACAAACACGCATGCTCGGAAGCAAGGACGAGCCAGAAGCGGTCGGTCTTGTAAACTAGCGTTTGTAATGGAGAATTAACATTCGTGACGTGGCAAATTATGAAATCTCGAAATGCAGCGCACATTCTCTTCTTCTTTATTGGGATAATAATGAAGCTGCTTTACTGATGGAGTTTTTGCAAACACATTTTCAAAGGCTTTTTTTTCTAGTGATATCAAGAATAATATTATTATGTTTTTTTTGTTTTTTTTTATTTGGGCAAGTTACCATAACACAATTATCCTGTAGTTTTTAAGATCAAAGATACAACTATGTGGGTGTCCCTTGTCAATTTTACATTGTATTTTTTTAAATGAAACTGTTTTCTTCCAAACTGTGATTTGAAGTAAAACACATAGCCAAGTATTATTCTCCACAAATGTTTTTATTGTTAAAAAAAAAAAACAATCTGTCTGCCAATAGAACTTAACCAAAACATGCATTCTATGCATCCAAAAATATAGAAAATATAACAAATCAAATCATTATTCATCCCAAAAATAAAATAAAAGCCTCATGCATGTGTCCTGCTTCTTAATATAGGGGGTCAACAATGCCAAGAGTTGGTGAAAGCAGGGGTCCGTCATCCGGAGATAATTCCGAAAATCATCTGGATTATTCTCCTGGAGCTCCTGCAGCAAAGGCATATGACATAATTGGTCACCATTAATAAAGCAACCAATTTTTGGTCCAAGATCCTGGACTGGACTTGGGTCAAAGCAATAACTCCAAGGCCAATAATAAATAACATGTTATCTTCTACAATTCCGCAACATGGCTGGTTGACGAACGGCCTTTCAGAAACTAACTGAAAAGCAAAAAATGAAAAGCACAAAATGAAAGCACGAATCAACACTCACCAAACTTTTACTAACATGAAATTAGCAGAAGGAGCTCAAAGTGTGGCTCTAAAGAGCTGAAAAACCACGTAGTACGTCACTACGTTCGTGTTTGTTGGCCGACAATTCCTTGCCGTTTGTATGCAAGACAAAATCCAGGCATCCGCCTTCAGACAAAAGTCAGAGGTTTTGTCTGCGTAAAATCCGATCGTGTGTACGAGGCTTTAGTTGGCGCTGCACCCCTTGTGTTTTAATTACAAGCCTTACCTTGGAATAGCATAGTGTCTGGCTGACAGGTGCAGTTTCATGTCATTAGAAGCTGCAGAGAGTTTGCAGAGAGACTGAGAGACATGTGGTCAGATAAAAGGATCAGCAGGTGACAACCATTATAGCTATCCGCATATACTTACATAACAAACCATATATAGAATGGTTTTATACACATGAGAGCACATTATAATTATTTTCAGTAAACTGATCTCCGTCATATCAATATCTAAAAAAATATAAAATACTATACTTCCTGTGTAAGAACAGTACCTGAGAAGTATCATCATAACATTATAAAGATAAATACAGGGCTTTTTTTTCTCAAAGAATAGGTGCAGGAACTCAAGCACACACACACCCCGACCCCCCACGACCACCACCACAACCCATGGGGTAAGGAACATGCCGTATTGAGGGGTGGGTGTGATCAAATTGCACTATTACTGGTAGGGTTCAGGACTGTAGTAGTACAGAGTATTACCCTAGCAGTAATAGTGCGATTTGACTACACCCACCTTTCAATACGGCATGTGCCTTACCCCCTGGGTTGTGGTGATGGTCATGGGGGGGTCGGTGTGTGTGTGTGTGCTTGAGTTCCTTCACCTGTTCTTTGAGAAATAAAAAGCCCTGTCTTTATCTTTATAAGGTTATGGTACTTCTCAGGGTTCAGGAGTGTGCTACATGCAGAGTGTAGGGTTCAGGAGTGCACTGCATATAGCATGCAGGGTTCAGGAGTGTAGTGCATACAGAATACAGGGTTCAGGAGTGCGAGGCTGATGGGCCTGGCTGGTGAGAGGACGAGCCAGCGACTGGGGTGGGCGGTGTCAATGGTGTGTGGTGGCAGGCTGGAGCGATGGGGGGGTTAGTGTGGGTTGGCGTGCTGGAGCGATGGGGGGGGTCTGCGGTCAGGTCTGTCACTCACCCCCCAACCGATGGAGCACCAGCCACCACTGCAAATGGTTGTAGCATAGAAAAGGTGCCGTTAGATACTGAAGTCTATACATTCCTACAACTAAAGCTTCATAATGATATTCACTAAACACATTAACTGCATTCAGTGCATTGGGGTTTCTAATAAATTGACATTTGAAAGGCATTTTCCTACTTTCCAAGGCAAAATATAAAGGTCAAGTAACACAAAACATGCCCTGAAGCACAGCTGAGAACAGGTTCCCTACAAGTCAGGTGTCTCAGACAGGCCAAAGGTCCTGAACAGCACTGTCTTTCTGTAATTTAAGTAGCCAGATTCCCCTTACCTTTGGGTCAGTAACACACTGATTTATTCAGGAGCTACAGATAGCCACAAATCTGCTCATCTTGCACTCCTTTAAAAAGAATTATAGTGTACTTTCAGCATGTACACGTTGGGCATTATTATTGTAAAGTTTACCTGGAAGTGAATTCTTATGTCAATTTCTTGTTTTGCTTGCATTGTTTTATATTATGCTTCATTAATAGCTGTCTCTATATAACATAGTGTGGTTAGCTGTCTTCCTGAACACAGTGATTAAATCAGTTAGCCACATACAGAGCTTGCTTTGACTTTAAAGTGATTCTAAACCTTTGGACTTAAATGTTATTTTATAATAAACATGCCATACTTGCTCTGTGCAATGGTTTTGCAAGAGCAGCCCAGATCCCGCACACCTGGGGTCCCCCTCCAGCGCATCTGGCTCCTCCTCTTTGGTGAGTGTCCTCATAGAAAGCTGCTTCCTATTGGAGCACTTGTGTAGGCTTGATCCCTAGCTGCGCTGCCTACGTCCATTGACACAAACAGCGCAGCTCAGCCTTGTCGCCCTCTCCCTCATTACAGGATTTGATTGAAAGCAGCAGGAACCAATGGCTTCTGCTTCTCTGTCCTGTGAGGAGAAAAAGAGCAGAGAGAGCCGCTGCTCTCCAGCACAGCGCTGGATTGAGATTGAGCTCTGGTAAGTATTTAGGGAGGCTGGGGGGATCCCGTTCACATAAGGTTTTTTAAATTAATGCAGAGCATCCATTAACCACTTCAGCCCCGGAAGGATTTACCCCCTTCCTGACCAGAGCACTTTTTACAATTTGGCACTGCGTCGCTTTAACTGCTAATTGCGCGGTCATGCAATGGTGTACCCAAACGAAATTTGCGTCCTTTTCTTCCCACAAAGCTTTCTTTTGATGGTATTTGATCACCTCTGCCATTTTTATTTTTTGCGTTATAAACGGAAAAAGACCGTTATAAAAAAAATCCAATAAACTCAATTTTAGTCATACATTTAGGCCAAAATGTATTCGGCCACATGTCTTTGGTAAAAAAAAAGTCAATAAGCGTATATTCATTGGTTTGCGCAAAAGTTATAGCGCCTACAAACTAGGGTACATTTTCTGGAATTTACACAGCTTTTAGTTTATGACTGCCTATGTCATTTCTTGAGGTGCTAAAATGGCAGGGCAGTACAAAACCCCCCCAAATGACCCCATTTTGGAAAGTAGACACCCCAAGAAAATTGCTGAGAGGCATGTTGAACCCATTGAATATTTATTTTTTTTGTCCCAGGTGATTGAATAATGACAAAAAAAAAAAATTTACAAAAAGTTTCCACTAAATGATATATTGCTCACACAGGCCATGGGCATATGTGGAATTGCACCCCAAAATACATTCAGCTGCTTCTCCTGAGTACGGGGATACCACATGTGTGGGACATTTGGGAGCCTAGCCGCGTACGGGGCCCCCGAAAACCAAGCACCGCCTTCAGGATTTCTAAGGGCATAGATTTTTGATTACACTCCTCACTACCTATCACAGTTTTGAAGGCCATAAAATGCCAAGATGGCACAACCCCCCCCCCCCCCAAATGACCCCATTTTGGAAAGTAGACACCCCAAGCTATTTGCTGAGAGGTATGTTGAGTCCATGGAATATTTTATTTTTTGACACAAGTTGTGGGAATGTGACAATTTTTTTTTTTTTTGCACAAAGTTGTCACTAAATGATATATTGCTCACACAGGCCATGGGCATATGTGGAATTGTACCCCAAAATACATTTAACTGCTTCTCCTGAGTATGGGGATACCACATGTGTGGGACTTTTTGGGAGCCTAGCCGCGTACGGGGCCCCGAAAACTAATCACCGCCTTTAGGATTTCTAAGGGCATAAATTTTTTATTTCACTCCTCACTACCTATCAGAGTTTTGAAGGCCATAAAATGCCAAGATGGCACAAAACCCCCCCAAATGACCCCATTTTGGAAAGTAGACACCCCAAGCTATTTGCTGAGAGGCATGTTGAGTCCATGGAATATTTTATATTTTGACACAAGTTGCGGGAAAGTGACAATTTTTTTTTTTTTTGCACAAAGTTGTCACTAAATGATATATTGCTCAAACATGCCATGGGCATATGTGGAATTGCACCCCAAAATATATTCTGCTGCTTCTCCTGAGTACGGGGATACCACATGTGTGGGACTTTTTGGGAGCCTAGCCGCGTACGGGGCCCCGAAAACCAAGCACCGCCTTCAGGATTTCTAAGGGCATAAATTTTTGATTTCACTCCTCACTACCTATCACAGTTTTGAAGGCCATAAAATGCCAAGATGGCACAAAACCCCCCCAAATGACCCCATTTTGGAAAGTAGACACCCCAAGCTATTTGCTGAGAGGCATGTTGAGTCCATGGAATATTTTATTTTTTGACACAAGTTGCGGGAATGTGAGAATTTTTTTTTTTTTTTGCACAAAGTTGTCACTAAATGATATATTGCTCACACAGGCCATGGGCATATGTGGAATTGCACCCCAAAATACATTCTGCTGATTCTCCTGAGTACGGGGATACCACATGTGTGGGACTTTTTGGGAGCCTAGCTGCGTACGGGGCCCCGAAAACCCAGCACCGCCTTCAGGATTTCTAAGGGCGTAAAGTTGTAATTTCACTCCTCACTACCTATCACATTTTTGAAGGCCATAAAATGCCCAGATGGCACAAACCCCCCCAATTGACCCCATTTTGGAAAGTAGACACCCCAAGCTATTTGCTGAGAGGCATGTTGAGTCCATGGTATATTTTATATTTTGACACAAGTTGCGGGAAAGTGACAATTTTTTTTTTTTTTTTTTTGCACAAAGTTGTCACTAAATGATATATTGTTCAAACATGCCATGGGCATATGTGGAATTACACCCCAAAATACATTCTGCTGCTTCTCCTGAGTACGGGGATACCACATGTGTGGGACTTTTTGGGAGCCTAGCCGCGTACGGGGCCCCGAAAACCAAGCACCGCCTTCAGGATTTCTAAGGGCATAAATTTTTGATTTCACTCCTCACTACCTATCACAGTTTTGAAGGCCATAAAATGCCAAGATGGCACAAAACCCCCCCAAATGACCCCATTTTGGAAAGTAGACACCCCAAGCTATTTGCTGAGAGGCATGTTGAGTCCATGGAATATTTTATTTTTTGACACAAGTTGCGGGAATGTGAGAATTTTTTTTTTTTTTTGCACAAAGTTGTCACTAAATGATATATTGCTCACACAGGCCATGGGCATATGTGGAATTGCACCCCAAAATACATTCTGCTGATTCTCCTGAGTACGGGGATACCACATGTGTGGGACTTTTTGGGAGCCTAGCTGCGTACGGGGCCCCGAAAACCCAGCACCGCCTTCAGGATTTCTAAGGGCGTAAAGTTGTAATTTCACTCCTCACTACCTATCACATTTTTGAAGGCCATAAAATGCCCAGATGGCACAAACCCCCCCAATTGACCCCATTTTGGAAAGTAGACACCCCAAGCTATTTGCTGAGAGGCATGTTGAGTCCATGGAATATTTTATATTTTGACACAAGTTGCGGGAAAGTGACAATTTTTTTTTTTTTTTTTTGCACAAAGTTGTCACTAAATGATATATTGTTCAAACATGCCATGGGCATATGTGGAATTACACCCCAAAATACATTCTGCTGCTTCTCCTGAGTACGGGGATACCACATGTGTGGGACTTTTTGGGAGCTTAGCCGCGTACGGGGCCCCGAAAACCAAGCACCGCCTTCAGGATTTCTAAGGGCATACATTTTTGATTTTACTCCTCACTACCTATCACAGTTTTGAAGGCCATGGAATGCCCAGATGGCACAAACCCCCCCCAAATGACCCCATTTTGGAAAGTAGACACCCCAAGCTATTTGCTGAGAGGCATGGTGAGTATTTTGCAGCTCTCATTTGTTTTTGAAAATGAAGAAAGACAAGAAAAACGTATTTTTTTTTTCTTTTTTCAATTTTCAAAAGTTTGTGACAAAAAGTGAGGTCTGCAAAATACTCACTATACCTCTCAGCAAATAGCTTTGGGTGTCTATTTTCCAAAATGGGGTCATTTGGGGGGGGGGTTGTGCCATCTGGGCATTCCATGGCCTCCGAAACTGTGATAGGCAGTGAAGAGTGAAATCAAAAATTTACGCCCTTAGAAAGCCTGAAGGCGGGGCTTGGTTTTCGGGGTCCCGTACGCGGCTAGGCTCCCAAAAAGTCTCACACATGTGGTATCCCCGTACTCAGGAGAAGCAACAGAATGTATTTTGGGGTGTAATTTCACATATTCCCATGGAATGTTTGAGCAATATATCATTTAGTGACAACTTTGTGCAAAAAAAAAAAAAAAAATGTGTCTTTTTCCCGCAACTTGTGTCAAAATATAAAATATTCCATGGACTCGACATGCCTCTCAGCAAATAGCTTGGGGTGTCTACTTTCCAAAATGGGGTCATTTGGGGGGGGTTTGAACTGTCCTGGCATTTTATGCACAACATTTAGAAGCTTATGTCACACATCGACCACTCTTCTAACCACTTGAAGACAAAGCCCTTTCTGACACTTTTTGTTTACATGAAAAAATTATTTTTTTTTGCAAAAAAATTACTTTGAACCCCCACACATTATATATTTTTTTTAAAGCAAATGCCCTACAGATTAAAATGATGGGTGTTTAATTTTTTTTTTTCACACAGTATTTGCGCAGCGATTTTTCAAACGCATTTTTTGGAGAAAAAACACACTTTTTTAAATTTTAATACACTAAAACACACTATTTTGTCAAAATGTTTGATGAAATAAAAAAGATGATCTTAGGCCGAGTACATGGATACCAAACATGACATGCTTTAAAATTGCGCACAAACGTGCAGTGGCGACAAACTAAATACATTTTTAAAAGCCTTTAAAAGCCTTTACCACTTTAGATATACAGAGGAGGTCTACTGCTAAAATTACTGCCCTCGATCTGACCTTCGCGGTGATACCTCACATGCATGGTGCAATTGCTGTTTACATTTGACGCCAGACCGATGCTTGCGTTCGCCTTTGTGCGAGAGCAGGGGGGGGGGGCAGGGGTGCTTTTTTTTTTTTTTTTTTTTTTTTTTATTATTTTTTTTGCTTTTTTATCTTATTTTTAAACTGTTCCTTTCATTTTTATTTATTTTTTAATCATTTTTATTGTTATCTCAGGGAATGTAAATATCCCCTATGATAGCAATAGGTAGTGACAGGTACTCTTTTTAGAAAAAATTGGGGTCTATTAGACCCTAGATCTCTCCTCTGCCCTCAAAGCATCTGACCACACCAAGATCGGTGTGATAAAATGCTTTCCCAATTTCCCAATGGCGCTGTTTACATCCGGCGAAATCTAAGTCATGAAATGCTCGTAGCTTCCGGTTTCTTAGGCCATAGAGATGTTTGGAGCCATTCTGGTCTCTGATCAGCTCTATGGTCAGCTGGCTGAATCACCGGCTGCATTCTCAAGTTCCCTGTTGGGACAGGAGAGCCAGAGAAAAACATGGAAGACGGTGGGGGGGGGGCATTCCCTCCCACTGCTTGTAAAAGCAGTCTAGAGGCTAATTAGCCACTAGGATTGCTTTTACAAGAAAGCTGACCACTGGCTGAAAAGAATGATACCAAGATGATACCTAAACCTGCAGGCATCATTCTGGTATAACCACTCAAAGTCCAGCAACATACCAGTACGTTGCTGGTCCTTGTTGGGCATACATTGTAAACTTTTTTTTCATGCAGCCTGTGGGCTGAACGAAAAAAAGATATTGATCGGTGGGTATGCCCACCATTAGAATACCTCCCTTCATCCACCCACTTCTAATGATGGGCATACATGCACCGTATATATATGCCGAAGCATGGGGGCATCCTCCCGCAAAAGGCAGGAGCAAATCGCTCCTCCACCCACTGCTGCCCCCACGCTTCGGCATATATGCTGAAGTATGTAACTGTGGTGGTGAAATCACCTCCGACAGCGCTGGAGTCACGGCTTTATGTATCGTGGGAGCAAACGCTGTTGCTGTCAAGATAAATAAATCCGTGCTGCAACTGAATGGCGTACCTGCTAAGCAAATGATGGTTAACTAAAAAACAAAGTAACATTACAGTATAACAGTAATACTTACCATACCTGCAAAGCAAAATACAAAAAAACATAGTAAAAAATAAAACATTTAACGCAACCTGTGCCTACCTAAAAAATATATATGCCGAAGCATGGGGGCATCCTCCCGCAAAAGGCAGGAGCAAATTGCTCCTCCACCCACTGCTGCCCCCACGCTTCGGCATATATGCTGAAGTATGTAACTGTGGTGGTGAAATCACCTCCGACAGCGCTGGAGTCACGGCTTTATGTATCGTGGGAGCAAACGCTGTTGCTGTCAAGATAAATAAATCCGTGCTGCAACTGAATGGCGTACCTGCTAAGCAAATGATGGTTAACAAAAAAACAAAGTAACATTACAGTATAACAGTAATACTTACCATACCTGCAAAGCAAAATACAAAAAAAACATAGTAAAAAATAAAACATTTAACGCAACCTGTGCCTACCTAAAAAATATATATGCCGAAGCATGGGGGCATCCTCCCGCAAAAGGCAGGAGCAAATCGCTCCTCCACCCACTGCTGCCCCCACGCTTCGGCATATATGCTGAAGTATGTAACTGTGGTGGTGAAATCACCTCCGACAGCGCTGGAGTCATGGCTTTATATATCGTGGGAGCAAACGCTGTTGCTGTCAAGATAAATAAATCCGCTCTGCAGCTGAATGGCGTACCTGAAAACAAAAAAGTGGTTAACAATAAAAAAAACAAAGTATAAAAAAATTGCATACCTATAAAGCAAACATGATAAAAACATAACAATAAAACATTGCAGTATAGAATGCAGAACAATAGAGAGAGAATAGAGAGAGAACAATAAAACAACAACTATTTTTGGTTTTTTTATTTTATATGTTTTTTTGTGTTTTTTTCTTTTTTTTTACTTTTTTTTTGTTTTTTTTACACTTTTTTTTGTAACTTTAACTTTTTTAACTGGTACCAGGTTTGGGTCTCTCAAAATGCGACAGCATCTTGGGAGACCCTGTGGAAGTGTGCCTAGTCTGTGCAGTGCTGTACCCTACGCTAATACTCCACTAGTGTATGGTAGCGTTCAAAAAATTCACCAATGCAAAGACCAGGATTGCCAGGACAGAGGGGACAATAATACCGGGTGTCACGCCTAAATCCGCGCTTGCTGCAGACACGACATCTTTTTTGGGGGGTTCGTTGGGTAGGGGTACTCGGGAGGGCATAAAGAAAATGCCTCTCATGCAGCCGGCTTACTGCATTTGGTTGGGGATGGTGAGGTGGAGCACCGTCTGGATACAGAAGGGCTCTGACGATCTCTTCCTGGAATTTAAGGAAGGATCCAGTCCGTCCTGAAGCTCTGTATAGCACATAAGCATTCAGCAAAGCCAATTGAAATAAATAAACAGACACTTTTTTGTACCAGCGTCTGGCCTTACGGGCAATTAGGTACGGCGCCAACAACTGGTCGTTGAGGTCCACCCCTCCCATATTAAGGTTATATTCGTGGACACAGAGGGGTTTCTCCACAACACCAGTCGCCGTAGGAATTTGGACCATCGTGTCTGCATGAAGGGAGGTGAGAACGAAAACATTCTTCTTATCCCGCCACTTCATAGCGAGCAAATTATTATACTTCAAGCAGGCTCTCTCCCCCAGCCTAAGACGGGAATCTACAAGCCGCTGGGGAAAGCCCCGGCGATTAGGTCGCACGGTGCCACATGCTCCAATCTGATGATCAAAAAGGTGGCTAAAAAGTAGCACGCTCGTATAATAATTGTCCACGTACAAGTGGTACCCCTTTCCGAATAAGGGTGACACCAAGTCCCACACTATCTTGCCAGCGCTTCCTATGTAGTCAGGGCAGTTTGTCGGCTCTACGTGACTATCTTTGCCCTCGTAAACCATAAAACTACATGTATAGCCTGTGGCCCTGTCACAGAGCTTATACATCTTGACCCCGTATCTGGCACGCTTGCTGGGAAGGTACTGTTTGAATGACAAGCGGCCAGAAAATTTAACCAGGGACTCATCAACGCAGACAACTTGATGGGGAGTAAACAAGTCTGCAAAACGTTGGTTGAAGTGGTTTACGAGGGGCCGAATTTTGTAGAGCCGATCGTATGCAGGGTCTCCACGAGGACGACAGAGTTCATTGTCGTTGAAGTGCATGAACCGCAAAATCTGCTCGTATCGTGCCCTGGCCATGGAGGCAGAGAACAAGGGTGAATGGTAAATTGGGTCAGTGGACCAATATGACCGCAACTCACTCTTTTTATTCAACCCCATGAGGAGGGAAAGGCCCAGAAAGATCTTAAATTCGGAGACCGTAATTGGTCTCCAATCTCTGGCAAGGGAGGACTGGGGATTAGCGGCGATGTATTGACCAGCGTATAAATTGCTTTGGTCCACAATAGATCTATAGAGATCTTCGGTGAAAAACAGTGAATAAAAATCCAGTGGCGTAAAGTCAACTGTTTCCACCTGAATTCCGGGTTGGCCAGTGAAAGGGGGAAGTACAGGTGCTGCAGAAGTGGTGGGTACCCAATTCGGATTGGCGAATGCAGCAGGAAGGGCACTATGGGCACGACGGGCCTGTGTTCGTCTTCTTGGTGGCAGCGGGACACTACTTGTGCTTGCCACCTCGCCAGCTTGAACTGCACTTATGGGACTCGCCACGTCACCAAGTATTACTGCAGTGCTGGATGTACGACCAGGGTGTACTAGGCCGCTGGTGCTTGCCAGTTCACCAGAAGGAATAGCGGCACTAGTACTTCTCTGCTCCATACGAGAGCCCTGCGGTTCTTGCACTTCAAGGACAGAATAAGTTCGGGGTCTGGTACGCCTGACCTTAGCAGGGACCACAACTCCGTCGTCAGAGCTATCTGTCATGGAGCCGCTGTCCTCTACAGGATCGTATTCTGAGCCTGAATCTGACAGATGAGTGACTTCCTCTTCACTATCTGTCATGCTCAGAAACCTGTAGGCCTCTTCACTAGTGTACCTTCGATTTGCCATTTTGGCCTCTAAATTTAGGGGTACACTAGTGAGACTCACAGGCAAAAAAGCTCCTGACTGTCAGCGACTGATTCAAAACGCTACCAAAAAACCGTTAGCGATCGCAGGGATCAGGCCTGACTCTGCGAACGCTGCAGTTATGTGTGCTTAGTGTTTTGTAAGTGTCAGTTATCGATCGATACTGCACTTGGGTGGGCTGGGCTGGGCTGGGCCGAGGAGCAAAACGCAGGTGCTAGCAGGTATCTGGGCTGATCCCGCTAACACTGCATTTCAGGGAACCCTAAACTGCTGGGGAGTATAGATCTGATCGGATCAGATATCGATCCATTCAGATACTATAGCACTAAGGGAGGTGTATGCTGCGTGCGTGGGTTTTAGCGGTACTGGCGCTAACCTGACGCTGCCTGGGGCGACGCAGACCTTATCTGATCCTAAAAACTTAACTTCTATCACCGCTGGGCAATTAGGGGGTTAAACCTTTATAAGGTAATAAACGGCGGGTGCCCTAAAACTATAATAAACTATAATAAACTGTAATAAACTATAATAAACTACAAAAAACAAACTAGCTAACCAGCGTCACCCGTAACACTTATACGGTGATCGCTGGTGAAAGGGTTAACTAGGGGGCAATCAGGGGGTTAAAACCTTCAGCAGGTAGTATATGGGGGTCCCTGTCGCTATAAAACACTGACAGCGAACCTATATACTTACCTCCCTAAACTAGCGTCACCTGTGTCACTAATACAGCGATCAGAAAAACGATCGCTTAGCGACACTGGTGACGGGGGGTGATCACGGGGTTAACCTTTATTAGGGGGGGTTAGGGGGGTACCCTGGACCTAAAGGGGGGTACCCTAGACCTAAAGGGGGCTAACCTAACTGCCCTAACACTTATAACTGACACAAACTGACACCAATGCAAAAAAAAAACACTGCTATTGGTGTCAGAGTGACAGGGGGTACAGGGGGGTGATCGGGGGGTGATCGGGTGGTGACAGGGGGGTGAAAAGTGTGCCTGCGTGTTCTACTGGAAGTGTAGTGTTGGTGCACTTACTTGGATGTCTTCTCTCCTCGGCGTCGGATCAAAAAGACCGGCTCGAGGAGAGATGACATCACTTCCTCTCCCTCTGTTTACATTACAGAGGGAGAGGAAGCATTTGATTCGCTGGGAGCGATCGGGAGGGGGTGGCCATCAATGGATGGCCTCCCCCTGACCCCTCATCGCCCGCGAACAAGAGCCGACCGCCTACGGCACCGGGGGGGGGTCCGATTGGACCCCCCGCCCGCGGGAAGGCATCACGTATCAGGTACGTGATTTTGCCTGCCCGTGCCGCTCTGCTCACGTATATATGCGTGAGGCGGTCGGCAAGTGGTTAAGGTAAAAAACCTTAGTGTTACTAAACCCACAACAGTAAAATCAGTCTGTATATGCAGTAAAGCATGCTTGTTATATTGTGGAACCTAAGGAGTTAATCCTCTGCATTGTGTAAAAAGGCTGTTTGATTGTGTCTTTTCTTATCCTGCCCTTCTTCCACAGTCCTCAATGGGCAAGCTGCACATGCTCAGTTTGGTGTGTATTACTAGAGAGTTTTTCTTTTTTCATGGGAGGGTGCACAGGGCCAATCAGCAATGTCCAGACAGAAAGTCAGGGGTCATGCAGCCTCATAGGACAGTCGGAGGAAAATGAAAACTCCTCATAAAAGCTTTAACCAGTGCTCGGCCAGGCACTGATAGAAGTCACAAGACTGCTATTCACTGCTGATGGGAAAAGGTACTTAACAGTTTATATTTACGAAAATTATTGCATTTCCATGTTCTGTGTACTGAGGAAGACCAGTTATAGTGAATGCTGAGTCCTGGGTTTAGTAGTATATATATATATATATATATATATATATATATATATATATATATATCATTTCCCTTTATGCCTATTGTTAATTTGTCTGTCACCCTTGATCCATCCTGCTCACATAGCGGTTTCTGTAGCTTAGTCCCTGTGGACTTGGTAACATTGTTACCCTTTGTGGATCCCTAGGGCAGGCATGTCCAAAGTCCGGCCCGCGGGCCAATTGTGGCCTGTGTTCCAGTTTCATACAGCCCCACTGGTAATTTGGATATGTATATCTTTTCTGGCCCCCAACGAAACCCAAGTACCAGGGCCACAAAAGATTTATACCATATTTATTGACGTATAACACTTACCTTTTCACCCTGAAAATCGGGTGAAAATCGCGTGTGCGTGTTATACGCCGATCGTTCAATTCTGGCAGTCCTTGATGACGCCCTGAGGGAGTGCGAAATGCATTGACATAATTTCCTGGTTTGACGTCACTTCCGGTCTGTGGAACGCACACTATGAACGGCTGCTTCCTGTATCTACAGCTCTATATCCATGCCTGTTTTTAACCATCTTTTTGTAAGTACAGATCCCTATGAGCATTATATCAACTTTTATAACAGTACTTCACTATTAGTCCATCCTCTTTTCATTTCTGGGTGCCTGTATATCCTGTTGAGAGCCTCCTATTGGAATCTATCATCTGATGTGTGGGATACCATTTACAAGCCTGAAGTGACCCCTGGACTGCAAAGCTGGGGGTCGTCCTGTTCTGGTGAGTGGGGATGCAAAAGGGGGTGTTACTGTACTCCTGCAAGTTTGTGAAGCATTTTTTGCACCTACTTCATTGTGGACTAACACTTCAGTTGCATTTACTTGGATTTTTATTTGCACTTTTTTGTTGATTTCACTTATATTGTATGTTGCGAGCGCTGTATTTTTTTTTTTCTATCCACGTTCAATTCTGGCTGCCTCGGAGGGCACAGGGAGGGGGCGGGACGAGTGCAGACAGATTTCATACAGGAGAAATCTCCTGTTTACTCGTCGGCCTCTGTAATAGGAAGTCCCGTCTCCTGGGCTGACATTGAACGACTGTTCTGTCTATCATAGGAGGCGGGACTGTGTATTAAAGAGGCCACCGAGATTCTCCCGTAGTAATCTGTCGGCGCTCATCCCGTCCTCTCCCCGTCCCCTCTGAGACTGCAGATGGGCATGGATCAGGCTGCACTGATGGCAATGGTGAAGCTGCATTCATGGCACTTGTGAGGCTGCATTCATGGTAATGGTGAGGCTGCATTCATGGCACTGGTGAGGCTGCCTGAGCTCTTCTCTTCACCATACAGCCACAAAGACAAGAGAATTCTTGTTGGGCAGTGTATTAGTGCTCGGACGAACACACTTAAGCCTCATACACACAATCGGATTTTCCAACGGGAATTGTGTGCTGACAGACTGTTGGTGGAAAATCCTACCGTTTGTATGCTCCATCGGACAATTGTCAGATTTTCCGCGGACAAATGTTGGATGGCAGGCTTTAAAATTTTCCACGGACAAATGTCTGTTGTCGGATTTTCCGATCGTATGTGCACAAGTCCATCAGACAAAAGTCCAAAGTACAAACACACATGCTCGGTAGCAAGGACGAGGCAGAAGCGGTCGGTCTTGTAAACTAGCATTCGTAATGGAGAATTAACATTCGTGACGTGGCAAATTATGAAATCTCGAAATGCAGCGCACAATTCTCTTCTTCTTTAATGGGATAATAATGAAGCTGATTTGCTGGTGATACTGATGGAGTTCTGCCAAACGTATTTTAAAAGGCTTTTATTTTCTAGTGATATCAAGAATAATATTATTATGCCTGTTTTTTTTTTTTTGGTTTTTTTTTGGGCAAGTTACCACAACACCATTATCCTGTAGTTTTTAAGATCAAAGATACAACTATGTTCGTGTCCCTTGCTAATTTTACATTGTATTTTTTAAATGTAACTCCCTACTCCCAAACTGTGATTTGAAGTAAAACACATAGCCAAGTATTATTCTCCACAATTTTTTTTATTGTGCATTAAAAAAAGAAAACAAATAAGATTAGACATGCTATCTGCCAATATAACTTAACCAAAAAGTGCATTCTATGCATCCAAAAATATAGAAAATATACCAAATCCAATCATTATTCAACCACAAAATAAAATAAAACATGTGTCCTGCTTCTTAATATAGGGGGTCAACAATGCCAAGAGTTGGTGAAAGCAGGGGTCCGTCATCCGGAGATAATTCCGAAAATCATCCAGATTATTCTCCTAGAGCTCCTGCAGCAAAGGCATATGACATAATTGGTCACGATTAATAAAGCAACCAATTTTTGGTCCAAGAAATCCTCCTCCTCCTGTTCCTGGACTGGACTTGGGTCAAAGCAATAACTCCAAGGCCATTAATAAATAAAACGTTATCTCCTCCGATTCCGCAACATGTCTGGTTGACGAACGGCGAAATGAAAAGCGCGAATCAACACTCACCAAACTTCTACTAACACAAAATTAGCAAAAGGAGCCCAAAGATTGGCACCTGATAATTGAACTTCCTCTTTATCGGCTCGTAGTACCTCTAGTACGTCACTCTGTTCGTGTTTGTTGGCTGACAATTGTGTACCGTTTATATGCAAGACAAAATCAAGGCACATGCCCTTTGGACAAAAGTCAGATGCTTTGTCTGCGGAAAATCCGATCACGTGTACGTGGCTTTAGACCGAATTTTAATGATTCAAAAAATGTCAGACAAAATGGTTGACCCTCACGCATGTTCACTTCATCAAATCTGGCCATCTTTGAAAAAAGTTTGGACACCCCTGATCTAGGGGCTCAGTATAGGCAGAACCAAACCTTTGGTTCATAAATTTTCTAGCGCTTCTCTTGCGCTGGGCATTTTTTGAGGGTCACTTACCCTTCATTCCCTTACTTAATTTAATGCTCATAATGACTGGCCAGTCTTTTTCTCTTCTCTAATTGTACCTATACCCTCTTGCTTCTAAACTACTATTTCAGCAGATGTGTTCTTCATATACAGTAGCCTGTTATCAATACAGTTTGATTAAGGGGAGTAAAATACAGCATCAGCCGCTCTATTAGGGGAACAGGGGCGCCGCCCCCCTAATCCATGCGTCTGGTCCCTAATCTATATTCAGGGCGCCGGACGCCTGGATTTCAATGTTTTTTTTTTTAAGTACATGGGGGGGCTCTAATTGGCTTCAAAAAGAGGTGGGCTCGGGGCGCAGAGCACTGCGCCCTGAACCCAGCCAGTTGTGTGACAATAGCAAATTTAATATTCGCTATTGTCTTCCTGCTTCTCCTCCCAGCCAATCAGGAAGTGGGTCTTAAGACCTGATTGGCCAAGAGGAGAAGCGACCATATTGGTCGCCGAGGAGGACGCCGTAGAGGAGGAGGAGACGCAAGGGGAGCTGCCGAGGAGGAGATGCAGGGGGAAGCCAAAGCAGCCCGCGGCCTAGATGGGGTAATTGGCGGGCGGACGGTAGAGCAACGGAGGTGGTGGTGCATGGCTTACCGGGTTTGACTGACTGACTGACCAAATGGGGGGGTGGCAGTTGGTTTGTTTGCCGCCCCCCCAAAAAGTGGAGCACCAGCCACCACTGGTAAAATAGGTACCATTAAAGGAAGTCTGATAACTCAAATGTAAGCAAAGGGCTTACCTCAGCCAGCTGATTAGCAGAACCCAGATCTTCTCATTCAGATTCTCAGGGTCACCTGTAAATTCCCTCCTAGGCAAAGCTCGCCAACTGTTCTGGAAGTTTTATAGATAGGCAATTCCTATCCAGATATTGATTAGTGTTTCCAAACTAACAACTGCTACAGTAGGGAACAGACACAAAGGATTCTCAGCATCTTTCCAAATAACTGTTCTGTTTATTTGGTGCTATTGAATTTTTTTATACACATGATTACGTAGGTATCATATTATTATTACAAATGTACTTTTTTGGTAACAAGGGGCGTAACATAGGCAGGCTAAATTCTAATCAGGACTCAAAAGAATGCAGCATGTAATCAAAACGTATTAGTGCCATGTGCACAATGAGTGCAGTGTGCAATACATAGGCAAACATACAAAATTGAATACACTTTTATACAAAAATTTACAAATTTCCTTTACAGCTTAAAAAATAGGAATATTTGGTATGCCCACAAAAAAAAAAGTATAAACTATAGAGCTATAGAGAAATGAGACCCGTCATTCTTAAACTCTCCCTGTTAAAGCAATTACATAAAAGTATCCACACAGTTCTGCTAAAACTATTTCCATAGACACAATAACCATGTGAGGACAGGTATGTCCTAACCCCTCCATGAATATACTAACCCAGAAAATTACATTTCCGGTGAGATCATGTCCATTAAGCGGTAGTAGCTGACGCCATCTGGACATGGATTCCAGCGGTGGAGATTAGTGGTGGAGAGGCCATGCTGATGTACCTTGATGTACGGTCTCATCATTCTCTAGGTGATTGCTTGTGGGTTGGTCTGGTTGAAGGCTTCATTATGTACGTCGGTTGTTATATATGTGGATATGTACAAGGCAGTTGTGTTACTGTCACTCTGCCAGGGGAGGGTGATTGTATTGATGTTGTGATGGGGGGGAGGCAAAAGGGCATGTTACATGGGTGGATGGGTGAGCTGGTTATGGTTGAGTGTGTTAGACTGTGGGTTAGCCCTATGGGGGGGGTAGGGGGTGGTGGCCATGGATATTCGTGGATAATGGTAATGGTGGGTAATTGTGGCAGTTGTTTACTATGTGGTATGATTGATTGTGGTTGTCAGGTCACTGTGGGGAGTGTGATATGTTGATTTGGATGGTTCCTGGTTGTATGTTAGGGGATAAGGGCCACTCTTTGTTCTATTTACCTATCACATATACGGATATATGTAAGTGATCATGGACTATTGGAATCTATGGTGATGGATTTCCCGCATTTTGGTATTTTAGATCATCTTTTGATGCCTAACCTATTCTGCTTTGGATGTGATCCAACGTCCACCAGACTTGGTCAGTAGCTCTGACCCTGCTGACCTGTAGTCGGGTGATGGTTTGTTTTCCCTGCGATGCTGGAGGCTATACACAGTTGATGTTCTGTAATTGGTGAGCACCAATGTTATTATATTTGTTTTTGAGAATCGTTAAAAGTAAGCTGATGTTTATGTAACTGTGACTATGATGTCTTTTTGTAATCTAATTGATAAATTTAGATGCATGTAGAGTTGCCCTGAAGAAGCAGAGTTGTGGCTCTACGAAATGCGTCGGATCACTCCATACACTAGAACTCTTCACGTTTTTATCGGATCTAAGTATCATTATTGGCAGCTTGCCATATGTTGGTCACATAATTTTCTGTCAACCTTTTATGATGTTTTTTATGAAATTTGCATTAATAAAATTATATTTTAAACTATTTTGTTTTCTGGTGCTTACCTCAGTGACAACGTCACATCCTCTAAAGTCCTCATGTATTCATGGGAAAGTGCTTTTTTCCCATTTCCCTTGTATTCAGTATTAGAACCTCTGTTAGTTTTTATTGCTGTCCCTGCTGGAGATTTTCACCCTCTCTTAGTGATCACTGTTGTTGGGAATAAAAGTCAGGAGAAATCTAACATTGACACTGGGACAGTAAGTGAGGAAGAATCTTCTCCTGGGGACTCCTATTCACCAATAACTGTCTAAAAGGTAATTTTCTTCATTTGGAAGAGATTTCCTCTCGCTTGCTGCTGTGTCTACAAGACATGAGGTGAGAGGAGTTTGTCCCATTAGGACACAGAAAACAACAAATCCGCCACGGGTTTGAACAATCCCTACTCTGTCCAAAACAAAAAAAGTTATGACTTTCTATATACTTAAAAAAAAACTGTCCCTAGAGAGACATGACAGTTGCCATTGCTGACCTCACCGTGTGAATAAAACAATTTGCTTGGTTGTTATACTCTCAGACTGGCTTTAGTACTTTCTGGGTCATTGCCCCAAAGTACATAAGGACCTCTGAAGCCTGGGTGTCAGCATAATAACCAGACAACTGGCAATTTGGAAGGTGTTTTTGGATAGAGAATATGTAGAGCTTACCCCCAAAGGAACCGCTGGATGTGTTGGGTTCCTTGTTCATGTGCCCACAACTCTGTAAATAGTACCACACACTCTGACACATGGTGAATATTTCTTGCAGCTGTATATGCAGTACCCTGGTAGCAAACAAAAAAATGAAACAGCAGCAATGTTACAACAAACAGTTCAACTATAGCAAGGAATAAAGTGGATAAAAAAGTCTATACATCCCTGTAAAAATGCTAGGTTTTTGAGATTTAAAAAATAAAACAAAGATAAATAACTTCAGAATTTATACCACCTTTAGACCCCTTTCACACTGGGGCGGTAAAGCGCTGCTAGTTTTAGCAACACCTTACCTCTCTTATAGTGGCGTTTTTCGGCCGCTAGCTGGGCGCTTTTAACCTAACGCTAGCGGCCGAAAAAAGGGTTAATAGCGCCCGTGTTGTGGCGCTGCCGAAAAGGCTTTGCAGGCGCTTCAGCAGCGCTGCCCATTCATTTCAAAGATGCTGCTTGTAGGACAGATTATAGATCACATTTAGACCTCTTTCACACTGGGGCGCTTTTCAGGCATTTTAGTGCTAAAAATAGCACTTGTAAAGCACCTGAAAAGCACGTCTCAAGCCTCCCCAGTGTGATAGCACTCCGGATTTCACTCTGGCTTGAGAGGTGCTTTTCAGGTGCTTTACAAGTGCTATTTTTAGCACTAAAATGCCTGAAAAGCGCCCCAGTGTGAAAGAGGTCTAAATGTGATCTATAATCTGTTCACTTACATCAAAAACAAACTGAAATTGTTGTTTAGTGGTGAAAACGTAAGGAAAAAATGAGGGATTTGGCTGCGTTCAGAATGAACTAATCGCATTCAAACTGATGCTAAATAGTAGTCAGTGCACACCTGCCACCTATGAAAGTGGCTGTAAATAAGCCCATATAAATTTAGGCAGATCTGGTAGGATTTTTTTGATATTTACTTAGTTGCCTCTTAAAGCAAAAGCAGAGCATCTTAAAGAGCTTATAGAGCATCAAATGGATCTCATTGTTGAAAAGTATCAATCAGGAGAAGGTACAGAAAATTATATCATGGAACACAGTGAAGAGGGTCATCAACAAGTGGAGAAAAGATGGCACAACATATGAAGATGAAGAGGAATGTCACCTTTCAGCGTGACAATGGCTCAAAGCATACGGTACCTCAAAATCAAGATAAGAAAGACTTCATGAGAAGATCAAAGTTTTGGAATGACCCAGCCAGAACCCAGACGTGAATCGAATTGAAAATCTGTGGGGTGACCTGAAGAGGGCTGTGCACAGATGTCCTGACAATCTAAAAGATTTGGAGCACTTTTGCAAGAAAGAGTGGGCAAAGACTCCCAAGTCTAAATATGCCATGCTGATAGACTCCAACCCCAAAGGACTGAATGCTGTCATAAAATCAAAAGGTTCCTCAACAAAGTATTGGTTTAAAGTATAACTAATAGCAAAACTTTTTCTTTTAGTTTTTGATAGAGCGCAAAGGGATTAGAATGCGTGCAGTTTTTATTGCTGTCTGTGACCCCATTAAAGACATTCCTCCTCTCTATTTTTCCTGTTTACCATTGTCATTGAAAATGAAAGAAAATCCCAAATTTTGGGTTGTCCCTACAGAAGTAATGGAGGGGAAATCTTCCAATGGGTAAACTAGTTCTGGAGACCTGGGGGTGCCCAAGGAATTCCCTTCATTTGTAGGGATTTCCTCTCACTTCCTGTTTGGCTATGGGACAGGAAGTGAAGGGAAATCTCCGCAATGGGACACAGATGGCGAAAAAAAATTCTGCCAGAGGTTATAACTAGGGATGAGCCGAACACCCCCCCGGTTCGGTTGGCACTCAGAACATACGAACAGGCAAAAAATTTGTTCGAACGCGCGAACACCGTTAAAGTTTATGGGACATGAACATGAATAATCAAAAGTGCTTATTGTAAGGCTTATATGCAAGTTATTGTCATAAAGTGTTTGGGGACCTGGGTCCTGCCCCAGGGTTTTTCCGGGAGCAGTGATTTTAGTAATGCTTAAAGTGAAACAATAAAAGTGTAATATTCCTTTAAATTTCATACCTGGGGGGTGTCTATAGTATGCCTGTAAAGGGGCGCATGTCGGTCCGGCAATACACATAAAAGTTCATTGATAAAAAGGCAATTTCCCCACAGGGGAACCCCAAACCAAAATTTTAAAAAAATGTGTGGGGGTCCCCCTAAATTCCATATCAGGCCCTTCAGGTCTGGTATGGATATTAAGGGGAACCCCGCGCCAAAATTAAAAAAAAAAAATGACGTGGGGGTCCCCCTCAAAATCCATACCAGCCCTCATCCGAGCACACAACCTGGCAGGCCGCAGGAAAAGAGGGGGGGTGAGAGAGCGCCCCCCCCTCCTGTACCATACCAGGCCACATCCCCTCAACATTGGGAGGGTTCTTTGGGATAGCCTCATCCCCACAACCCTTGCCCAGTGGTTGTGGGGGTCTGCAGGCAGGGGGCTTATTGGAATCTGGAAGCCCCCTTTGGACTGGTACGGTTCATGAGGGGGCGGGGCTGCTCTCTCATCCCCCCTCTTTTCCTGCGGCCTGCCAGGTTTCATGCTCGGATAAGGGTCTGGTATGGATTTTTGGGAGGACTTTTTTTTTAAAAACTTACTCTATTAAAAATAAAAAATAAAGTTTTATGTATAGTTTTACTTTAAGTGTGTGCCCACACTTGGATGGTGATGGTGTACAGAACGCCCCACAGAAATGTTATTTCCTGCTTCCTGCTTATTTCCTGCTTGTGTGATTGGCTCACTGATTTTCCCAGAAGTCTGCCCTAAGATACAAGTCAGATTTTGAGCATCCTCTGCAACAAAAATGCACATGGACACAAACCGCTTTTACGTCAAAATAACAAAAGGTAGGAATCCGCAACAAAGTTTGTTAAAATCCTTTCAATACACATAGATCATCAAGAGGGGAATATTTTTTTTCTTAACAAAAGTGGAGTTACTCTCTAAAGATTTCAGTTTGTTTTTAATTGAATTGCCCATATAATAGGTCATATTAAAAGTGTAAAAAATTCAGAAGTGATTAATCTTGGTCTGATTTTTTTTTAAAACAGTAATGGTCTGACAAGGGTCTGGCGTTTTACATCTGACATTTTAACAGGGGTGTGTAGACTTTAGGGATTTATAGTTTATTCCCTCTAGCTCACCAGCCAGCTCAGTCTGTCAGAACTACACCTCCCACAATCCCTGCAGTCCACATCCTTTGTGTCTTCCTATTGGGTTGAGGGTGGGCTCAACACTGGTTGTACACAACTCTGCAATAGCGCTCCCCTCCTGTACCAGTTCCTGCGTAAAAGTCTCTTCTAAGGCCAGACAAAGAATAATTTTCCTGTCAGTGCTACGGACTGAGCTACAAATAGAATGGTTGAGACCCCTTTCAGGTTTTGGAGAGATTTAATTTCAGTTCCTGCCCCAGTGACACAGCAGGAAGTAAGTGGACATCTGTCTCAAAGCCCACGAGACAGTTGTCACCAGAACAGTTTTATTACTAATTGTAAGAAATCCCATCACCTCCTGTTCTGTGAAGCTCAAAAATGTTGGATATTCCATACCGGAGATAGTGGTCACCAAAAGAGTGAGAATATCCCCAGCAGGGCCACAGACAGCAGTAAAAACCTGACAGAGGGTCAAACCTTCCCACATTTTACCCAATACAGAAGGAAAGTTTTGGCTTTACCATACATGCTGAAAAAAAAGCTCCCGTCTGACTTTGCAGTAAATGGTGGCAATTTTTTTAGCACTTGTACTGCACACTGAGGTCACTCCCTTATTTCATGCACCTGCTTTTATAGAGAAAATCATTAAACGTTTTCTATTTGGAAGTTCGATGTATTTTACTGCTGAACAGGAAATAACTATTCTCCAGCAGTGCATACCTTCTGTTGGGTGATTAAACTGATATGCGTCAAACACATATGATTGTGCTGTTAACTGGCTATTTTATTCCAAGTAAAGTCAACAGAATTACAGAGGCAAAGGTTCCTTGGTGTGTTAAAATTTTGATTCATCAAGTTAATGCAGAGAGTTGAGGATCGATCAGCAGACGGTCCCTGCTTCAGGCCCTGGCAAGGATTTCTGGCGTAAACTCCGAGCTATTGTTAACAGACATGATATGTGATCTGTTTAAGGTAGGGGAGCAGGCCTGCAATCTGTTCTCCACCAAATGAATTGTTTATGATGCAGTAAACTAACCCCACTCAATCTGATACATTGTTTTTTTCTTTAATAGCATAGATATATTTGCATTCATATTGGTACTATATTACGGCATCATTTATCAAACATGAAAGGCATTTTTGTTTGGTGGTCCAGGTGTTCTGAGGAACGGTTCCTGGTGGCTGAACATGAATTATACTTGCTCTAACTCCCTAAGGCTACAAACACAGATTATAGTGAGTGCATCTACCTGTACTTAGGGGAGTTAGACTTAGCATAAATAAGAATGGCTTTGAAAGAGGCTAATGCTGGCTAGACATTATACAACTTTCTTGTACAATTTTCCTTTAGATTTACCAATACCGTATAATGGAGGTCAAACCTAAACACTTTCAATTTGTATGCAATCGGGCAGGTCCTTGCACTACATAGTTGAAGGTAAATCTAAAGGAAATTGAACAAGAAAATGGTATAATGTATGGCCAGCTTTAGCTTTTTCTAATTCCTACCCTGATTGCATTTTCCAGACAAGCACTTTTCAGATGGCATATGTACATTTGAAAAACTCACCATAATGGGCAGGGCTCTGTTTATCATAATGGCACCCTTCAGCTTGTGCCTATGGAACCAGAGTTGGAGAGTGCAGCTCCAGTTCTTAATGTTAACTGCAATAACATTTTTTTTACACTCTAATGGCCACCTCTTGACATTTGTGGCTAAATTTATCAAAAGAACTGTTGAGGAAAGAGTGTACATGTGATGCTGAGTAGTGTCACAAGAATCTTTAATGTTTGGGAGATTATTTTTTTCCTTTCTACTACCTGGTACAGATGAAAAGTAGTCCTGCATGTAAAGCAGACCACACGCTGCCTCCAATAACGCAATTTAGAGATATCCTTTACTAACATATTTTCTGTAGAAGGGGCTGAGATTGTAAAAGGTCATCAATAATCAAGTGAGTCAAAATACAGTATTTTACAAAAGTGAGTACACCCCTCACATTTTTGTAAATATTTTATTATACCTTTTCATGTGACAACCCTGAAAAAATTACACTTTGCTAGAATGTAAAGTAGTGAGTGTATAGCTTGTATAACAGTGTACATTTGCTGTCCCTTAAAAATTACTCAACACACAACCATAAATGTCCAAAGTATTGGCAACAAAAGTGAGTACACCCCTAAGTTAAAATATCCAAATCGGGCCCAAAGTGTCAATATTATGTGTGACCATCATTATTTTCCAGCACTGCTTTTGGGCATGGAGTTCAGCAGAGCTTCACAGTTTGCCACTGGAGTCCTCTTCCACTCCTCCATGACGACATCATGGACCTGGTGGATGTTAGAGACCTTGCGCTCCTCCACCTTCCATTTTAAGATGCCCCACAAATGCTCAATAGGGTTTAGGTCTGGAGACATGCTTGGCCAGTCCATCACCTTTACCCTCAGCTTCTTTAGCAAGGCAGTGGTCGTCTTGGAGGTGAGTTTGGGTCATAATCATGTTGGAATACTGCCCTGCGGCCCAGTCTTCAAAGGGAGGGGATCATTATGTCACAGTACATGTTAGCATTCATGGTTCCCTCAATGAACTGTAGCTCCCCAGTGCCGGCTACACTCATGCAAACCCAGACCATGACACTCCCACCACCATGCATGACTGTAGGCAGGTCACACTTGTCTTTGTACTCCTCACCTGGTTGCCGCCACACACGCTTGACACCATCTGAATCAAATAAGTTTATCTTGGTCTCAACAGACCACAGGACATGGTTCCAGTAATCCATGTCCTTGGTCTGATTGTCTTCAGCAAACTGTTTGCGGGCTTTCTTGTGCATCATCTTTAGAAGAGACTTCCTTCTGGGACAACAGCCATGCAGACCAATTTGTAGCAGTTTGTGGCATATGGTCTGAGCACTGACAGGCTGACCCCCCCACCCCTTCAATCTCTGCAGCAATGCTGGTATCACTCATACGTCTATTTCCCAAAGACAACGCTGAGCATGTGCACTCAACTTCTTTGGTCGACCATGGCGAGGCCTGTTCTGAGTGGAACCTGTCCTGTTAAACCGCTGTATGGTCTTGGGCACCGTGCTGCAGCTCAGTTTAAGGGTCTTGGCAATCTTCTTATAGCCTAGGCCATCTTTATTTAGAGCAACAACTCTTTTTTTTCAAATCCTCAGAGAGTTATTTGCCATGAGGTGCCATACTGAACTTCCACTGACCAGTATGAGAGAGTGAGAGCGATAACACCATATTTAACACACCTGCTCCCCATTCACACCGGATTCACACCTGAGACCTTGTAACACTAACAAGTCACATGACACTGGGGAGGGAAAATGGCTAATTGGGCCCAATTTGGATATTTTCACTTAGGGATGTACTCACTTTTTTTGCCAGCGGTTTAGACATTAATGGCTGTGTGTTGAGTTATTTTAAGGGGACAGCAAATTTACACTGTTATACAAGCTGTACACTCACTACTTTACACTGTAGCAAAGTGTCATTCCTTTAGTGTTGTCACATGAAAAGATATAATAAAATATTTACAAAAATGTTAGGGGTGTACTCACTTTTGTGAGATACTGTATGTGCCTGGTAATAGATTTGATTTACTAAAAGATATGCATGTATGATTGTGAATATTTCACATAGAGGAGTATGGTTCTGAGCATAGCATATAAGTTTTTTTAACATGCTATTTACTGTAGGTAGCATTTGCAGGGGAATATAAAAGTCTTTGTAGAATGTTCTTTTTCAGAATGTTACATCTACAAGTCCAAGAGAAGGTGTTCTGAGACCAATGGTATACAGTACTGTGCAAAAGTTTTAGGCAGGTGTGAAGAAATGCTGTAAAGTAAGAATGCTTTCAAAAATATATATTTTAATTGTTTATTTTTATCAATTTGCAAGATGTAAAGTGAGTGAACAGACAAAAAAATTGAAATCAACCAATATTTGGTGTCACTAACCGTAAGCTTCAAACCAGCATCAATTCTTACACTTGTACACTTGCACTAAGTTTGGGGATTTTGTAGGATTAGAGTCCTACAGTGTATTATTAATAAATATACCAAACAGGTCCTAATGATCCAGGGTCCCTCTAGAGGTTGCTAGGGGTTCCTTCAGCAATGAACAGTTTCTGCCTCTCAGATAAGTACCCACTGACAGCATTGATCTTTTTAGCTATCTGTAAGAGGAGCATTCTTCCCAGTGACCACAAATGTAAGGCCCATTCTTCACACTAACTATCACACTAATGTATCATGAGTAGTAGATATAGTAAGTTTTAGCAGGGCTTCCCTGAGACCATAAAGTTATTTCAAGGGTTCCTCCATATTGAAAAGGTTGAAAAAGGCTGGTCTAAAGAGCTACTGTATTGGTTGTTATACTTGTAAAAGTATCTTTTACATTAGGCCCGGGTGACTAGCTTTTGAAATATAGTGGCAAAATAAAGGCTTTCCTTACGTCAGCTAGTTTGGCTGATATGAAGGGTTTATGGTCCCTCTTATGAATGAGTTCCAGTGTACTAATTTGAGTGGAATTGCAATTTGTTGTAGTTGCTGTTGTTTGAGTCTGGTGCTCAACTTTGTTAAGCTGTGTGCTTCCCAGTCTATGTATAGAGAAGGGTTGAAGATAGAGGTGGAATTAAAGTGAGATTTAAGGTCAACTGTGTATAGAAAAGGGTTGGAGATAAAGTTGGAATTAACGTGAAGATTTAAGGTCACTTTCAAGTACTGTAGAGCAACCAATGTCATGTAGGATCATTTAGTTGAGGAGTCAGTGCCAAACCTTGGTTCTTAATCCCCAAGGGTAAGGATATTTGTTACAAATGTATGGTCAAAAATATGAAACTAGGAGGAAACTAAAGGAGATGACTGTGGTGGATCAGAAATAAATCTATATGTGTATATGTTTGATGGATGGGGCAGAAAAAGGTATAATTCTCTGTAATAGAAAGAAAACAAATACCCCCTGAAATGGGACTTTAAATGGCAACAATAATACAAACAGTTGAATAAAATCCAAGTATTTATTGAAAATTGTATCAAAAATCAATCACACATGTGATTATTAACCATTTCCTGACTGGCTCACGCAGATATACGTCGGCACTTTGAAGAGGGATATCGTTGTTATGGCAGCAGCTAGCTACCATAACTGAGGTATCCTCTTCTCCAGTCTCAGATAAAAGTGGTCTCTGTGGCGGATTCGCTGCAAGATCACTTTTATCGGCGCTCTCCAGTGCCCTCTGCCACTTACTGAAGCCGTCGGCAGTGGCGGAGGCAATCAGGATCCTTCTCCCTGTTAGGTATGGAGATGTCTCCATATCATTGCAGGGAAGAACCAAATATGAAAACAGTGTTCAAACCACACATGTGAGGTATCGCCGTGATTGTTAGATCGAGAGCAATAATTCTAGCCCTAGACCTCCTCTGTAACTCAAAACATGCAACCTGTAGAATTTTTTAAACGTCGCCTATGGAGATTTTTAAGGGTAAAAGCTTGTCGCCATTCCACAAGCGGGCGCAATTTTGAAGCGTGCCATGTTGGGTATCAATTTACTTAGCATAACCTTATCTTTCACAATATAAAAAAAATTGGGCTAACTTTACTGTTGTCTTATTTTTTAATGCAAAAAAGTGTATTGTAAGACAGCTGCGTAAATACAGCATGACAGGAAGTATTGCAACAACCGCCATTTTATTCTCTAGGGTGTTAGAAAAAAATATATATAATGCTTTGGGGTTCTAAGTAATTTTCTAGCAAAAAAATTATTTTAACTTGTAAACACCAAATCTCAGAAAGAAGCGTGGTCCTTAAGTGGTTAAAACACATAACAAAAACAAAAACACAATTTCTTGCAATCATGAATAAATGTTGTACATATATTGTCTATAATGGTTACTCTCCAATGTCCGAGAACAATCTTCGGTACCCGATGCATTTCAGGTTCAAGCCCTTCGTCAGGGGTATTTATATAGGAGAATCTATATTCAGCATAAAATAAATGGTGCAGTATTCCAACTGTACAATTATTCAAGCAGAAACTAGATCGTCACTGCCAGTAGATGGGGTGGTTGGAGGTTTGGCGTGGCCCCCGATTTCAACAAAGGATACCCCACGGAGGTCCCAGTGTCAGATAGATCACACAAATTACATTCTGTAACAGGTACCAGAAACTAGATTAGTCAAGAAATGGTCTCATAGTATGGGAAAGGTAAGGCCTTCCATATTTCTTCAATAGAAAATGCCCTGGATATATATCCCTCAATCCCTATCCTGTTTTGTGGTGATCCGTGGAGCGCACCATCCACCCTGGCAGTGTCTGTCTCTGTAAAAGGATGATGGATACACCAGAGATGTACACACCCATATTTTCCTCTCTGCATGATGCCACCATTAATGGGGAGTCCAACTGCTTAGCCCAGTTCTGTCCCTGACGAAGCGTAAGCAGCCAGGAGAGTTTAACAGGATGCCCAGGATTGCAAAAAATGGTGGGTTGATGTCACTCCGCTTCACAGCAAACAGGAGGAGAGAGGGCAAAGCATTGGTAAAGAGGTCCATGGGTAAGTGTAGGACATAGCAGAGAGACATCCAAAGAGGTTGTCATTTGACAGAGGCAGAGGTCTGGGTTTCATTAGTTGGTGACATCTCTTTCTGCTCTGTAAAGTATGTTCAAGCTTCTATGTCTAAGTGTGGCTGGCCGATCCCGACTGGTGTCAAGATTTTTGTGTGTGTTTTGTCTGTGTTCCTGTTGGAGAGATTTCCCGTAAAGGCTGACATTCTCATCTCAAATTTCATCCAATTCTTGCTGAATTGGCCAACATTCGAGCCATGGGGGCTTCTGCTGGTAACCTTGCTCAGCAAAAATTGAATACTTTACCTTCAAGTGAATAAAATATACATAACACCTTTAAGTGCAAAAAATGTGTATATGAGTCCAACATATCCAATATAATTGTGATCCAGCGGTTCCCAATCATCCCAAGGCATTTACACTGTGTGTAAACTGACCTTTGAAGCTTTGAGATCTGTTAATCTGTTAAGAGGCTGTCATTTTATATAGTGGAGGAGTCACAAGGGATTTGAAGAAGCTTTCATATCAATGGATCACTATTATATTGGATATGATGAACTTATATACACATTTTTTGAACTTGAGGGTGTTATGTATGTTTTATTAATTTAAAGATTAATATATTAAGATGTATGATCATTAATTTAAAGATTTAGCACAACATTTAATGTTTTTGGATGTATTACACGGTGGTATCTATGTGTTTTTGAGAGCTGCTGTACATTTATTTTCTCACAGTGATTATTTAATATTTTTTTGCACCAACCGCAGTTTTTTTTCTTTTATGAAAATTGACTATTCAATTGATTTTATGTCAAAGGAGCTGGATGGAAAATTGTCGGCCAAACAGCGATTGCAGCCAATCAAATTGTTAGCTTTTCCAACAGGTCCTCTTTTTAAAACAATTTACCACTGTTCATTTGGACAGAAGTACATGTCACATGATGAATTATTATTGCATAGAAAAACCTGAATATATTGTGTGCCGGACTGCAGGCATGAAACTAAGTGATTTTACAGGTAAACTGGCTCATTAACTCATTGCTAAATCCTTAGCGGTACTGGTGACATTTAGAGGAAGGGTATTCCAAAAAGACATTTGTTTATCCACTGAGACAGGGAAAGTCCTACTAAATCTGACGTGTTCAGACATCCAGACTGTAATAAAGGGTTAAAATTTCCTCTTCACATAACTGGTACTTCCTAATTGTCTCTGTAATTTCTTCAGCAAATATTGACTTTGGGCGCCAACTGACTGAAAATATTTGGTTTGTACCAGATGTGTCGCGTGTCTATCACTAAAACATTAGCTAAAGGAGTGATTTGGGGAAATAAATGCTGCAAGCAGACATGAACCCTGGCACCGCAGGTGAGGCTCAGCTCTCTTATGTTTGCATGTAGTGGAGAATCCATTCTTTGTGTGAGTTTACAATTGTGCAGCTGAATAGGCTTGGCTAAGATAATATAAAACATAAAAGGCCTTTCTAGGCTTCAAGTGAAATCAGTAAACTGCTAATTCTTTATAGGTAGAGTCTTCTGTGCATGCCTTTAGAGTCCATCTACAGCACAACGCAGTACGCTGTAGCCAAGTTTTGTGCCTTGATGTGTGTCGTGGCACGCTACATTAGCATTGTGCTGAACTGCGGCGTGTTACAGCATATGTGTGTTGGGGCTGCATTGCGGCACCATTCATAATTCAGAACACCAATGCACTTAGCTTGTGTTACTATTAGGGATGTACCGATACTTTCTCTTTTACTACTCGCCAATACCAATTACCGATACCTACTGCAACTGTTTTGTTTAGACTTCAGCTATCAGCAATGGTACAAAGCATTGAAAAGTTATTTACAAATTAAATACATTTTATTTAAAATGTTTTTGCGTTTTTATTTTTTATTTTTTTTATGTGAAACGTGTAACTACTGTATATGTTAAAGGTGTAAAAATATTACCAAACAAAGCAAACAAAAAAAAGTTTTAATTATTAATAGTTAGACATGAACAAGAAAAAATCAGCAGGAAAATAATGGAGAAGGAGAATAAGGAGTTAATTAAGGCTGATTAGAGTAAAATAAGGGCTAAGAAGGGGTTAAACAGAGATACGTTTAAAAAAAAATTTTTCTTACTTGACAGATTGCTTTAAACTTCTTTAACCGCTTCAGCCCCGGAAGAATTTACCCCCTTCCTGACCAGAGCACTTTTTGCGATTCAGCACTGTGACGCTTTAACTGACAATTGTGCGGTCGTGCGACGTGGCTCCCAAACAAAATTGATGCCCTTTTTTTCCCACAAATAGAGCTTTCTTTTGGTGGCATTTGATCACCTCTGCGGTTTTTATTTTTTGCGCTATACACAAAAAAGTAGCGACAATTTTGAAAAAAACGAATTATTTTTTACTTTTTGCTATAATAAATATCCCCAAAAAATAATTAAAAAAACATTTTTATCCTCAGTTTAGGCCGATACGTATTCTTCTACATATTTTTGGTTAAAAAAAATCGCAATAAGCGATTATTGATTGGTTTGCGCAAAAGTTATAGCATTTACAAAACAGGAGATAGTTTTATGGCATTTTTATTAATCTTTTTTTTTTTTTTTTTATTAGTAATGGCAGCGATCAACGATTTTTATTGTGACTGCGACATTATGGCGGACACATCAGACATTTTTGACACATTTTTGGGACCAATGTCATTTATACACCAATCAGTGCTATAAAAATGCACTGATTCCTGTGTAAATGACACTGGCAGTGAAGTGCTTAACCACTGGGGGGCGGGGAGGGGTTAAGTCACTACTAGGGAGTGTTTTCTAACTGTAGGGGGGATGGGCTAGCTGTGACATGTCACTGATCTCTGCTCCCGATGACTGGGAGCAGAGATCAGTGACACTGTCACTAGGCAGAACGGGGAGATGCTTGTTTACATCAGCATCTCCCCGTTCGTCCTCTTCGTGAGGCGATCACGGGTATCCCCACGGCAATCAAGTCCGCGGGACCCGTGACCCAGCTCACGGAGCCCCCGGCCGGCGCGCGCATGCAATGGCACGGTGGGGAATTCAAATGGGACTTACAGGTACGCCCATTTGCCTAGCCGTGCCATTCTGCCAACGTACATCGGCATGCGCCGGTTGGGAAGTGGCTAAGCTTCTTGGTAGGTACTTTCCCCTCCCTTTTTTTGAGGCTTTGACCACCTCAATACAGGGCACTTCCACCCTCTTCCTGCCCAAGCCATTTTCAGCTTTCAGCGCTGTCGCAATTTGAACGACAATTGCGCGGTCATGCAACACTGTACCCAAATTAATTTTTTTATCTTTTTCTTCAAACAAATAGAGCTTTCTTTTGGTGGTATTTAATTACTGCTGGAATTTTTATTTTTTTACAAAAAAAAGAAAAAAGACAGAACATTTTGAAAAAAAAAAATTTTTCTTAATTTCTGTCAGTAAATTTTGTAAATAAGTATTTTTTCTCTTTCACTGATGTGCGCTGATGAGGCTGCACTGATGGGCACAGATGAGGCGGCACTTATGGGCACTGATGAGGCGGAACTTATGGGCATTGATGTGGCAACACTGATGAGGAGGCACTAATATGCCACACTGACAGGCACTGATAGGTGGCACTGATATGCGGCACTGATTAGCACTGATAGGCAGCACTGATGGGCAGCACTGGTGGGCACATATAGGCGGCACCAGTGGGGGAATCCCACTGACAGCTGAAAGAACTGAGCCTGAAAGTATCAATTTCAGATATCAGAGCATTTGCACGAGTACCGATACTGGTGAAAATGCTTAGTATCGGCACTGATACCGGTATCGTTGCAACCCTAGTTACCATACATTATTGCAACATGATTGGGGTGAATAAGCCCATGGGCTTTATTTAGACATGCATACCTATAGGGCCCATTCACACCACAACGCAAAGCGCTGTAGCGCACACGTTTTTGTTACTTCGCATATGTTGTGGCACACTGTGAAGGGTGGTGGGTTGTGTCATGCAGAGATGCATTGCAGCACAGGTGTGTGTTGGAGGTGCCCTGTGGTGCCATTCATAATGAGTGGCATTGCAGAAGACCAATGCATGTAACGTGAATCACCGCACATTACTGATCATTGTGACTGGGCCTTAAGGCTGTATTTAGACTTGGGTGCTGCTGTAACAAGCAGTAAAATGTGCAATTTACTCCATGTTACCACAGCACAGATTAACATACAAAGCTAAGTGCATTGCAGCTAGTAGTAGTAGGTCACTTTCAACTGGCCTTCTTCTGTAATGCTAAAAGGGTTAGTTCACCTGTTCCAAAAAACTGCCTATGCAAGTAAGGAGTGCCTGTAGATAAAAAAAAACTCTGAAGCTTTGACTAAAGACAAATTGTTAATGCCTACAGAACCAGAATTAACCAATAAGGGGCACCATCATCCAATAATTTGCAACTAGAAAAAAAGAGAAAGCGGCATAACCCCAGTTCATGGACTATTTCGGTGCCCAAAAGGACAAGGCATTCACACATATTTTTTTTTTTAAATCTTGTAAACAAGGCTTCTTTACAAATGTTTTAAAAAACACATAAACAGAAACAGTGCCCCAAAAGCATTTACAGTATCGGGCTCAAGTCACCCCACGCTACTTTCCCCATGCTAGTAACTAACATCTGATAGTGGAGTATAGACTCTGAATGGTAGGTGGTGGGAAAGAAGCTGCGCTCCTTTACATGTTTCATCACATTCGTCGCTTCCTCAGGGGGAATGTGAGCCAATGTTTATTTGAGACAAAGTATACATTAACACAAGAGTTAACATTGATTACATAAACAATGATAATAAAAGCTCAATACCGTAGAAGTGGCTAAATAACTGCTTACCAACAACCATAAGGGGTAAAGGCCTTCCCAGAGGTACTGGGAAAAGATGCCCAATCGATAATTGTTTTGGAAATTTCAATAATAATAAAAATAGAATGCTAAAAACTAATGACATTTTGAAGTACTTTCTAAGTCTCTGAAGCCAAAATTGAATGTACTGATTTTTTTTTTGTACAAACATTTGTACTTAAATCTGTTGGTGTATGGGCAGCCTAGAGTGGAACTAAACCCATCGACTTAACTGTTTACCAAAGCAAGTACATTCAAGACATGCCGTGAATGATAACTGTCACCTTTGTTTGTGTTCCCAACAAACTTTCAAGCCATGAAATGGTTGGTTTTATAACTGTGAAGCAAATGCATATCAAACAGAGCATAAAATGGAAATTTCCTTAACTGTAAAGGATTTAAGGGTTTAGTTTACTTTTAACTTGCATTGGGTAAGACAGAGCAAAGAGCAATGAGGATTTGTCATGAGAACTTAAAGTGTATCTAAAGTGAAATCTTTTTTCCTATCTTTGGACAAAGTAGGGGAGTACTGTAACCTCTGACAGGTATTTATTACTGTCTGTGCATGAACTGGGGAAATTCTTCTCCATTGTTCCTAATGACCATTGTCACCAGAATAGTAGGTGAGGCACACCTGTGTATTCACACTTTGGAAAGATGTCCTCATTTCTTGTTGTGTGAGGGAGTGAAGGGAAATCTCCCCAATACAACAAAGGCAGTACACAAAAAGAACCTGACACAATCCAAAATTGAAGAAAAAATCATTTTTCTTTTGATAGAGGCCCTGCCACCAGAACATTAATTTCAACAACAATCTTTCGATAAGACTATATGTCCATTTAAAATATTTTATGTATGTTATTTACCTGTAAAAATCTCCCCAGTGCACACATTCTAAAGCCCCGAGACTGCTGCTGGACACCGCCATCTTGAATGTGATGTCAGAATCCCCAGCAGACTCAAAGCTTTCACTCCAGTGACCCTCTATAGCAAAGGTGTCAAACTCAATTTCATTGCGGGTCCATTAGCATAATGGTTGCCCTCAAAGGGCCGGTTGTATCTGTAAGACTATATAAATGTATCCAGGGATTTTTTTCTCAGAGAATAGGAACAAGAACTCAACAAAGCCCCGCCCTCACCCCACTAATAGGGGGGCTTAAAGGGGCAGTAAATGCCAGGAGTGCGTTGTGTGCAGAGTTTAGGGGTGTGCCACGTACAGAGTGCAGAATTTAGGGGTGCGCTGTGTACAGATTGCAGGGTTGAGGAGTGCACTACATACAGAGTGCAGGGTTGAGGGCTGTGCTGTGCACAGTGTGCAGGGTTAGGCTCTCTTTCACAGACTGTTCACATCTCATTTCCAAACCTCTTCCTCAGCTCTGACCTCTGTACCACTCTCCCCTATCTTCCACCTCTGCACACTAATAACCTCCACAGCCCCCCCCCCCAAAAGAAAAAACTTCCTTGCATCTCACCTACCTGACCCAGCTCTAGTACCTCCCAGCAGTGTAGGCGGCTCCGTCTCTCTCTGTCGCTTGCAGGGTCAGCACCTGTGCACCTGGACACAAATGGGGATCACAATGCAGCTTAGCACGTGATGCTCCATCCCAAACTGCACCTGCATCTGCATCTTCCTTGTCCCCACTATGAGTGCAGGGCAGGCAGGGATCTGTGAGAACCGCAGAGAGGAAAGCTGTCCTTGTAGACACAGACGTGACAGTGGTGAGTGGAGGGCGAGAGCCAGAAGTGGCAGAATGGAGTTCTGCCACGTTCTGGCTGAGAAAAAGCCCTGGGTGTGAGGTCCACATGAAATGGCCTTGTGAGCCGGATCCAGCCTGTGGGCCTTTATTTGACACATGTGCTCAGGGCTGCTGATAAGGCAGTACAGCCAGCCCTCCTGTACCGGGCCCCAGCCCCATCAGTTTAAAAGGAGGACCAGCTGTACTGCCTTATTGCCAACACTTGTGACTCTTGTGGATTCCCCTGCAGCAATTCTGGCTTGTACTCCTCTTTCTCCCTCTGGCTGCACTGCAAGGGGATCGGTTCTAGGATCTGCGTCCCCTTCCACTTGCAGCGCTGCTGGCTTCCCTCCTCTCCTGCTGGCTGATGCAGGCACACAGGGGGATCGGTTTCAGGATGGAGAGGGGGGAAAGGGGCTGGTCAATATGTCCTATTTACCAGCCCCTTCCTTTTCTGAAAGAACACAGTGAGCGATCGGTATTGAACAGGAAGCCAGTCAGCATGGAGCACCTCCCATTCATTCACTGTCCAGTGCAGTTGAGGCTGTGCAGAATCCTCAGCCCCTTTCTTTGTCTCAAATGTGGGACATCAAAGATCTGTTTAGACCTGTGATATTTCCACTAAAGGCCCCCACAACAGGGCAGTTAATAAATGTAAACAATACAAATAAAATACCCCGCACCAGTGCATCGCAACTTTTGCAATATTCAATCGAATGGGTCCTGATCAATGAGGGTATCATTTCTGCTATGGCTGCAAAACATCGCTGTGGCATTTGAGCGAAAATATAATTTGGTATTTTTGTAGGGGGGGTCCCTGTCCTGTAGGCTGTACGAGGCCCCATGAATTCTGACAGCAGCCCTTCATGTGCTCTATAGCATTCCCCATGCTTCTCCCCAGCAGGTACATAAAAGGTTGCGTAGGATGGTGAGGAAGGAGGAGCTGGTCCAGCACTGACAGAAATTGGACACTTCCAAAGAAAAAAGCTATGACGTGCAAGATGGAGGGCTGTGTTAAGGAATTCACCTCCCAGGAATAGTCAAAGTTTTAGCAAGTTCAAAGGCATGCTGTAAGTGAATACAAAAAATATTTGGGTAAAGGAAAAACATTGCAAGTGAGCATTTAAACTACTTAAGTTAAAAGTAGAGCTTAATAGAAGTGTGCCCATTCCTTGAAAAAGATGAATACAGAAGTGAGCCTTGGTGCAATAAGTGCATATTGGTGCTGATAGGATCCAAAAAAAAGTTTTGGGCTTAGATATACTGTACTTTGTTGCATGTTAATGCTGCGGACCCCCTCTAGCTTCTTTGCAGTCACTTCCAGTCTACATGCATGCACTCCATCATTGCTCAAGATCAGCTTCCAGATGGCAGCTCAGATAACAATGGAACATGCCTACATGATGAGGGGCAGCACGGCCACTTAGAGACTCCATTATTAGTACCTGCGATAGGATGACAACGTAGAAGAGCAGTAGAAGGATGGGGACAAAGCATTGTCAACCCATGTCACTGCACATGTCTGCACAAGAATCTCCTTTGCAGGATGACCTGGTATTAATTATCTGAAAGCTGCAGATTTAAAAATAGAGAAAATGACTTTTGAAATGACATTACCATGTTAAAGTATATGTGAGATTTTATTGATTAGGTTTTCATCTACTTTAACTATAACTGCTAACCAGAACTCATCTCTTAACTGAGCTTACAGCAGAAATCTGATTGGTTAATGTGGCTTATTGTGTTCTGCACATTCTTGTTGCATAGACCTTTAGCTATAAAAATCCAACTGGCCACATAACAAAACCACAAGGCAATTTCAGAAGAACAAAAAAACATTCTGCGAAAAAAAATAGCATACAGCTTATGAAATCCCTGTGCTTTTAATATTCATGTACATGGAAAAGAATAGAAAAAATAGGCCTGTATGTTGATAAATGTCCTGCTCTGGGTGTAAGGATAATACTTTTCAGGCTGTAAGCAAGTGGGCTGCATATTTTGCTGACATATACACTTTAAGAACAATGCAGGCTTAAAGTGAAAATAAAAACCATCCCCTCTTTGTGATTTATGTCAACTGCAAGCATTTTAACACATTTTGTAGTAGATTTCTACTTTTTTTCCGCTGTAATGAAATAGCTGCTTGTTTTATCGTGTCATTTGCAGACTGATTCTGAATGGGAGTGTCTGGTTCATTATAATCACTGGGTGCACTCTTATGCCCTGTACACACAGTCGGACATTGATCGGACATTCCAACAACAAAATCCATGGATTTTTTCCAACGGATGTTGGCTCAAACTTGTCTTGCATACACACGGTCACACAAAGTTGTCGGAAAATCCGATCGTTCTAAACGCGGTGACGTAAAACACATACGTCGGGACTATAAACGGGGCAGTAGCCAATAGCTTTCATCTCTTAATTTATTTTGAGCATGCATGGCACTTTGTGCGTCGGATTTGTGTACACACAATCGGAATTTTCGACAACAGATTTTGCTGTGGGAAAATTTTATAGCAAGCTCTCAAACTTTGTGTGTCGGAAATTCAGATAGAAAATGTGTGATGGAGCCCACACACGGTCGGAATTTCCAACAACAAGGTCCCATCACACATTTTCCGTCGGAAAATCCGACCGTGTGTACAGGGCATTAGTGTTCTGATGAGAAATGTTGCAGGGTCTGTATCGATTTAAAAATATTTAACCCTTGAGAAGTATAACACCAGAACTGAGATTTTTATTGCAAGGGATGCCTAAAATCTATCTTGTATCATACTGCAGGCTTTATGGGAAAAACAGAGAGCCAATAACACAAGCAGGAACTTACATTTCTGGGGAAGTTCTGCACATCAATAGTGTACAAAATGCCTCCAAGTTGCCATATTGCATTGAATTGTGCCGTAAATTACAGCACTGCAAATTGAAAAGGAAAGGTGATTTTTAATGATGTTAAATTACAATAGGGCTTGTATAGTAATTATATGTATTTTGCTATATTATTTTTTTATTTGCTATATTTTTTCCATGAAAGTAATGTAATCCTTTTAAGATGTACATGTTAACAATACTGCTTGTAATTATCACTTGTGATTTATTTATTTTGTATAAATGCATAAAGCACTATTAAGGAAATATATATTTTTTTAAAGAATAAGACATTATTCATATTCAAACAAATAAATACAGACATGACAAGAAAGAAAGCCTCATTGAGATGGTTCCAGAGAAAAATAAAAGAGGAGTACAATAGTTTATTTATTTAATTTATTACAGGTACTTATATAGCGCCGTCAATTTACGCAGCGCTTTACACAAATACATTCACATCCCTGCCTCAAGGAGCTTACAATCTAAGGTCCCTAACTCACATTCATACATACACATACTAGGGGCAATTTAGACAGGAGCCAATTAACCCACCATTATGTCTTTGGAGTGTGGGAGGAAACCAGAGTACCCAGAAGAAACCCATGCAGGCACAGGGAGAACAGGCAAACTTAATGTATGAATCTAGCCCAAAGCAGCCTGAGAACTTACATATAAAAGAGCCACCAGAGAAAAACAACTAAAGGCGAAAAGCACATGTAACAATATATGCAAACCAAAACAATATAGAAACAGGAAACATATTATATCCATCCAGCCTACTTCATAATGGGAGGTCATAAACCAAGCAGGATGGTAAATGTTGTTAGTAGGTGTGTCGTGGATGTCATAGCAAGGGTTTCGGTTAGCAGGAGTCAGCCAGTATGTATCGTAAAAGAAAAAAGATGGTTCTCTTGGAAAAAAGAAAAATGAAAAAGGGAGAACCAAAAGGGAAATGCTACTTTGAGACGGAGAGTCCATAAACCCTCAACACCCCCAAGGAGGACCGTAAATGAAATAAACACTTGTCCTCAAGAGGCTAAGGAAGAGAAAGGGAAAGAAGAGAGAGAGGAAAGGCAGAAGTTGGGAGAAAAGAAAGAAAGAGATTGGGTGTGGGCAACGGAACCACCATCACAGCCTGAAACCTAAAGGTCCAGAATCAAGAGAAGATAGTATGAAAACGGGGAGAGCCTCAAAAGAGAGTCCAAATAGACCTCGTGGCCATAAAAGCAGAGCATTTATCATGATGTTGTGCTACCAGTTGGGGCCCGCCGCCCCTGTCTGTCTCGGTCCACTGTCAGTGGTGTTGTGAGGGCTTGAGACGACGCCAATATCCCATCCTGTTGCAGGTCCTTGCCTGTGCCCCACAGCTATCAAGTTCATCCAGACTGTTGAAGTTTTTTCTGCACGTGTCTGCACCTACCACTGGAGCAGTAGTCTACAGTTTTATATGTAAGTGAGTCTTACAAAACAACACATACAGTATCTCACAAAAGTGAGTACACCCCTCGCATTTTTGTAAATATTTTATTATATCTTTTCATGTGACAACACTGAAGAAATGACACTTTGCTACAATGTAAAGTAGTGAGTGTACAGCTTGTATAACAGTGTAAATTTGCTGTCCCCTGAAAATAACTCAACACACAGCCATTAATGTCTAAACCGCTGGCAACAAAAGTGAGTACATCCCTAAGTGAAAATGTCCAAATTGGGCCCAAAGTGTCAACATTTTGTGTGGCCACCATTATTTTCCAGCACTGCCTTAACCCTCTTGGGCATGGAGTTCACCAGAGCTTCACAGGTTGCCACTGGAGTCTCTTCCACTCCTCCATGATGACATCACGGAGCTGGTGGATGTTAGAGACCTTGCACTCCTCCACCTTCCATTTTAGGATGCCCAACAGATGCTGAATAGGGTTTAGGTCTGGAGACATGTTTGGCCAGTCCATCACCTTCAGGGCTGATCCTAGGGTCACAGACGCCTGGGTGCAGAAATATTTCTGGGTGTGGTCATCTTACCAACTCCTCCCCTTTACAAATGTTTCTTTGGCAATGACTCAAACACAGAGATGCTCCCCTAAGAAGTCTTTGTTACCCCAGGATCCTCCCATGATCTCTTAACAATAAAGCAAATACAGGAAGAGGGTACACTAATGGGACCTGGAGGGGAGTCTCTCTGATGCACACAGAGGGCTTCTGTTAGAGAGTCTGTTAGAAAGAGCCCCCAGACATGGTACAGGAGATGGTCAGAGACTGTAGACATGATACAAGAGATGGTCAGAGATTGCAGACATGTTACAAGAGATGGTCAGAGACTGCAGACATAGTACAGGAGATGGTCAGAGACTGCAGGCATACTACAGGAGACGGTCAGAGACTGCAGACATGTTACAAGAGATGGTCAGAGACTGCAGACATAGTACAGGAGATGGTCAGAGACTGCAGACATACTACAGGAGACGGTCAGAGACTGGAGATATAATACACGAATTGGTCAGAGACTGCAGCCATTATACAAGAGATGGTCAGAGACTGCAGACCAGACACAAGAGATGGTCAGAGACTGCAGACATGACACAAGAGATGGTCAGAGACTGCAGACATTACAAGAGATGGTCAGAGACTGCAGACATAATACAAGAGATGGTCAGAGACTGCAGACATGTTACAAGAGATGGTCAGAGACTGCAGACATGTTACAAGAGATGGTCAGAGACTGCAGACATGTTACAAGAGATGGTCAGTGACTGCAGACACGTTACAAGAGATGGTCAGAGACTGCAGACATACTACAGGAGATGGTCAGAGATGGCAGACATAATACAAGAGATGGTCAGAGACTGCAGACATATTACAAGAGATGGTCAGAGACTGCAGACATGTTACAAGAG